>NC_142664.1:29979054-30292492 GCF_026168435.1 Sesamum indicum
CAAGTTTTTTGTTTTCCAAATTTCAAATTCATATTCATTCAATATAAAACCCCTTATCTCAAATGTCATACCAACACTTCTCTTGCAATTGTTTCCAACTCTTTTCTGTGGGCGAAAATGGGCATCAAGTTTCCAACTCTTTTCTCCGGGCATCATGTTTTAATTTATCGCATTGTGTTTCATAATTAAATCTTTCTTATAATTTTAAACTCAAATCTTAAATAAAGACTTAAAATTAAAATTATAAAACTTTTAGAGTTATGAAATGCAATAAAGTGAAATAATAAGTAAGAGACCAAAATAAAAAATAAATAAAATTATGAAATATAAAACACTAAATTCTATTGGGTTCTAGTGGTGTTTTAATATTATTGAAGGGTTATTTATGTCTCTTTTAGGTGGGTAGAATAAACCCTTATCACGTTCAACATAGCAGTTCAAATTATAGAGTTAAATTTAACGAGTTATAATTACATGTTCATATACAGAAAACCTAATGATTGAAATTAAATAAGAAAAATAGTGAACAATGTTTTCAGCAAATGCACATAAAAACAAAAATAATTAGCATTTCCAAGAAAATATAACTTTAGAATTAAGAATATGCATATAAGCAAAGGGATAATTATATTTAGATTTCTTTTAAAAATGCGTTATACTTTCACCAAAAAAAATTGAAAATTATATTTACACCCTCTTCAAAAATTCACTATTTACACGTTACCCACTTTTGTTAGGATTTGAATAAAAAATGTAGATATTTGTACAAAAGAATTCCATAAATCTTACCTCTCATTTAACGTTTCTGTGTAATAATTCTATACTTATGAAGAAAAAATATAATAATATTAACTTCAGTGTATATATATATATATTACATTTATCCCTTTACAAATATAAAAATATACATAATAATATTAAATAGGGGCAAAATTGAATTTTATATTAATTTGTTTTGCTTACATCGTTGTTTCCCATCTAAACTCTGACATAAAGGGGATTAACACTATGAAACTTTTTCTAATGAAATATAAGTGTAATTTCAATTTTTTTTTTTAAAAAAAATGTAATTTAACATATTTAAAAGGAACATATGTAACTAACTCTAAAAATTAAAATAAGATTCTCTCTTGTCCAGCTGTCCTACAGCTTATCTAATAATTTTTTCTTTTTTCCCCCTTGTATATACCTTTCTCGAACTTTTAGTTAGTATCAAGTTTAGTATAGTATTATTTTTAAAAAATATATTTATTTTCCATCTATAAATTAAGTTCAATCCCTTTTGCCCAAACAAAACCTACAAACTTAAGGATCAATTTGCCGTTGTTTTGTAACCTCCTGAACAGAAATAAGCTTCTTTAAAGGAGTTGTGACGCACGCCGTTGGAATTATATTTGGTTGCTTCACAAGAAGAGTAGTAACACCGGTGCCCCAGATTCCCCAGAAATTTGAAGTGCGTGCTACAGGGGGCCGCGCAATCGCAGCTGCACAAGCACTAAATAAGCTGTGCATGCCGGCAGCAGGGCAGACGTCTCACCAATTGACTTCATTGGCCTTGGCCGACGTCTTGTCTGCTTCTAACTCCCCAAGCCTGCCAACCACAAGTGCTTCACTTCCAACAGCATCAACATCACAATTGCCGGATTCTTTAAGTGAAAATGCACAATCGTATTAAGTTATGCAACAAGCCACTGATTTTTTAAAAGACCTAGTTCTCTACAAGAGGGGGTCATCAATTCATATACACAACCATTTCCTCCAACACTCTAAAAGACGCTTTCTTTCCTCAAAAAGGGCGTTACAACTTTTTACATCTTGCTTCCACCAGCTTTTCCTGAATACCTAATGAGGTATTACAGATTTCTTTCTAAAAAAAGGAAGTTCCACGATTTCACCTACACTTTGATTTAAGCATCTTGTCGGATGATATGCCTCTGCCTCATCCCTACAGCCCCAGCCTCCCAATTGTGTTCGTTCACATCAGTGCCATTAGCAGCAGAAACATGGTTCTCAGGCACAGTACCAGAATCGATCCGTCTCTCTGAGTTCTCCCCATAATTGTGGAGTCTCCGACCAATCAAATACCGGTCATCGCGTATGGAATTGTGGAGATTGGTGAACCAGACATGGAAACGCTTGAAACAGAAATACAGCACACTGAAGAGCAGGCACCCCAACCAGGCATATCGGTACACGGCTGAGTTCACCACTAATGGGTACCCAAATATAGGAAACACTCCTCTTGATAAAACATAGGGAACACATAAAGCGGTGAGCAATTTCATAATGATTGGGAAAACAATCTCCCGCAGAACCCAAAGACCTTGAAGCCTTGAGAAACCATCTTCCCTCACCCTTTCAAATTTTACACGCCAGCTATCATCGACCAGTGGCATCACGTGATCCAACATAACCTATATAAAGGAACACAAAATCCAAAGAGAACGAAACCATCAGTGATCCGTCTGAATTACATGGAGCATATATCACTAACAACATACAAGCACACAAAGTTTATTCATAAAGTCGCTTCTTAGTGCAGGCACTAAAAGAGGTAATAATGTGAAAGCCACACAGATTAGAACGCGGCATGATGCCTTTTGAGATGTGGTAAACAGAACGAGTGGGGGAAGAAACAAACAACAAAGGAATATAAGTTAGCAACCACATCCCAGGCAGAGAGGGGAATGCTCACCAGTCGAGTCCAGATCTTCAAAAAGATTAGTCCTAAAGCCCAGTCCTGATACAGAAGGAAAACTGGACTTTCATCGATCGGAACCCGCATAGGCACGATTACAAGAAGTTCAAACAGCAGTCCAATCAAAACAGGAATAACAAAGATCTGAAATATGAAAACAATATACATGTCAGAAAAACTAGGAACCCTTACTATTTTATTCAAACACAACCAACTCCGTTCTTACCCAAATCGACAACAGCGCAGAACTCTTGACAATAATGCCACACCATTTCCATATCTGAGTAAGCAAAAGTCTAGTTCTCCTTGTTCTAATGAGATCAATGCAGTACCTTGCTCCAGCCAAACCAGTCCAAATGAGATAGCTTCCGATGACAAAAGCATATAAATCTGGAGGAAAAGGGCAATAAAAGACTTTATCTTCATTTCAGACTGAATACAATTACATCACTACCAGACTTGATGGCAATTATCTTACCATTGCACTTGATGCCATGAGTTATTGGGAGAAGTGGGAGGGCATTGAAGAGTGCTCTCCCAAGGGATACAGGTACAACGATCAATGCAGAATTGAATACAAGCAAAGTCATCCAAGCCACCACCAACAGTAGGACAATGCGAAGTACAAAGGCCCACCTGCTGCAATATTCAACAAGACAACATAAAGCAATAATACAAAATGTTTGACCATGAAGGAATTAAAACAAAAACAGTGACAGTATGGCAGTGCTCCAAAAGCTATCCACAAGGATTGGCTCAATACAGACAAAATAAAGACAATTAACAACAAAATAAAAAGTAGCAATGACAACTAAATGAAAAATGTACTGGAAAGGTATCAAGCAGCCAATGGAATGGATAAAAAGGACGCAAAACACGTTACCAAGATAAACCAAGCCCTTGGTAACCTATGTGAATACCATCAATGAGATGATTTTTTTCACGAGAACATGTAAAATATATAAAACCTTTGTACAAAACTAATAAATAAGCAGGAACAAGAATGACAAGACAGCCGTCCATATTAATGCTAGAACATATGCTGACAACAATGTGGAGCTTCTGCCAAACTAAAGACTTCATTCAGTTGGGGTAAATTTTAATTTGTATTCAATTTCTTTGTTGATAACAGCAAATTCCCGAATTTTACAGATGGATCTTGTTGGACGGAAAGAACTGCCAGGGTACTAGGCGTAGTTTTCCAAACCACATGGGTCTACATGTAATCGCACCAAACCTCATGAGAGGGCGGTGTAATTACCCTATATTTTATATAGTGGTAAGATGTTAAGGACTTAGTTAAAACTTACTCTGGATCAGCTGGTTCATCATTGTCAAACTCCTCTGCAGAATTGGCGTTGGCCACCAAATGCATGGGTCTGTTCACATCTTCAAGGGCTACAGCTCGTTCCTGACCAACTGCCTGTGCATGTCCTCTATCATGTCTCCCTGGATCCCCATTCCCGTTTTCATGTCCACTATTATCTTCTGGCTTTGGGAGCAGAAAATCTGTTAGACCAAGTGCCCAGCCAACAGCAGTGAACCAATACCGGAGAAGGGATTTGAGAGTATGCCGCAGTTTAAAATGCTCAATTGCAAAAGGGATGCATATTTGAAAGAGAAGCATGTCAGCTGGAATTTCAGTGAATGGATCAGATACACTGCAAAAGAACAGATGTCAAAATGTAAGTAAATGCAACAGACCTCATTAAATTATTGCAGAGAAATGTCGGAGCAATCTTACGTGATATCTAAAGGAAAAATGGAAGGAACCATCCGCATTGCAAGTTTAACTGGCAAAAATACCAGCATCACTATCAAACTCCCATATACAGCAACAGACAACAATACTCTGCGAGCATGCTTGTGCACGGGATCATCAATTAGATCACGGAAAGGGTTGTAATTAGGATCAGCTGGATCTCGAAGAAAGTAGAGTACCCCATTGCGTAAAACCTACATCAAATGTATATGGATTAGAGGTATGAATACAAATCCCTCGATGTTGAAACAACACGTACATTAGTTTCGCTTCATACCCCTCGAAGAAGGCTGACAAAGATACTTATTTGCAGCATGTAAACAATTCCTACAACCCAGTGAACCAAGGAGCTTGCAAGTGGTGAGATTGAGAAGAACTCAACTCTCTGAGAAATCGACTTCCCAAACATCCTTATAGTACAAACATCCAGCCACCATCCACACATCAGAGGGAAAACCCCAAGTTCAATGACCAGAAGGAAAGCAACTTTAATCATAGTCATTAAATGTCTCATTGCCGCCACAAACTGCCTGAAGAGAGATGGAATAGTTTCTGCAATGGAAGCAATGCCGTAGAACCTCCCCATTGTCAGAGGCTCTCCTCTTGAATACCGAATTAAGGTAACAATCCCAAGGTAGAAGATTACAAGAGAAAATATAAACATGTAGCCAACAGCAAGAGTCGTAACATCAGAAAGGCGTGATGCCCCAACAGTCTGCACCTTCAAGATGTCTGTTGCAATTGTAGAGCTTATGTTGCTTGACACCTCAGTTTGTCCTGTTGCATTTACTTTCAGAATCTCCGCGACCTGGCCAAGCAAGCCATTGTCTTGGTTATCAGATGTCAAATTTACAACTGCAGTCAATGCATTCTTCAGCGTAATATTGGCCAATGAAAGCGCTGATTCAGTAAGCGGGACAACTGTAGATAGCACTGGACTTGTAGCAGAGGACAAAAGCCATGACAAATAATAGAGAATAACTCGTCCCAGTGAGAATGGCACAAAGATCACAACTCCCAAGAATATCATATTGCTAGCAAGAACCTGCAAGAGAAAAGGTCAAGAGTGAATCAGCAATGCAGCAACTAACCTTTCTGAGATCCCAAATGAAAAAAATTAGTGTAAACATCTTCCAGCCCAGTGCACTGGGGGCTCACGGGGGGAATCAATTGCTAAAATTAATAGGAGTAGAAAATCAACAAATATATATCAAGCCAAAAGAAGACAGGTAAGGTACTCAAATACATTATCATGCATGACTAATCCAAATACTGATGCTTTCTTTCCATAGATATAGCTACCAATGGAAGAGGCAAATAAATAGAATGCATTGATGATTTAACACGTGAAACCCAAAGATATGAAAACAAAGCCAAGTGTAAAAACCGAAGACAAACATGAATTCTCACAACACACAGGAATGTATGGTCGAACAAATATAAGCTAAACTGTTTCATACATGGAACCTGTTCCAGTAATGAAGATTCAAGGAGAAAACAGACCCGCGATATCTGTTCTGGATCAGAAAAGTTAGAGCAAAGTAAAGATCACATGACTCACCGTGAATGCATTTTCAACCAGATGAAACACAGGTCCCTGCATGCCAACCAGTTCGTCAAACGGTACATCCTCTGCGCCATCAGCATCATCCAAACCATCAAACATCTGTTCAACATGGGCCTCAAGGCGAGCTGCCTGCATCTCCCACCTAGCTGCAACATTTTCTGCATTCCGTCGGATCATCTGACCAGCACCAGCAATTCCTTGTGCTCCACCAGCATCTTCACCATTCCCCTCAACAACAATATTTCTATTTGCTTGTGCTGCCTGCCTTCTTGCAGCACGAGCTCCATTTCTCTCTCCTTCATCTTCTCTATCAGCATCTTGCCCACCGAGCTCCCGTAAATGTCTAAAGTAATCTCTCAGGGAAGTTGCCCCAAGAAAAATGAATACAATGCTAGCGGAAAGCAGAAAACCATGCAGACAATCAGTAAGAATGACTGTAGTAGATAAGTGACTCAAGAATAGTCTTTGGGCTTCTCCAAAACCTCTAACAAATGCCAATCGCCAAATCCAGAATGTGATAAACGGAATAATGAGAAGCCAAACAGAAAGTACAAAACTGAGGCGTAGAAAGAACTGCAGGACATGGCAGGCTTTCAAAGCTATCCCAACCACAAATTCCTGAAAGGGAAGCCTTGCAGGGGCATTTTCAGCATAAACTGGAGAAAATGAAAACGGATGCTTGCACACCTGCATTGCACATCAAAACAACAAAGAAAGTCGGGCATGGATTTAAACATTCTCTTGACCATGATGACTTGATAACCCCAAACTGAAGAAAATCAAAATAGCATTAGGCACAGAAACTTCAAGAACCACCATAATTCTAGCCCGTAATACAAATTTACCAAGAAAACAAGCAACTGCATAGGTCAGGAGTTCATATAAGAGAGATTTATTTGCTAAATTGCTAAAATTGGACTCAAACTTGGCTTGAACTGAGGAGAGTCAGCTGAATTTTGTTTCAACTTCATCCTTCTACAGAAATTTCTACCAAATCTCGAACAAACCCGCACCAACAAAAACAATAGCATAGGCAATTCGCAAATACTAACAACCACTAATCAAATATTAACAATCATGCGAATCTAAAAATCCAAACCTCGCATTGGCGAGCGTTGCTGTGATTGAGCCACTGAAGAAGGCAATCCTGGTGAACAAACTTGATGCTGCCGCTGCAGGCGCATGGATACCGCAGCGGATTATCGGCATCGCCAGGGTTTCTGCAGATCCGACAAACATCTTCCTCCTCGTCCTCATCCAACAAATCATACCTGCCCCCACCATTACTATCATGATTGCTTTTAACGTTATTACTGCCGCTACTATTCTCGCCCGGCGAGGAACCGATGGAAGACACGGCCGACTCCAAGGGCACCGCGGTCGAAGAGCATGACGTCCCTTCCGCCGTCGCCGTCTCCGGTCGGATCTCCATCGAGTCGGTGGAGAAACCGTCGGATCTTCTTTCTCTCTCTTAGGGTTGGTGAAATTTGTGGTTAATGGAGAGCTGAGTTGGGGGTTGTGCGGGGATTTAACTTAGAAGTGGGGCTACTTGCGAATTTATGAAAGAAGAGAGCATTGAATTGATTACGGTGGCGTTTCGGGGACCGGACTATCTATTGTGATTTAAAGGTTGTTGTTGAACTTTGAGAATGGGGAAGGAAGCAGAGCTGAGATGACGGATTTGCCCATATACGAGTCGTCTGATATTTTTTATGTGCTGGGGTAGGTTGGGAAATGAAATGTAAATTATCCGTTGGAGGTCGGCCAAAGTTTTCGTCTGGTCAACTCCGTTGAAGATTTTGAGTCCCGACTCCCCACCATTCCAAGAACCTTCTCCATCGCTTTGAAGTTTGAACTCTTTTCTTCCCCTTCTATGCAATTAAAACTGAGACTAGACTAACAACTTCATTCAAAATTTATAATGATGAGAACAAGATAAGAGCCCGGTAAGTGTATGTTAATTGTTTTTTGTTGCATTATGTTTCTGTATTAATATTTAACAAATTAAATATATTGAAAATGACAAAACTATCCTTGTGAGAACGAGAAATAAAAAAACGACAAACATTTGCATCTTTTTATTTGAGTTGGGTCTCGTTCGATTTAACCCGATTTATCAATCACTGTTTGTAAAGTCGTTGTGAAAATTATATGTGGAATTGTATGTACGTGCATATTTAGACTCATATGACTGTTGTAAAATCAATTTTACAGTGCACACATAATTGATATTTAGTTCTTCAATCTAACATAGTTCATTATAAATCGTCAATTGACCAAAGGAACAATAGATTTTAATCGGTGAATACACTAACAAGCCTAACATACTTTTATCCAAACCAATCTAATATTTCTACATGTAGAGAAAGAATGGATAAGAAAGAAATAAAGAGAAATAGACTTAAGGTATGGACAATACTTTTCTTAAACTGCTAATTGTCCCACTATAAATTTGTTGCCCGATTTATACGATAATTCATTTAAGTTTATTTATTTTTTATTATTAAGTTATATATATATATTCCTCAACACCGAAATAATTCATATAACAAAGTAAACAAGATTTTATAGAATGCGATCAATTTCCCTAAAATATGACAATAATAATTTCAAAAACTTTCCTCGAAATTAAATATGTGTGAACACACAATTTCAGGAACGAATTATACCATTTGACATTGAATAACCACAGGAATTTTGTACCTTCTACGTAAGCATTGCAATGTATTAATATAGAAAAAGCTTCGTAACAAAAGAAATCTTACGCTCGCATACATCTCTTCGTTTTTGTTGAGAATTTTGAAATTTCAATATTTTGAGAATAAATAAATAAATTATACTTATATAATTATATATTTGATTCCCTTCAAACTGTACTTTTGAAACTTAAAAAGATATATTTCTTTATAAATAAATTTTAAATTTATTTATTCTCAGATGTGGGAGATAAGGTATATCCACATTTTTATACTTACAAGCTATTTTCAAACTCAACCTATTAATGACAACAAAACGAGTTTAGAGCAAATCTTAAAAATTTGGGACATATCTAGCTTAATCTTTGCAATACTCGTTACCCTGACACGAGTAAAGTCCCAATAGGGTTAATCCATAAAATCCGACACTAACATTTATTTTCTTTAATTAATCAATACAGTTTTTTTAAAAAATAAAAGTAACGAGCTATTATTATATTAAAAATATACGAGTTATTATTTGTTTTTAAAAAAATACTTATTTTATAAATATACGCATGAAATAAAATCAATACTTTAAAAATATAAAATAAATATATTTAATAAATTATTCAGAATTAAACATGACAAATCTCACATAAGACCCGACACCCAATCAGATCCAACTAAATACATAACATAAAAAGTTGTCCTCAAACTGAAACCCGCCCCATTTGCCATCCTCACCTAGTATGAGAATTTGGTCTTAGATAAATGGGTTATATTTGTGTTGTGGGCTATAATTCAATGGAAATTAGTGGTGTAATTACAAACCCCAACCCAATGCCCGACAAATGAAAAATACCTATGAATAAATACATGTGTGGGAACATCTTTTATTTGAAGGCAATGTGTATTTTTGGTGGGGCCTCCAAACTGCAATTTGCAAATTGCAAATCAATCACTCAATTTCTTTTTTTTTTTTTTATTTTTTAAAGGTCCACTTAATAACACCTTACCAACCACACTCAATAGTGATATGGAATTTCTCAAAATGTAAGAAGAGGGAGAAGAAGAGTTGGTGTTTTTATATGATATTATGTTACCATCTCCTAATTTTATCTAATATCAACTTTACATAGTGTAGTACTCATTCATTTATTTTTTATTTTTAAGACTTATATACTTATTTCATTTGTCGTCTTTCTTTGACAAAAAGTAATTTTTTATCTGGGATTAAATTAAAGAATATAAATAATTAAACTTTGTGCATATTTTTTGAAAAAATTATCGCACGGGCATTCATTGAGACCGTTTACTGATGGCATTTTTAATATGTGTTATATGTTAACGGTAGTTTTAAGTATCAAATTTACTGATATTAATATTTAATAATTTAATAGAAAGGAAAGTTGAAACAAGAAAAGGAAAGTGCAAAAGGGAAAAATGATAGAAAAGAGTGAATTGGGGAGGGGCAGCTGATTCCATCCTATGAAAAAGGTACACCCCCACCTCCCCCACCCCACTGTAAAAGTCAAACAGAAATAGGACAAATGTTGCTTTACAAAGGAAAAGCAACATTCAACTCATTATTGCCATCTAGTGGAAATAATCTATGACTCCATTATCTTGACAAAATAAAATATTTATATTCAATTGATTTACTATTAAATATTTTTTATATTAGAAAAATTAATTTAACTTATAATAAGTGAGTAACGAATTAATTAAAATGAATATAAAATTAAATTCAAATTTTTTGCCAATATTAATAAAATTAGAGAATTTTAATTAATTCATAAATAGATTTATTGATCAGAAACTAAAATAAGGAAAAAAGTATAAATTAAAAAAAATTGTGTATAATTACATTAAATTAGGAGAAAATTTAATATAATTATCCAAATAATAATAATAATGTAATAAAACTAATTTCCAAATCCACTATTTTGTAATTAATTCAATATTTTGATTTGTAATTGAGGTAGCTAAAACGCGAGGTCCTGAAAGTAAGGGTGCAGTGTCTTTTTCGCATGATCTCTCTCAACACGTTGCATCATGCATGTTGTATAATTTTTCCCAACTTCTCAATCCCATCGCTCGCCTCCAACTCCATCAAAGGAAAGCATCAAATCCCAAAACCTCAAACATCATCAAACCCTCCTCTCTAAAACTCTCTTTAATTATTCTTCTTCTTTGAATATGGGATGATTTGCTTTTCGCGATTTCTAACTTTTTACCCCTCTCTGTTACTGTTCTTTCACTCCTCACAGCTTATTGCTGCTGTCGGTGGAGCTCAACCCACTTCTTCTTTATTTGCTGGGATCAAATTTTTAGTCTTGTAGGCCCTGATTCTTTCGTATTTATTTTCTAGTTCTGAGTTGAAACGCCTGTGTTTTTACTGCTACCGCTTGTCTCTTCTTTAGTTCTTCTTGCAGAATTGAACTCTGCGGTGGTGGTGCATTAATTAATTGATTAGTTAATATCCGGGCTTTTCAATTCTTTATTCAGTTTTTTTCTTTTTTTTTTTTTTTGGGTTCTTTTTCTTAGAATCAGGTTGTGGTAATGGTGGGTTGGTGAGTGAAGCATGAATGCAGAATAGTGGGGATTGGGTTGTGCCATTTTTGTTGAAGTGAGTACTTATTAATTACTGCAAAAGCTTCAATTTATGTTCTTTAGTTGTCTGTGTGTGGTGGTTTTGCTTTTCCTGCTTCCTTTTTTCGTTTTCTTTTTCATAATGCAAGCATGCAGCATATTATTCAATGATGGATCAGCTTCCCTATTTATTTTTTTCTTGGGGGTGGGGTGGGGTTAATTTGTACCTTGATTTATTTTCTATCTTAAGTAGATTAGGACTAGAGACTGGAAAACTTTAAGTGTTAGGCAGTGGCAATGATGAAATTCTGATTCCAGTTTCTGAGTCTTCCAAGAGATTTCTCTCACTGCTCCAGGTTCTTCAGATGATGATTTTCTTTTTTTTTTTCTGTTTCTAACCTCTGCAATTTATTTTTCTTTAAAATTTAGGGAGGCGAATTTTCTGTCTTCTGCAATTGTGTAATGTGACAAAACTTTGTGTTCTTTTAACCAGAATGTGTAGTGGTAGCAGAAGATCACATGTTTAGTATTAGTACTTTTTCTTTTCTTGGTGTTTTCAGTTGGAAAGAAATGTTGTAAGGTGATGATAATCTCTTTTTTTGATGGGATATTATCTGTTTTCTGTATTCCTGTTCTGCTTTTAGGGGATGATGGACCAGAAAACTTGGCTTTGGAGGAAAAGGTCATCAGAGAAGACAATTGTTGCAAATGGAGAGGAAGTAAGTTAATATTTTTTTCACTTTGTTTACTCTTAGTCCAGCATTTTGTGACCTTTAGTTGCATCAGAGCTACATAGCTTGAAACCCGAATCTATAGGTTAACACTAGTACTTCCTCGGCTATTTCTTTCTCCTTTTGGGTACTGTAATGGTAACGTTTGATCTACATGTATTAATTATTTAGGTGGAGCCAGTTCCCGTCCAAAGAGAAGTAGATCTCGAGAATTCATTGAAAACATTGAATGAGAAGTTATCTTCTGTCCTTGATGAGTGTTCAGCCAAAGATAAACTTGTCCAAGATTATGAGAAAATGGTCGAAGATGCTGTGGCAGGTGACTATGATGGCATCACGATTGATTCTTTCTTTGAATTCTTGAAATTTTGGTCTTTTTTGGTTTTGATGCTGAATAATTATGGATAATCTGTTTATGCTTGATCCGCTTCAGACAAGAACAAAGCAGAGGAAGATGTCCAGCGTCTGAAAGAAGAACTGGATGAAGTTCAACAACAGAGAGGGGCTGCAAATGACAGATTAGGCCACTTAAATTCTGCATTGAAGGACTGCATGGAGCAGCTGAATCTAGTTCGGGATAGTCAAGAGCAGAGAATTCATGATGCTGTGATGAAAACTTCTCAAGAATTCGAGAAAGCACATAAGAGACTGGAAGAAAAGTTACTCGAAACGAGTAAAAGGCTTGCGGATGTAACTTCTGAGAATTCTTATCTTAGCAAGGCCTTACTTGTAAAAGAGAAGTTGATCGAGGATCTCAATCACATCAAGAGTCAAACAGAGGCTGAATTTCAAGCCCTGATGACGAGATTAGATGCCATTGAAAAAGAAAATGCTTTTCTAAGGTATGAGTTCCGGGCTCTTGAGAAGGAACTTGATCTTCGTAATGAGGAGGTGTTATATGGTCGCCGTGCTGCAGAAGCTTCCAACAAACAACACTCAGACAATATTAAGAAAATAAAGAAGTTGGAAGCAGAATGCCAAAGATTACGTGCTCTGACCCGTAAACGGCTGCCTGGACCGGCTATATTAGCAAATATAAAGAGTGATATTGAAGTGCAGGGAAGAAGTCCGATTGAAAATCGGAGAAAGGCTATTTCAATTGTCAAAGACTCCAACACCATTTACAATCCCGACAAAACAAGTAAGAAGCTCAGTTTCTTAGTTGATCAACTGCAGGATTTGGAAAAAGAAAACAAGATTCTCAAAGAATATTTGGCTAAGAAAGAGGAGGAAATCTTTTATCATCAAAATGCTAAGAATTCACCATTTCAGGAGAAATTTGAACTGATTAGGCCCAATCCTGCACCAAATGAACTTTCTCTTCCATCAGGTTACGACATAGTTGAAGCAAATGAGATTACTACTTCTAGTTCCTGGGCTACTGCAATAATTCCAGAGCAGGGGCATGATAAATTCACTGACCTGCAAACTGAGCCTGTGCATAAAATGATTGGAGCTTCCGAAATGAGCCTACTGGACGATTTTGTCGAAATGGAAAAATTAGCAATAGTTGCTGTTGAATCCCCACTTGAGGACCAGACGAATTCCATGACAAAGGAACTTGTCCCTGTGGGGCATGCTGAGTTCAGTGACATGAACAACCATGAACTCAAGGCAAAAGAAGAACCCAAGGATTGGCTTCAGGATGTCAAGAACATGGTCTTAGAGCAACACAATATTTCAAAAAGAAGCCTCGACGAACTTCTTGGAGACATCAGAATGGCTTTGAACAACATTATCCATCCCGAGCCTTCAAGGTTGCTTCCGATAAGTGGCTATATCACTTGGAAATCCCCAGCATCGTCTCCAAGGTCAAGTTCAATCCAAGAGTCAAACAATGAATTTCAGCAGTCTGATGTGAATGCATCTGTGCGTAAAATTATGAAGCTTGTTGGTGAATTTGATTTACCATGTTCAGAAGATTGTAAAATGCAGGACAATAACTCATCTTATAAGCAAATGTCGAAAGTGACTGACTACAGCATTCGCGTTTTGAGATGGAAAGGAAGCAGCCTAACCACTGTGTTACAAGAATTCATTCATAGCTGTAATAATCTATTGGGTGGGAAGATCAATTTTGAGAAATTCACTGGGGATTTGACTTCTACTCTTGAATGGATCATCAACAACTGTATTTCCTATCAAGATGATTTTACTGTTAGAGATGCATTCAGGAAGCACCTGGGTGGAGACGGGCCGGGAACCGCTCTGGAACTTGAATCTGTGCAGAATCTTATGCTTGAAATGGAGATGAAGTATTCTATTTTCCAAGCAGATATCAAAGGATTGAAGAATGATTTGAATCTCATCAAAACATCAGTGAACGAAAATCTGCAGGCAGAGAGGCAGAATGACGAGCCATTGACGCAGGAACTTGAGCAATCACGGGAAACCATTGCAAGTCTAGAAAACGAGCTGGAAATGTTGAAAGAATCAGAAAGAACAACTGAGGATCAAATCGAGAATCTCAAAGTGATAAACGAAGATCTTGATACTCAGCTTACTGTTACCAGAGCTAAACTAAATGAGGTTCTCCAGAAATTATCTTCTCTGGAAGTGGAATTGGAAAATAAAAGGCATTGCTGTGAGGAACTGGAAGGAACCTGTCTGGAGCTTCAACTGCAACTTGAAAGGTACCTTCTGTATTCTTAATGTTTAGCCTTTTGAAGAAAATTATGTATAACTCCATTCACCTTCAGAAAAAAAAATTAAATGAATTGATCTTTTCTTTGTGAATTGTGACAAACAGTATTACCAGCAATCAGCATTCGCAGGAAAATGAAAACCAAGAAGGGCTGCTCCGAACTGTAAGTCAGCCAGTATTCTTTTTAAACTTTTTTGCCAGTCCAAATAACAAGTTTTCAATGAGACATTTATCAGCAAATGAGTAAAACAAGAACTGTAGATAGACTGATAAAAATAGGGCTATTATGGTGGAATTGATAATAATCCAAATGGCGCGCTATTGAGAAATGACGCTTGAAATTGGCAGGGCATGGAGATTACTAGAGCGTCTGTGAAGTTGGCTGAGTGCGAGAAAACCATTTTGAAGCTGGGAAACCAGCTAAAGGCACTAGGTTCAGCAAGACAATTATCAGTTGTTGACAAGGTTCTTTCTATTGCTGATACCAAGAATAAGAAATCTAAGCCGCGATCGTCATTGCTTGATCAGATGATATCTGAAGATAACTCAGAAGTGAAGCATCTTCAGTCCCCAAAGACAAAAGTTGAAAGCAAACTTGAAGCAAATGCCACCCAAGTTGGGACTCCTGAAGCATCCCTTGGGACAAAGAATGAAACTAAAAGCGCCAAAGCTGGAACTTTGGTCATTGTTCCGATCAAAAAGAGGGGAGGAGGAATTGGGCTTCTGAGAAAGCTACTGCTTAGAAGGAAGAAAGGTAGCAGCAATAGCACCTCCATTTACTTTGGCAAATGACTGGCAGGCATTGATTGCAATAATTATTGGTGTTTCTTGTGAATATAAGGAGTGGGTTTTTACTATGTTGCTGGTTTGATGCTCCAATTTAGACTTGGAACTATATAACGGTCTGATGAATATGTTGCCGATTTCAAGATTGCTATACCATTTCAAACAACTAGGGATGTTTAAGTAAAACTGCCTTATAATCATATCACTGGCTCTAGTTTGCAACTGAAGCAGAAAAGGATAATAGGCCAAGATGAATGGTGAAGGCTTATGTTTTGTCGAACGACCTCAGATTCACATCATCATTCATATTAAATGTCCTTAAAACAACACATACAGGAAGGTACTTCCACATGTAATGATTCAGCCAATTGTGCACAAAGTTTACTTTATATGCAGATTCCTCTGCTTTTATTGACAAGTCCCCTGAGATTTGATGGCAGCTTCAGCAGCTTGCTTCATTTCCAGCAAAGCATCTTCAAAACACTTGGCTAGAACTTTAGGGTCCGGAATTACTTCTTTGGCCACCAAGATTTGCATGTCTGCAACTCCTGCATAACTCAGCATATGCATTGTGATTGCCTGTATAGTCAAGTAGCCAAACATAAGATCACAAGCTACAATCTATAACTTGGGGATAACTATGCTGACACTCTCTGAACTTTGACTTATTATTTATTAAAAAGAAAAATCCTCAATTTATAGAAATACAATGCACCCCCCACAATCATATTTTATATCATAAATGCCCCCTTAAAAAACAGATGACTAAGCAAATTTATAGTATAAAACATAATTGTAAGACATGCCAATATAACTAAGATAAATTTTGTAATATGACTAAACCTCATGGGGTGTTAGCATAAAAATAAAACAAAGGTCAGAGTCAGAAGCTTTACATGAGGTAGACTGCTGGAGGTCACCCTAATGTACTTCACGGGGTGACCCGCAAGTGTGACCTGCTCCCGAGGACCGACTATGTTTGAGATGGTGAAGGTTGTGTTGCAAACAATACGGTAATTGAGAATGCTGGTGAGCTACAAACCAAGAAACAAGACCAAGTTTAAGCATCGACCCAACACACACACAAAGACACAGTGATTCTTGAAAGTTAAACTAAAACTCACCTTAGCGCCAAAGAGAGAAGTGATCCAGTCCAAGAGTGTGTGTGAGAAGGGGGCCTCCAACGAAAGCTTTTTCCTGTGGATCATTGCTTTGGCTCTCCTCACAAACTGGAGAGGATCTGAACTCTCTCTATGATAGTGAACAGGTAAAAGAATGATCCCGAATTTGTTACCCCACGGAGTTCCAGAGTCACTGTCCATCAGCTTGGATAAATCCTGAAACAAACCTCTCATTTCACTTCAAGCCAGGAAAAAATTACAGCTCTTTTTGTTGAAAGTCAAGAGCGAGCAAACAAATGTGAACCTGTAGTCCTGACTGTGGCCTCAAATTTACCATGGCCAAACCTGTGATTTGGTCCCCCTCTTGTGGAGCTACATGAATAGCAAGTAAACAGTGTAATCAATGTTAATATTTGGAAACATACTTTGGATGAGTAGTAACAGAATTACCTGTCGATGATCGGATGTCCAAGTACCTGGAAAACCCAATTGAGATCACTCCAAAAAGAACATCGTTGATGGTCTGCACGTTAATGCAATTATTCAAATGGTAAATTACAACAAGAACCTGAAGAGGAGCGACATAAATACAAATACATTCTCATAACTTGAAAAATTATCAATACTTCTAATTTTAACGGCCGTCCAATGGCTAGCCCATTTTGTTAATTTTCATTCATTTTTTCTGCAGTGAATGAACTAAAATGCCTTGAGAACTATAAATTATAATTTCTCTTATGTTTTTAAATTTTTTAAAATATTTTATGAACTAAGTGGACTATTGTTTTACAATTTTTCAATTTTTTTTATTTACCTCTAGTCTGTCTTTTTACTAATATTTTTTTTTAAAAATAAAGTAAAAGAATGCAACAAGAATAAAGTAGATAATTAAAAATCTTTGTCAAAATTACATAATTTAATCAATCATATTAATATTTTTCCAAACAACCAGGAGTAACTTTAAGAAAACTCGTAATTTACCCTTATTCACAAGCATGTGATTATTTAAAAGGTTTAAAAAGCTCATATATTTTATATGATATTTTTTAATTTATACAATATTAGTATTTATTTAATATTCTTTCAATTCTACGTTTATAGCTCCCTGCCCTTTATTATTACTAGGCAATAATAATTACATATTATTATATTAACTGATAAACAAGTAGTCTTTTTTTTATGTAATAATAATAATCTAAAGCATATGCTTTCAAGCAAAATGGAGAGCGAACTCAGTCTGCAGCAGATTTTGGTGAAATCTAAACGAAAGTTACTAAATACGGCATTTCTTGTTTAAAATTCTGGTTGTGTAGTAGAACGTCATGGAGAGGGATTGTACAGAAAACTCACCGAGTCAGCAAGAGCTCGCTTGACAGTCTTCATGTCGTCGAGCCGGAACCTCGCCGTAGCCAACTGGCGAGGCCAGAGCTCCAACCCAGAGCCGCCACTCAGGACGGTGGTCTTATCCCTCAGCCAAAGCAATCTCAACACAAACTCTAAAATAGAAACTAAAGTAAACCAAACCACCTTCATTAACGTCCAGACACTCCATCTTCTCGGCACCAATGAGGCCGCGCCGACGCCACCAATTGTCGGCAGCTGCGCCGGATCATCAACCTTTCTGCAGCACGAAAGCAGCATTGACATTAAGGAAATGCCGTCCCCCAGCGCGTGGTGCACACGGAAAACCACGGCGTTGTGCGCCGCGAGAACGTGAAGTTCCCATAAGGGTTTATCGGTGGGGAGAGGCGAGGAGAAGGAGAGATCAGCCATGTAATTGTTAATTGCATCTTCGTCTGAGACGGAAGGGTCGTTGGAGAGGGAGTGGTGGCGGATAATAAGGTGACGGTCGACGTCGACTTGGGTTTTGCGCCAGTGTTCGCGGCCGCTCGAGTCTCTAACCATGAGGCTGCAGAATCTGGGGTGTTTGAGCATGATGGAGTTCTGGATTTGAGTTTTGACGCAGTCGAGGTCGATGGGGTAGTCGGCGCCGAGGGCGCAGTTTATAACTTGGTTCATCAGTGGCTGCAGGAAGAGACGGCCGGACGGCGTTAGCGGCTGGTCCTCCTCCACCTTCTCCGCCATGAGAGGGTGGGGTTTGATATAGGGCTTCTCTCTATTCCACACAGGGAAAATGTGGAAGTTTTTAGCCGTGTGATTGTGACTAATGGCTTTTTGATAGGCCTGCCCCTCCCTCATATCTGCATGTGCAGTGCTCCACCTGTGTGATTAAATTTTAAAATTGATGCATGATTTTTTTTTTTTAATTTATACATTAGTTACATTATAAAATATATTATATAATTAAATTAAATTCGATCTCAATTAGAAATTTTTCTCGACATGTCAATCAATACATAAGATAAGACAAGTATTCTTTTTCCTTGTAATTATATCAATTAATACAGTAAATATAGTGAGTAAAAAGATCCAATTACGAGAATATTCTAATTCAGACTAAGGTTGATTAAACTTGAATCAATTTACGTATTACTGTAATACATTTATCGTGTTATTAGTGTATAATTTTAAAAAAGTGATCAATTTTATTATAAATACATTATACTTATTCTCTAATTGATTTGACTCGATCAAATTTAATTTAAATAAAAAAAATTCCTACAACATAAAAGATCAATAACAGCAGATTTGGTGGTGGAACTCAAACTTGTTAGAAAAACATCTCAACTTTTAAATCATTAGGTAAAAACATTACAGATATTTAATTGTTTTGATTTATGAAGAATCATTATTATTATATTTATGATGCAAATAAATAGAGAGGTGATGATGGATAGGAGTTGATCAGCGTATGGACATACAGATGTGAGAAGACTGAGGTTTGTCGGCCCATATTTATGTTGGTAACGTCTTCCGTCCCTACTACGATCCCACGTATCGACGCTGCGTCATATGGGCTGATTTATTTATTTATTTAATGTCAAAAAAGGGGAAAACAATTATTATTCTTTACTTAATTATTTAATTAATTATAGATATTAACAAATTTAAAATTTTACATATTAAAAAGAAATACATATTTTTTGAAATGATCACGAACGACAACTTAATCAAAGAAAAATATAGTACGTAAAAACTAGTAAATTTTAATGAAAAAAATATGTTTAATTATATAACATACTACAATTTATAATCTAAATAAATTTTTGAGTAGATACCCCACTTTACAGATGTCTATCAATAGATGATGATACGACATAATATAAATAGATCGCATGATATTTGCCCACACTCAAATATATGAAATTTGGGATGATAAAATAAATAAATAAAAAATTAAGAATTGTCATTTAACTTTATATGATAATCATGAGTAATGATATTTTAATTTTGTTTTCAATTGTAGTTATTTGTGGGCTATGTATTACTATAAATTTTTATGTACAATAGAAATAAATATAATGTCCTATTGATTTTTGAACATATAGAGAAAAATTATGGAATATGAAAATAACTTATGAAAGCAGAAGATATTAAGCAAATTCAAATAATATGATTATATGAAGGAGAAAAGAGCAAAGATAAATACTTATATGGGCCTGCTTCTTGATTAAATGGCCCAAGGGCAGCAGTAAGTAGATGAGGAGTTGAGATAGCTCAAATCCAATACAAAATATTAGATAGAGGGGTGTTTGGTATAAATCAGACTTATGAGCTTTACGCATCCACATTATCATGAGATACAAGTACAGATCACATGTTGAAAAAATAATAAAGGGAAATAGCAACTTGAAACTTAATTGGGTGATCAGCTGATTCGGCGACACAGAGTGATCCCATCGCCCACCGGCAACTGGCAAATCTCGATCCTTGGATCGGCAGCGAGAGCCTTGTTGAGTTCCAGAACAAACTCCCTGTAGTATCTAACGTACTTCCTCATGGGTGCATCTGGTGGAGCCACCACAGACCCGTTCCATAGCGTATTGTCGTAGCCGATCACCCCACCAATCTTGACTAGGTCAATAAGCCGCTTGTGGTAGTTGAGGTAGTTGTCTTTGTCAGCATCCACAAATATGAAGTCAAATGTCCCATGATACTTCCCCTGTTAATAACCAATATATATATATCTATTCATTACCCCAAAAATGCATTATATATTTTAATATTTTTAGAAATAAATTAAGCACACCCCATAAGTGGACTTACATCCGCAATCATTTGATCAAGAACGGGCAGAGCAGGACCTTCCCGGAAGTCAATCTTGTGGGCAACCCCTGCCTTTTTAATCACGGGCAGGCCCAATTCATAGTTCTCTCTGTTAATGTCCATTGCCAATATCTGCAACCAAAATAATTAAGGATAATGAATGCCAAAATCCCGGTTTCTGAATTTCCGATGATCCAAAACACGCCAAATATCTATCTCGAACAAATCGAGACAATACCTTCCCATCGTCGGGAAGAGCAAGCGCAGTAGCGAGGAGAGAGTAGCCTGTGTAAACACCAATCTCCATGGTGTTCTTGGCGTTGATCAGCTTCAACAGCATGTTCAAGAACTGCCCCTCATCCGCTGATGTCGTCATAATATTCCTATTTCAACAAATCAAACATAATTCCCATTTCTCTGTCAATGTTTTTGTGTGTGTGCGAGAGAGAGGGGGGCGGGGGTGAGGGAGAACTGACCATGGATGCTTGGCAGTAATCTCTCTGAGTTCTTTCATTGGCTCTGGCTCTTTTGGATACACACTGGTTTCAAGAATGTACTGCAAATAAAGAATTAGGGTTGGAATAATTACTTGTTTATCAATCGAATTCATAAGATGAAGAATATCAAATTAATACATACCTGGTAGAGTGCATCACTTTGCAAAAGGCTCTTGTGCCCAACCTCTTGGTGCCTGCCTGCGTTGTTTTCACCGTTTTCTGCCATTTCTTACTCAACTGGGAATGGATTGTGAATGAGGGTTTGTTCTTGAGATTGAAGGGAGGAGGAGGAAATGGAGGTGGATATATAGAGGCGTCGATCCGGTTCGGACCGGTTTTGGGGCTGTGTGTGGTTGGTGAAGATCTCTCTCCGTGGAGTGGTTCAGTGGGGCCCAAGCAAAGTTGGTGGGTGGGGTCAGCTAGAGCTAAACGTGAGTGGGTGGTTTCTTGTTCTGGTTATGGTTACGTCAATTGTGACGAAAGCATTTCAGCTGGGGTGTATCCGGTGCCGTTGTGGGATTTGAAGGTCGTGGGTGGGGGGATTAACAAATGGGAGAGTTCCACGTGGTAGGAAGTTTGGTAAAAGGTTGGTGAGGTTCTGTTTAGACTGATTTCTGTCTTCTACTCTACTCCCGTTTTCCGGTGGTTATTTGGTATACTTCCCCAAAAAAGTATACCTACACTTCGTGATATTATTATTACATTAAGATTTTTAAATAAATTTACAGACATAAATTCTGAATTATTTCTTTTTAAGAAATTTGGTTGTGATATCTATATCATATTAATTTGCATATCCTAAAAAAGCATGATAAAGTAATTAATATTTTAACTAATTCTACATTCGTATTTATAACATTCAAATTGTACTAATCAGACTGTTAGTGAGCCTGAATTTGAGTATATACATATCCATCACAGTCACACGATCAAAACTATATCAATTTATGGATAACAGTACAGTCCAATCATACTTATAAATACATACTCTTGATCCCAATAGTGTTTTAACCTACTCTGTTTCATAAATCAAGATAGTCGGGCATTTATGGATCTATAGACATGCTTTTTTGATAACTTAGATTGCTAATACAGGCTCAAATGATGTTGTAAACCAATATTTTAAGAATTCATAGTAATGTTTAATTCGAATATTTATCATTTGATTAGTTATAGAGGAAGAGGTGGAGCCTATTATATAGATCATTGCAATTATTAGCACTATAACAAAATGCAAACTCCATACAAGTTTTGATCTATTTTAATATATCCACAAACATTGCAGAAAAAGAAATATATATATTTGTAATAGTTAGCTGAGTTTTATTGAAATAACCATAATAAATCTGACCTCATATCAATATTTTCCTATTAGTAAAAAAATAATAAAATTTATTTTCGAATCTCAAAAAAAAGTCCATCAATAGCTATTCATAATTGGACAGGCTATCAACAGGCAAATAATTATTGTCGGATTCTTTTGTCCTCAAATCCTTTTCTACTCTTTTCCTATCTCGTTGATTTAGTCCACGGGTGCATGCGAATTGAATTTTCTAATTCCAACTATTATTTTATTTAATGTATATAAATTCTATTATGTGTATTTTATTTAATAATTTATATATTTTTCCTTTGTTTATTTTGAATTTAGTGATTGATTATCGATGTATTACATATATAATGTTGCAGTAATTATATGTTGTTTGATTTAGAAATATTAATTTATTTTTAAAAGTTTCGGCAACTGAGCCATCATTTTTTTTCTTTCTAACTTAATTATTTAAAATAGATTTTTGAATAAGCTGTTTGTTTCTTCAGTGAGATAAAAGTATGATGAAAGCAGATTCTCTCTCTTATTTCCCATCAATTCTTACATCAGATATGGGCAATTGAGGAAAGAAGAAACAACATAAGCAGTCGAGAAAATGACACTGACGTGTTAAAACATAAACAGAGTTCCACACAACAGTCTAGTTTCGCAGTCAGAAATAATAAACAACACCATGTTTATGCAATAACCATTTCAACCCTGTGATGTATATGTGCACTATCATATTCAGTTCAAGCAATCTATTCATTGATTCAACTCAGGAATCTATTGGTACATCAGCAATGTGGCCGGTGCTGGTGCTGGTGCTGGTGTGGGATTCATCGAGTAGTTTAATGTAATAACTCAACCATCTTTCTTTACAGAATACATCACCTTAAGATCTATCAACGACTTCGTAAAGTCCCATCTTTCTTTACAGAATACATCACCTTAAGATCTATCAACGACTCCATAAAGTCCCATCATTCCTTTCAACGGCTACGACGAAATTAGCAATCAAGTAGTCGTTCTGCAACGACCCAGAGAAACCAAGATGATCAACATAATGTCAAACAATTAGACTGCTCTTTATTTCCGGCGAAAATCTCGACTTGTTTCATAATGCACTTTATTTCCATCTCACCAAAGACATCGGTTTCAGAGAATTCTACCTTCAAAAAGTATGAGCAGTACAATCTGGATCAACTGTATTAGCAGAAAAAATATATACTGTAAAATTGTGAAAATGTGATTCCATCGCAAGTTTACTTTTAGCAGTAAATTATGTCTATGTTTTACTGGCAGAGTAGTTTAGTAACACAATAAAACCGGCAAATGTTGAAAGTTCTTCACCAATATAAACTTCAATACGCATCTAAGTTGAATGTTAGACCAAGTCATATTTCGTCCAACAACACATAATGTCAGCAGTTTGCATAATTACAGGCTTAAAACTGAACCTAAATTTATTGTGAAATGCTAACAAGACAGCGACAGATGGGACAATGTTTAACTTTTGCAGTTATACAAGAAATAAAATTCTAATATATTTGAGTTCCCACAAAAGTTCAATCCAGGAGTCTTTGATTTCTCATTTTCTTTGGAGATACTCCTCCGAGTGTTATTTAAAGATGATGTATGAAACCTATACAAGGACTAGAGTAGCTGAAACTATTCACAAACACTGCAGCATTCTTCAAAGTAAAGGGAAAAAATGAGAATCCCAATTCAGCATTTCAATGATCAAAAGAATTTTACTATCTACATACGCAAAAACGTGCCCCCTATAATTCAATAAATGAATGGTTCTGGGGAAAAAAATGCTAAATACCTCCTTCAAAAATCGAAGAAAATAGCTGTTCTTCCTGGCAATTGGCCGTTTCCTGAAATTGCATTCTCTTATGTCCAACGCTTTTCTCACCGTTTTGCTCTTGTAGCCAACGCTTTTCTTATAACCAATGCATTCTCTTCAACATAATTCCCCCCTAAACTAGCTATGTTCTGATTATCCACTACCTGATCATCCAACTCATAGCAAAAAGCTGAATCATCCTCCCTCATGATCAACATATTATGTAATATAGAACAAGCACCAATACAAGCCACTGCACTTTTATAATCCATCTTCATAGGCCTATCCAAAACACCCCAATTCCTCAAACTTGCCATGGTTTTTAATGAAGAAACGAGCATCAAACGATGCACATTGTTAAAACTCTCCTCAACTGACCCTGCCTTGGGATCAAGAAATGGTACTAATAACCAAGGAAGCAAATCATACTCCCCACTACCTACTAAATACTGAGGCACGGCCACCTCATTCACCTTAACGGGCCTTGACGAATTTAAGAGTATGCCTTTTCGGATATCTTGGTACAAAGTTGATGACTTTAGGATTTGAATGTTACTCTTATTGCCACGGAAACCAGCTACAACGCTTAAAATTCTTGATGATGAATCTACAACAATTTGAGCGGCAATGCTCTCATGATCAGCATCATTTTGGGTGATTGAACCGGAACCATTGGCTCTTTCAATATTGAACCTGGTGCAGCTTATGATTCCGCAGCAATTGGGCAGGCCAATGAGGGTTTCAAACCGCGCTGACACGGAATCCAGTTCGGTTGGACTCGGGAACCCCACCCAGAACCGGTAATTGGTGCAGAGCACCCGGCATAGATGTTTGACGCAGAACTTGGCATCAGCTTCAGAGACTCCGAAACGGCCCGAGATTTCCGGGTAATCCGCGCCGGTGGCTAGTCTATAAAGCCCGATTCCGAGCCGGGCCTCGGCGGGTAAATTGAGAGGCGAGTCAACCGGGTCGCGACACTCGAGTAGTGGTTCGAGGAGACCGCAAAGCCACTCAAAAGTCGACGTCTTCATCCTAAAGAATTGCTTGAACGACTCGGGGTTCCGGGAGACGACTGATCCGAGGCGACCCAGTCTTGACCCCGGGTCCTCCTCATTATCCGGGTCATCGAGGCCCTGGAAGCGGGCCCGCTTACGTTTTCTGGAAAACGATAGAAAGCAAAGAGTGGCGGCTACACCAGAGGTGGAGAGGAAATGGTGGAGGAGAGGGAAAAGGGATTCTTGGAAATCGCGGCGGGGCGTGGAAAAGGGAGCGGAATTGGTTATAGTGAGGGGGTTTGGGGCAGGGAAAAGCAGGAAAATGAGAACAAGAAGTTGAGAAATTAGAGAGGAGAGCAAAGGAGCCAAAGCCCGGGAATTCATTCTCCTTTTCCACGGGAGGGTTGGAATTTGTTTTCCTTGGGTGTCGGGAAATGGAGTGGGATCTTGATTTCTGTGCGGATGGAGACAAAGCAAGGAAAGAACACTCTTTCCACTGTTTCACAAGTTTACATAGAGGCACGTGTTGAAATGCTTATATAATATTTTTTAAATGTAATTCGGGGGAAAAGATTTTGAAAATGGAAAAAGATATTAGCATTCATTACTTATGATTCTTCATGTGTTTTGTATTCCTTTTTTTTAGTATATTGATTTCTTGAAAATATTGCAATTAAACTATGCGTACTATGATTATTTAATCAAAGGATAAATCACATTAAATTCTCTTAAAATATAATTACTATATATCACCAGATAATGAGTTAAACTTTCGTCACTCTAATAATTTAATTTTGCAAGTTTGGAAGATCAAGATTCTTTCCTGACTAGTTTGAATAGAGTGTTTTGAAATTTGAAAAATAAAAAGCTAGTCAGGCTCAATTAGTAGCTCAAGTAATGAACTTCCAATGTGTAAAAAATTTTAAAAGAAAAACTTTTAAGTTAGTGTGAAATAACATATCAATAAATAAATTTTTTATGAATTTACATAATTAAATATTAGTACTTACATGGATCCACCCAAGCCCTCTAGTACAAGGTTATTGGACGACCTCAATTATGGGTCATTGGTCAAGTTGGATTGGGCGCAATTCAACCTGAACGAGAAATGCATGGATCATAGTCTCAAATGGGTATTTTATCTTTAAAAAGGATATTTTAGTTCTTTTTGTATTGAATTAGATATATTTCTATCACCAATAGAATGTCAAAATTCAATTTAGAACAAGAATTTTTTTTTTTTTTTTGGGTTCATAAATGAAATATAGTCCCAATTACGGCTTAGAAATAATTTTACTGCAAAACACAATGGAGTTTGTATAATTGCACGCACACAATAAACTTAAAAAGCAAAATAACAAAACCACATTGAAAGCATTGGATCTACTTTTGGTTTTAGATACACAAACAATCAATTAGAAGCCCATATACCAAGCAACCTCTATCTTAAGATGGAGCCCATTTACTATTAAGGCCCATAAGAGAGTCCATTACCCAAAATATATGGGCTTTTTTTAATTTGGGCCTTCACCTCAAAAAGAGAATAAAACCCACTATGTTTTACCCTAATTATTAACCAAATATATAGGAATTAAAAGGAAACAATTCACCAACACCAGGCCCCAAAAAGTCAAATGACCTTTAACCCTCGTTCAAATTTCTTGATTACTCCCAAACCCCCTCTTTACCTTTAGGGACAAAAAAGTAAAATGACCTTTAACCCTCGGTCAAATTTCTTGATTACCCCAAAACCCCCTCTTTAATATAAACAACACAATAAAACTCTACATTTAGCGCACCGCTCTCTTTCTCTCTACACACACTGAGAGTGCAGTGTGTGTGTGTGTGTGCAGTCTCGAAAGACATCCACATTCTCTTTCATCCATAAAACTACGTAGTCTGAGCGACCCCTTCTGCTTTGTCTTCTCGTGGGCATATCTTTAATCTCTCTTTACATGTGAAACCGTCATCCCCACCTTCATAAAAACAGCATAAAAACGAAAAATCTTCTTATTTATTTAATATATTAATTTTTTAGTGCTAAGAAGATAAAAAAAAAAAATTACTCTTGGTTTCTTGGAAACACCTCTTACTCTCCACCTACTGTTTATTATCATAATTTCAACCAAAAGGGGCGCAGGAAAAAGGAAAAAACAAAACCCAATTGCCCGATCGCCGGCTCCGCCGATCATCTCCTTTTCAAACTGAGGTTTTATTCTTAATCCATCTGCTGATTTTGCTTTTCTTGGCACTGATTTTCGTTTTTGTTTGATTAATATTGATGACTGAATTTGGTCGTTATTATTATTATTATTTTTGATTTTATTGTTGCGAAACTGATTGTTTTTCTTTGGAACAACATGAGATTGAGATCGAAAATCTGGAAATAGGGATCTATAGTTGAAGCTGTACAAGCTTCCTTTTTATTCCCTCCTGTTTTTCTTTTTTTTTTTATATCAAATAGATATGATTTGTACTTCAGTTTTTTGTTGCTCGAATGGTTTGTTATTATCTTGAACTTTAATTCATGAGTTTCGGTGACATTTACTTTGCGGTGGGTCATTCAGGATGAACTCATTTGTCAAAAGTAATTTAATTTTGCTGATATTTACAAAGTTACAATCTTTTTCTCGTCCCTGTATATTTATACTAAGCACGTTATGTTTTTCTTTTTCTTCCTGTGAATCTTCATCTTTTCTTTTTCTGGGTAAATTTGATTAGTTTGTCGAATTCAAGGTGAAGATTGCAAATAGTGTATGTAACTTTATTCAATGCTACTCAATCTCTATTTTGTGCACCCTATGTCAAGGTTCAAAAGTTTAAGGATTTCTTTGAAGTGAATTTGTTTTCTTATCGTATTCTTTGAAATAATCAAACTTCTGCATTTTGAATTTTTCTTTAGTGGATTTAAGTTTCTTTTGAATTGAATTTTGCTTGTCTACTGGAGGCTGTCAATTGCATTCAGACCAATATGAAAGCTAAATCTCAATGACCATACATGAGTTTACTAGTAATGATCAATTGTGGAGTCTTGTCGCAGCACCATGGTTTCTCAGGCTGTGGGCTCTTTTGGTCAATGCTGCGGTATCACACTCCATTTCTTGGATAAGTAATTTAGTTAATTGAATTAGGAACTAGATAGAGGAGTATGTTTTATTGACCTGCCTTGAGGACCATAACCTGAAGTTGCATTCTTTCATGACAAGTTACAATTCTGATGTGAAGCTATAATCACATATATTATTGTATGTGGTTGTTTACATCTGGCGCAGAGCATGGTTGAGATGACTGCATATAATCTCACTTTCTCCTTTCTCTTGGGGTAATGTTGGTTGTAATAGTAGCTGCTATTGTTTTTCTTGTTCATTTTTTTCTGATTATCTTAACACATCTGTAAGCTTAAACACTTCACCCCTAATTGCTGTGAAATATTTTTCTGTCATCCAAGCACTTCTTACATATAATATAATTACAGGTATGCAACGCGGAAGGGGTGCCCTAGATTCCTTTCCTGAGCCCATTGATCTGAACCAAGGATCTGTTGCCAGCAACACTTCTATGGATCACTCGGCTTCTTGGGGTAACATGCTGAATCCAGTTGAAAATCGGTTATCAAATTACATGCTTGCGTCCACTGATGGGAATGTTAGCTGCACAAATACTGCTAATGAGTGTGGTCCGAGCTTTAGTGGTTGGGACCGTGGTGAATCCAGCTCCAGCGCAAATATGCAAGACGAAGATTCAAAAATGAGACTTGGATGGTCGTCATCTTTCTATGCTTCTGAATCTGATTCAAGGTCAGAAGATTGGTCTTTTGAACCACCCAATATCAGCAGTTCTAGCTATGTTGGCAATCAGGTTACTGGAAGATCCCTCAATCTGCAAAATTACAGCTCAAATTGTGGTTCCCTGAATGTAAGTCCAAACCATGGAAATTTGAGGGAGCATGACTACCACAGAGGTCTAGGAACTGGGATACCTCATAGTCTCTACAAGTCTGGTCATTCTGAAATGGATCAGATTCCAACTTTTTATGCTTCTTCAAGTAATATAGGAACTTCTGCAGGTAGTTCTAGTACCTTTTCAGAAAATACTGATGCATCAGGTTCATCTTTTGGCACTTGGGGTTCATCTTGCAAGAGAAAAGCTCTTGAGGGTACTTCTGGACAATTTTATCCTGGTGGAAGTTCAAGCTCCAACCAGCCAATGGAGAAGAGCGTAATGCAGCATCCATTTCCTGGTTGCTATTCTGCTCCAGGTAATTTAAGTATATCAACTGGCCCACTGAACTTGTCTCCAACCAATCACTCGGAACAACTAAATCCAAGTGGTGGGTTTGGTATGACTAGAGTAGCCCCTGGCTCTTTCCCTTCTTCAAGTGTGCCAGGAGTAGCAGAAAGCTCAGCTAGAAATTTCATTATGAGATCAAATCACGGACGACATGAATCAATTCCGTTTGATACACCTAGAGGCACTTCTGTGAGGAATTTTGGCGTTTATGCTGCGATGCCTTCTAGACCCATCTCAAACGCTGAGTCTTCAGAGTTGAGGTCACCAGCGACATTACCAATAAATCCAAACAGCACTCTGATCCAACCTCATTTAATGCATGTAAATGAGGCTAGAGGAATGCATTCTTATCCTTGGAATGGATCTTTCAGTTCCAGAGGTGGCAGTTCATCAAGTTCTTTTGTCGTCTCTGGAGAAAGAGGTCCTGGGGCGAGCGAGGAAGTGAATGCTAGGAGCTCCCGTAGAAATAATCTGGAGTATCCCATGACTATATCCGCCCCTGAGACAAGAAATGTCCTGCAAGATCAAATTGATTGGAGCTTTGCCCCTGGAACTTCCGCATCTTCTTCTAGAAATCATGCTTCTGGTTCACGGATAGGGTCTGGTTCTGGTGGCCGGACTTCTTCCTCTGCATGGTTGCCTCATCAAAACCAGACATCACAAAATCATCAGAGATTATCAGAAACTGCTCCGTGGATTCCTTTCCCTCGTGTTGAATCTGAATCTGGAATCCGAAGAAGTCACTTTGCACTTTTACCTTCTGCATCTTCTTCATCAGATGAGGCAGCTAGTAGTAGTCGAGCCCAACATCAACTAGATCAAAGGTCAGCAGCGTTCTTGATGGATGTGCCAGGTGATGATATTAATGGTTGGCGTGCTTTGGCTGCTGTTGAGGGCAGACATAGACTGGTAAGTACCTCTGTTGAACTTTTGTTTGCAGCTCGAATATTCATGTTAATGTAGTGTATAACTGTACGTCATGACCATACAAATTTCCAGTAAATTTGTCTGGGGAAAGCTCTTTCAACATTCCTTATAGCGTCAGTCTAATAAGCAAACCATGTAAGTTTACAATTAAATGTCTCCAAGAGTATGATTTCACTATATAAAATTGGATCAATAATGTTGCAATGTTCATATGTTGGTATCTTCTGTTAATGCAGAATCATTGGATTTGCTTCTGAAAGAACCTGGGATTGCACAATGAGCGTTTTATATAGGAGTTTGTGCTGAATGAAGCTAGAAATTCGTTGAACTTGGACTTAGTCTTATATGAACTGGCTTTTAGACCTTTGACCATCTTCTAATTCTAGGAATGTTGTTGTGTTTTCTTGTTTTCCTTCTCTCTTCCCTAGATAAACTGGAGATTGGAAGAATTGTTAAACTTCCATGAATTCATCATAAAAAAACATTATGTTTCTGTAGCATGTCGGCTATAAAGCTAATACCCCTCCTTTCTGAGGAAAGGTACTTGATGTCATGGTAAATCTGATAGTACAACTGGGTAAAGTTACTAGTCAAATAGAAAAAATTGGTGCGAAGTATTTGAGGATTGTTCGGGTCTGCACTAGTTTAGGTATATGGAATTGAACTACCCTCTATAGTACACGAACTGTTATTAAAAGAAGTTGCTCTTGTGAATTGAAGAAATTGTCACTTTCTTACATTTCGCTGCTTTGGTGAACAGATTCGTCAAGTCCTGAATGCCATGCGGAGGGGCATCCACTTACAAGCTGAGGTTTGTTTTCGATCTTTGTGATGATTAGTAATTCAATATTTGTTCTTAATCCTAAATGTATCTGCTGGGCCTTTTATGCAATGGCATTTCTCGTCCCTGCAACCTACTGTTTACATGCTATGTTTATACAATATTTGCTCAATGATGTAGATTGCTTTGTAGCAATGGAGCAAGTTGTAATTTCACTTGTATTTCCCTTATGATCCACACAGCACATTATGTGTGACTTGGAATGTAAAGTGGAAGGGGAACATTTCTATTTGGAAGCTGTTTTGACTGTCGTATAATATCCTGATCGGTTGATGCTTGCAACCTGTGAAAACCTTAAACGCGCTTCCATCGTTTTGTTTTACCTAATTAGTTCTCTCTTCTCTGATCGGTTTCAATATATGCACACAACAATTAGATTCTGTGATTCTCAATTTCGGAAGTGATCCAACAAACTTATAACAGTTGTGCTATTTAATTGTGAAAAAGACCGATGATACCTAAGTGTTGTAACTTTTCTTGTCAGGATTATATGCTGATTGACCCTTTCATAAATGGATTTGCTGAGTTGCATGACAGACATAGAGATATGAGGCTTGATGTTGACAATATGTCTTATGAGGTACTTTAGTCCATTCACCCACCCTTTTGATTCACCGTTCTAGGTTTCAAGAAAACGAAAAGAAATTCGAAGATCATTGTTGTCAAACTCCGTGTTGTGTGACAGGAATTGTTGGCTTTGGAGGAACAAATAGGGAATGTGAGTACTGGATTGACTGAGGAAAAAATTAAGAGCTGTATGAAACAGCGAACATATGAAGCTATGGGAGTCTCCTCAAACATGGAGCCGTGCTGTATATGCCAGGTTAGAGCCAGTTTCCGTTCTTGCAAATAATCTTTTTACGTGAACTCCTTAAAAAATGGGAACCCTTTTTTGTTCTTTGCTACTCATCTCTATACTCCAACTCATTTACATGTCCTTTGGCTCATCTCCCATATTCTTGCTCAGTGGGTAGCTCAAAATTTCATCTACCATTCTTTGTTTCCTCATTTTGATCAGGAGGATTACATCTCCGGGGATGATATTGGAATATTGGATTGCAGCCACGAGTTCCACAGCGGTTGCATCAAACAGTGGCTAACGCTGAAGAATCTATGCCCCATCTGTAAAATGACGGGCTTGGGAACTTGAAAGTAAACCGCATTTTTGGTGCGAGAGCAACTATTGTCCCTCAAAAAATAACTACCAACACCCCCAACCCCACCACACCTTTCTCCACCCTTCCCATTGCATCGTCATTTCTTTGTTTTACAGCTTTGGTTGACACCGGATCTGGTAATTTACTCCTGAATCGAAAGAGCTTTCTTGCCCATGAACCAGAAGTGTTCAAGGAAAGGAAGTGTGCTTTTATAGGGAATGAACAATGAAGAAGCCATGTATGCACCCTAATACTATAAAAAGCCTAAACTCTGTGATGTGAACAGTTTTGTATTCGTCCAACACCAAAAACAAGAATTGAGCCGTTTAAACTAAAATAATACGGTTAAGGAAAACTTGTACCGACATTATTGGCAACTATTCTGTATTTGTCTTTATTACATGATGATTGTTTCCAGACTCCCCGATTTCATTTCTTGCTGAGCATGGGATTATATAAAACTCCAAGTTGATTGGCCAGTAATTTATACTAGAATATGTTGCAAACTATCAATGATGAATGGTAGGAGAATGCAAATAAAATGACTTGAGATACAGGAAATTAGCAAAACCTACCCTTGTACCATACTTCTTTCACTGTTGCTCTTGACTCCCCTCTTTCTACCCTTTTTCCCTGCCTCCTATATCCATATACATATACATATACATATACTTATACTTGCATATATGTTTTAGAAACTAATTTCCAACAGCAATTTGTAATATCTTGAAATACCCGTACGTCTTATTTTTATTACAAGTAACTTTTGGAAGAAGAAAAATATTTAAAATTGATTTCATAACTCTCCTGAACGCTTAAATTTGTGAGTCATGACTTATCTTTTACGAAAATAAAGTGTTTAGTTTAATTCCTAGAATGGGTCCAATCCAATGGATATGGTTGCATGGCACGAAATGAGGAAAGGGGAGGAACAGCTGCCAAAAAGATAATCAGAAAGAGACACAATATCATGATTACTGTAACAACTGTAAGAAACGCAGGAAGAACTTCTTTAAACGACATCCCCACCTCCGGCGATACGTCACGCCACTACTTAATTACACACAACGAACCCAACTCAAAGGTTTCCATGCTTTGTTACTACACAAGTATGCGTATGTAATGAGTCAATAGAAATAGTAACCCAATTCTAAAAGGTCACATGAGATCTTTCCATCGAGATGGGTGAGCTCTAGCGAAATAAACAAAATGATTGCAATCACGGAAATTAAAAAATATATGCCTAAAATACTATTTTACAAAATTAAAGGATGAAAACGCCAAATAACCTAAATTATGGGTTAAAAAAATGCTTTTAAGCCTTTACTTTTATTTCATTGCTTATTTCTCTAAGGGAAGATACTTATTAGTGTATCACATGCAAGTGTATTGCACTTGCCATACGATTAATTTAGGTTCGATTAAGCTCGATTTGAACTAGAATTTCCTTCTCTAAGGAAAAATTCTTACTCGAACCAGGTTTGATCGAACTAAATCAATCACGAAACAAGTGTATAACACTTGCTATGTGGATTGATCACTTTCCCTAAATTGTACAACAATAAGTGTATTACACTTGACAAACACTTGTCAAAATTAACGGCTGTTTCTTTTTTATTTATCCGGGGCACTGTAATTAATTGACAGGCTAAGTGTTGTGAATAAAGTAAGTTTTGAAGGTTAAAGGAGTGCGTGAAAGCGTTGAAGCAGCGCACGTTGCATACAATGCACTCACATTTTTATATGTACTACACAAACAACACTTGGGGAAGAGGGTAAAATAGATAAAAACGTTACCTGAAAGGAGCAACATACGCATTTCTTTCACGTCAAACGGTAAAACTAATCACACTTTCTATCAATTAAGTTAAGCAGTAAAGGAAAAAGCGTGTGTGCAAAATGAAATTATTGCATGTAAATCATCATCATGCATGTTACCTAATGTATAGTTGGTCCTTTCACGAGATAATTAACAAGGGTTACAGTAGGATTAATTATATATGTACATATAGGTAAAGCGTTATACTCGTGTCAGCGATTTTGAAACTAACCAACCTATATATATATATATATATATATATATATTAATGCCTTAATTTACAGAAAGAACATTAGTTAATTAAACTCTTTCTACATTGAGAAAAATTACTTAATGTAAACATAAAATGGTAAAAAAAAATGATCTTAGTACATTAGTGTTTGCACATTTTGAATTTAATCACAATAATATGGAATTACAGATAACATATTATCATGTATCAGAAATAAAATTGTCAACTTTAATAAATTGTATGTGTTACGTTAATTATCAACTATGGTAACTATGAGAGAATGAATAATGCGTACAAAATTTGAAATAATAAATCCAATCTGTATATTCACTGCATCTAAAGTCAGCTAATTTTAAAGTACTTTTATAAAATATTTGGGAGCTTATAGGATTATACAAAGTATTTAGAGGGTATTTGGCTAATTAAAAATCAAATCGCAAGCTTCGGATAAAAAATGAGCAGTTTTAGGATATAAGGTGCCATTTTAGGATATATATTATTTTTTATTCAAAAGTTTAGGTAGTAGTTCATTATTTTTTCTATTGTAAAAAGATTATCTATTAAATATTTATTTTGAGTTAAACTAATGTGTACTATTTATAAAAGCGTTTTAATTTTTATTTAAAGCAAAATATGTTAAGAAATAACAACTTATTTCATTTTACCAACAAAAGACTTTATTATGCCAAACGCCCTAATATCTTATAAGATTTTTCCACATCTTATTTTATCCAAACACTTAATTAGGAGCTTATTTTTAGAATAAAATCCAATATTTTATAATATTTCCTTTGAAAAGAAAACAAAAAATTTGGATTTGAAAGTGTGAGAAAATTTATGTAACATGCATGCTTTAGCAAAAATTATAGTTTGGATTTAGCTAAATTTGAATTAATATATGACTGAAATACGATTTTAGAAAAATGATAAATCATATAACAAATGTATTTAGGATGTAATTGATACAAACACATTTTTATGCATAATTATTTACGGTTCCTGTTTTGAAGCCAGTAACGGCTTTTGCTTATCAGTGTATTTTGGTTTGTTCTTACAATTAAACCCCCCAGCGAATCATGCTTTGTTTCTATAACCTATGTCCTTACAACCCCACCCCACCCCACCCCTATACATCTACATACATATGTATATACTCGTCTTATATATATACATGCCAACTCCACCCCAGTACTCGTACATATAAACCCCTCATCTCTCTGTGTTTTAAACCTATTCATATATACTTAGCTTTTGGTCATGCTAGCTATGGCCGACGAGCTTGGCCATGAATTATGGGACGACAAAACATGGGAATTTCCAACTTTTGGGGCTGAAGAAGATTGCGGCGGAAAGTTGGCGGCTGACGTCAGCAATTCAAAGGGGCAGGCGGAGGAAGCGCGGCCTGCAGCGGGGGCCGCCAAGGGGAAGAAGAGGAGCTCCGCCGCCATAGGTACTGGTGATGATCAAGGGGATGAAGGGAGAGGCGGCGGTGGAGAATCTGATGATCACGAGTTGCATATATGGACAGAGAGAGAGCGGAGGAAGAAGATGAGGAACATGTTTGCCAATCTTCATGCTTTACTCCCTCATCTTCCCGCTAAGGTATAATTCGAGCACCTAAATGTGTGTGGTGTGTGTGTAGTTGTTGAAGCTAGGTAGGGTTCTTCATCTCTTTTTATTTGTTAATGATAACTACTTGGAGTTTGTTTCTTGAAAAGGCACCTTTTTGGGGTGGCACCACACAACACGCACACACAGTAAGAGATGAGTTCAAGATGAAATAAAAAAAAAAAAAAAAGAAAAAATAGAGGGTGGGGTTTGATGGGTTCTGTCTAAATAGAGTAGTGTTCATCAGAAGAATCTTCAGATCCAAAAAATGAGTAGAGAAGAAGAGATGGGTTGTGTGTCAAAATCAAGAATCCAACTTTAGATTGCTTCTAACAAAGATTCTTCTATTTCTATTTTAGCCAGTAAGACAATATAAATGTCAGTATGAGTTCCACGACTTCATCATAATTAGTTGTACGCACCGCGACTTATATACATATAAAGTGTGCATGCAAACTATCTATCAATCTGACTACATCTTTCTCTTCTTGCCCATCATTACTCGCTCCTCTTCTTTAGACATCTCTGATTTTTGCCTTTTCTTCTACTCTCAATTTCACCCACATGAGCTTTAATTAAAGTTCCCAGTATTTCTCACTAATATAATCTCCATAATTAATGTTAGCTAGGCATGTAAAGACATAAAACTAATGTTCAATTTAAACACCTACCACTTCTAAATTCTAGTTCATAATGAATTTTTCTCCAGCTATGAGAGCAACCAAAAATTGAAATTTTTATATATAATATATATTAATAATGTATTTAATTATTATTTATTTTGTTCCAGTAAGGAATTAATTTATTATACTTTTTTAATAATTTCTTTTGGTTGCTAAAAACGAGCTTCATCGCACCCAATAAATCATAGAACAACTTTTATTGTACTTATCGTATGATTGACCGTTGGTCTTAAACGATACATCAATTCTGAATGATAGCCCAATTTCTTGATTTTTTTCACTGAGGTTTATATTGCAGGCAGACAAATCCACCATTGTGGACGAGGCAGTGAACTACATCAAGAAACTGCAAGAAACTCTTCAGGCACTTGAGAAAGAAAAGATTGACAGGCTAAATGGCTTAATCACCAACAATCCCATCATCTACGATCCCTCCATCATCACCCAACAACGACTTGCCATCCAATCAAGGGAGGCATTTCTAGCCGAGCAGGGATCTGTGGCTTTAGGAAACCCCAACCCGCACCCGATGTTTTCCGGCCCCGAATTCCCATCCATTTTCAAGACATGGACTTCTCCCAACGTAATCCTGAATGTTTGCGGGAGAGATGCCCATATCAACGTTTGCAGCATCAAAAAACCCGGCCTGCTCACCGCCATTTGCTTTGTGATGGAGAAGCACAAACTGGAGTTGGTTTCTGCTCATGTTTCCTCGGATCGTAATAGATCCATGTACATGATCCATGCCCGCGTAAGTGCCATTTGGGTCAATCAGATCCGATTAAATCACATAATAAACAGTAATTGATTTATAATTTAAATAAACTCACCAATCACACCACAAATACAATAATATTTACTAGATAATCTAGCGAAGAAAATCAAATGTTATATGCCAATTAAATTAAATTATGGCTAATTAGACTAACTTATATTTAATACTATGGTGTATGTATATAATTGTAGCAGGGAAACGGAGGTTCAGAGCAGCTCTCACAGGCATTTCCAGTGGAAGAAATATACAAGCAGGCAGCTGCCGAAATAATGCTGTGGGTTAATTCTTAATTTGTCTCTTAGATTAATTAAACCTCATTATATATATGTATAGACAGCCTACCCAACTAATTACTAGAATGCACAATTAATATGTTGCCCCTCATCTCTATATTATTAATTCATTATATCCATCTTTCCATATTCTCAACTGTTAATTTATTTTTTTTAAAAACAGTGATTACATAATTACATTAATAAACATATGGTTTTCATCAATGTTAAATTCGTATTACATTAACTCACATTATGTGACATAAATATTCATTGCATAATCAAAGTCCACATTAAGGAAAAGAATATATATATTTTCTAAAATAAAATAATTGAAAATTGGGAATGAAAACCAAAGGCAGATGGGGCTAATGGGCCTTGTTGGGGCTCTAAGAGCAATCCAATGATCTCTTAATATATTTTGGGCCCCCAATTCAGAAAGAAACAAAGGCCCATAAAGTGTAGAGCGAAGGAGGATGATTCAAAAGTAAGAAGACACAGAAAAATCGCACGTCTTACAATTCAAATAGATAGATTCCTTAAAGCGCAGATTTGATTTGAATCGTCTCAGTGTGGATTGACGGAATTTTAGACAGGAAAAAAAATAATTCAAATAAAAATATAGAAAAAGAAAACCAAAAAACCAATTGACAAAATTACCCTAATGCAATCACAAAGAAAGAATTTTCGTTAACTCTTGTCAGAATTAAATTCTTTAGGCTAGATATTATTGTTTTGAATGCATGTACATATATATATATATATATATATGTGGAGCAAAAATGAGTTGGGCATATATATATATATATATATATGAATAGTGACAATCAAGAAAGGGAAAATCAAAAGCCCATGTCTGATTCCATTTCCATGGCCTCAATTTCTGGAGGGGCTTACAAAATCTAATTCCCAGAAATGCCCTTTCTTTCTATCATAGTTTCTAACAATAACTAAAAAGCTATTCACCTCATCCTTTAACCCCATAATACCCACTAATTAAACCATATAATTTTCATATTTATTATTAATATTTTTTAGGGTTTTCTCTTTTGGGTGACGCAGTCGCAACGTATTATTGGTAGAATAAAACAATTCTCTTTCTTTTTTTTTTTTTTTTTAAAAAAAATCAAAACTGATTCTTTTGGATGCATGTCCTCCAAAAACGCCTCAACACCACCAAATTCATCAAATTTTTGCCACATATTATCATACACAGCTTTAATCTTCGCAGACAAAGATAAATGTAAATCAAATAAAATTAGCCGATTTATAATGATGTGGGGCCAAATATTCAAAAAACACAGCACTTTTCTTCGATTAATACTTTTTCATTATAGGAATTGGAGGACTGTATATTATGAGACAACAAGAATCAATACTTTTATTACATCGACGACACATCTCATGCTTTCTCACTATCGGACAGCTCCTCCCTCCACAATTTCTTCTAATAATTTAGGTACGAGGACATGCCCATCACAATTTCTATTCCATTTGATGTCGTCCGAGTGAGTCTCTACATACATAGATTGTGTGTTATTGAATCAATACAAGATACATCATCATGTATGATATCTTATATAGATACGGATTCATATGGATAATATCGCCAGCTTATTTTTCTTTAGTGGTCAAAACTTACATTAAATGTGGATGTATTTTTCTTTTAAATTTTTGATTGAAAAATAATAGTTCATAAATAAAAAAAAAAAGTGCAAATAAAATTTCATAGAAAGATTCAACTTTTTTTGAGAAAGAATATTTCGAGTCAAAATATATATATATATAAATATAGAAAAAGAAAATTACATACAAATAGATACAGAAGCTGCCTATTGGACCCTATGTAACACCCTCTTTCAACCTATTTTTCTGTTTAGGACTGCAACTTTTTCCCATTTTACCTAACCAACAAAATAGAGATCTAATTTACGTGGAGAACAAAATTTAAAAAGAAACAAAAGGACTAGAACGGAACGACGTCGCTTCCGGCGTAATCATCCGAATTGGCTAAAGAATCATGGGGCCACGAGTTCCGCAGCAATTTCAGCAGCATTTGCGCTTTACGTTTCGCTCTTTCCGTGCAATCGCTCTGAACCAGCAGCAGCAACTGAGTCAACACGCCGGCCGCCACCGCCTCCTGTTGAGCTCGCTCTGAAGCCGAGCACAGTGAGAGCAGTGCCCCGGCCGCGTACTCCGTCGCCCGATCCGAGATCTTCAATATAATCTTCACCAGCAAGGGAACTGTCAGCGCGTGCGATGCAAATGCTGCGCAACCGGATGGAATCCGACAGAGGAGCTCCACCGTTGCCAGTGCTCTCTCCGCGTCGCACTTTTCGAACTCCGCCAGCTTGTCAATCAAGGCCTCCACCGCACCCGCCGCTACCGCCTTTTGCCGGTGTTGCTTCACTAAACATAAAGCGAACAACGCTTTTATTCCGATCTTCAACGCCCTGGAATAAAGCAAAGGATAATTCAAAATCCCGACTATACCCTCGAACACTCCATCGGCAGAACTGATCTGCACACGAAGCTCCGGCGACCGTATCCCCGCCACAACAATTTCAATCATAGCTGCCGAGTTGACTCGGACGTCGATCGATGAATGAAACAGTAAATTCACCAAGTACCGCACTCGGTCCGCATCAGATGCAACGTACAAGCACTCAGGTTCAGAGAGCGTAAACATGGATAAAATCGCGAGGGACTCGAGATTCAACTCGGACGGTTCTGAACTGACATCCGCGAATACAATCGAGAGCAATATCTCGCGTGCATTATTAGCAGCAATGACGGACCGGTTCTTATCCGAGTCACGCGCCAGTCCTCTCAGTCTTCTCAAAGCCGAAACCCTGAAGCTAAAGGGACCTGATCCGGAAGACGCTTGATTCAACAAAGTACGAACCAACATCGGGTCAGCCGGTTGCTTCGGAGTGGGTATCCTCTCGATTCCGAAAGAACGGTTAGCGACGCACCAATCCTGAATAAGCCGTCGAAGAGTGTGGTTTGGAATGAGCGTGAAATCCGTGAGCGGGACCCTGGTAACAGGACACGTCGTATTCCCGGTGGCTACCCACGCTTCTATGCTGGAACGGTCGTACGTTTGACCGGTACAAACAGTGACGGGGTCACTCATCAGCTCTAAAGAAATCGGGCACCGGAAATGGTATGGGATCTGCACGCCGATATCCAATGGCTCCAAACTTCCAGGCATTTTCTTCTCACCCTCTCTCTTTCTCTTACTCTATACGTGTTTCGTATCTATATTTGAAAACGAGTAGGAAAAACACAAAGAAATAAAGAGGGACAAGAACTAGAGAAAGAGTAATACTAATCAGAGAGGACTGCAAATTATCTTTCGCTTTGTTGGGGGAGAGATGGGTTATATACGAAATAGGAACAGCGGGACATTTCTGTGTTTTTATTCTGACCGATTTGTACCACAGACACTCCCATTCATCCGGCACACGTGTGGTTCATTTACTTGAGGAAATAGTTGGGTGCTTAACCATGGTTAGATTGGTTGGAGGTTTATTGGTCAAAGGGAATTTGAGTGGGGACTGGGTTCGAATCGGGCCCACTATTTTTTCGAAAATCCAACTTCTGTTTACTTCATTCTGAATTAAATTAAATGGCCTTTATACTCATCGTTTTTTCTCTTTTGCCGTTCTGAGGTTAGTTGTGCTTGGTTGATTTGGTCATTCCATTCTTATTTTCACTTGCATTCTCACTTGCTGAGTTTATTTTACCCTTGGGTTAAGAGGTGATTTAATAAAACTAATATTTGGATAAAGTTGTTGTGCCAAGAACGTCGAAGTAGAGAAGATCCCTTCAAGTTTCATGGTTTGATCTTCCCTCAACATTACTATCAAATCAGAATGACCTCGATGGATAAGACGATTTTATTATGCAAAAGGTTTTATCCCGTATAGGGTTCATGCGTCGCTGAACTAATAGATGTTATTTTTCACCCAAGTTATGATCATAGACCTGCATTTGTACCAAAACCAGGCAATAAACTATTTCAACTACTACTCTTACTCTCTGTCTCACTCTTAATTAATAGCCGGATTCTATTTTTGGTTATTTGACTATAACACCAAATTTTCACTTATAGGTTACAGCTCGCACAATGTGCAGGTTAGTAGTTATTGTTGTGATTTGATATAGTTGGTGAATAGATCACATACTTGGAAATATTTCATTGTGATTGCTTTTGAGGTCCTAAATGTAAAAGATGATATCCTTAATCTTGTTGGGTTCGTCCCAACTATTCGATACTTAAATAAGTTTGAACTTAAATAAAATAATGAAATTGAAAAGTTTGAACACATGACAATAGACGTATACCTTTAGTGAGTGGATTGTATGGAATTGGAAACTATATGGAGTTATGTTGCATGATCTTACCCATCAATGATTTATCTGATCCATAATAATGGCTCCGGATTAATTGATGAGTGGTTAGGTCAATAGACCAGGATGATTCCACTTGAACCAAAAATACGTAAACTTTTATTATGTTAGACATATTTTAAGCTTTTTCAAGAACATACTTATCCTCCTTAGAGATTTCCTGAAATACCCCCATCACATCCCTTGCCGCCTATAATGGGAAGCATTGAATTCCTAGCATTAGAACTTAGAAGAGTCGAACCACTTGAACCCCTTTTGAAATTTTTATCCAACCTTAGATTAGATTTCCGTTTGGGTCAAGGCAACGGTAGTACAATAATAGGTAGAGGGTTGATCACCTTAAATAAGAAAAGCACATGCATATATTTATAAGTGGGATGCAACTTACCAGAAATGGGCTCACTGGGGCATTAGCAAGGTCCCAAGCACTGCGCAGAGGGAGCATGCATGCATTTGCAGATGGAAAGTTGACTGCTAGCTTTCGGAAGAACAATTATGTTTTTTATGGCCTCATATACAGGCAACCTTTTTCACTTCTTCACATGAAAATTGAAAACTGCAAACTAAAAGACTTTCAGATATGCATACATCAAAGTAGAAACAATTACTAGGAGGATTATCTCTATCAACAAACCTCTAGGTAGTCAGAGAGAAAATGACAAAACTGTCCATCTATTTAGGGCTATTCTTGCACAGGCCAGATTTTAGGTAACTGCTGCTGGAGAAAAAGTGGCCATAGCATCCAAAGAAGGGAAAGATTCTTTTTTTTTTTTTCTCCCCTACATAATTTTTCTTTTTATTGAATAAAGAAGGAAGAGGTGATTGAGTAGTAAATGAACAAACATAATTTGGGTGCCCATATGTGGTTTAGGTGTTTTCAACTGTCCATTGATAACAATGTAGTTGAGTTTCTAACACTTATGTAATATATAATGGAGATTCCCAAAAAAAACCCAGAAGTTTTCAAATTCAATCTCGTAGGAACAACCATATGTGGAAACTTTTGAAGACTTCCCATTGGGTATTCTTCACCAATAAATTAAGACAGTCATGATAGATTGGTTGGATGTATTTACTGCCGATCAGCTAGAAGATCGCAGACAAGAGCAAATCTTTTTTTTGTTAAAAAAAAAAGGAACCATTATGATAATTATAGTGTCTCGTCAAATAATGAGTGTTAGAAAATCAAAAACAGCAAGTTTTAGAACAGTCAAAGACACTAAATAATAATACTGAGGCACAGCTAGCACGGGTGTTTGATTTTGAGGATATCTTAAGTGTGGTATTTGAGGGGGTGGGGTCTGGTGGTGGGTGAGCCCGAAATGACTGGTGGTCAAAGGTCAAAGATGAACAGAGGAATGTGCGTGCGGGGGACAGCTTGTCTTTCCCTGCATTATTTATTTGTTCCACCCCCAACAAAGCTCTCTCTCTCTCTCCCTCCCTCTCTTGGACAACACGGTTGATTGTGGTGTTTCTCGTTTTCCTTGTTTCTGTTTGTTTTTTTGGTTTATTTTGGCGGGGGGCCCACAGGGCATTTACGATGTTGATTAAATGGGCCCCACGACACTCGCACCCCTTGATGTCATCTGCATCGCCCCACCCCACCCCACTCGATTGGAGACTGAAATAGCTAGAGGATCAATTTTATCCTGTACAAGGTAGGTTCAGCTCCCCTTTCTTGCTTTTGGTTAAGTCTGAACTTGAAATCTTAATGAGTTTAAAAACTTGGGTTTGTTTGTTTGTTGGTGGCTATTAAAGCGATTGAGGGGTTGTAAACGGGAAAATTCAAAAAAAATAAAGGAAAAAAGAGATAAAGCATGACGAGGAACATATCGAAAATTCTAATATATCTTTCGTCATAACAACATTTTTTAAATTTAATATATCTATTGCTATGACTGCATATTTTTAATTATTTTGAAGATTAATTAATTATATTTAATTCAAATTGAAATAGTACCTTGGAGTGATGTAGTTTAGAATATTTTAGCACAAATTATCGATTTGAAAATTGACTCAAGAAAAAGTTACTAAACTTATTAAAATGACCTTAGTTAATATCTTTCGATATTTAAGTAATTAAAATTTTCAAGTCATAATCTGGGCCGGAATAGGATTGATAATGACCCATGTAAAAAAAGACAGGATCAATTTGAAAATTACAGTTATGTGTATCATATTACAGGGTATGGAAGTGCAGATTTTAATTTATTTGTGGTTACGTGATAGAGATGGGAGTAGAATTAGATATTAGCTGATAAAGGGCGTGTGGAAGAAGAGGCGACGCGGAGGCTTCGCCCCCCAAGAGGACCTTATATGTTAGCCTGTCTCTGGTCAACCAGGCAGCATTGGCGCAGCGCAACATCTTCCCCCGATGCACGTGATAAACAACTCTTCGCACGTGCTCCCCAACTAAGCCCCCACCTCCAACTGTCTTCCTCTTCTCTTCCTTTGCTAATTCCACCTCTTCTATCTATCTAAAAAACAAATTTACCTTGTACGTTGTAACACAAGAAAATTAGTTACTTAAAAATAGGGATACGGTAGTTCGAATCGAGTTCGATTGAATCTAAACTAATTATATGATAAGTATAATAAATTTGTTATGTAATTAGTATACAATTTAAGAAAAATAATCAATCATATAACAAGTATAATATGTTTGCGTTGTGATTAATTTGATTGAGCCAAATCTAATTTAGAAAATAATTTTTTCTCAGATGAAATTCCATTAAAAAAGTAATTTTTGTGCAGCAATAGGATAATCAAAAGTCCTCATCCTAAAAAAGTAGTACATATATCTACGGGGGATACCAATCTGTATTAAGAAGAGATTAGGGGTTGCTTAGTTAGGCTTATTATTTTAACTTTGAAGTACCGGGGAAACATCAACCTCCCTTCCTCACATTCTTCCCTCACCACGAGATAAATTACATGACTTCAATTCTCTCCACACGTACGTACTGTAACTACAGACAGATATCTTGTCTGAACACAAAAACACCTTTTTAATTACACATGCGACAATCTTCATTGGCATTACGCGTCCGAGTTTTAAACAATGAAATCTAATTAGGAAGATCTCATGGCTGGCTTGTCGGAGAACACTGAACACCGACATCCAACCAAAAGAAACTTGAAGAATTTCAATTTCACATATATATATATATATAGTACCCGTGGACTATTGGATGGATGGTAGCTAGAGCCCCTTGTAATTACTTTTCTAATTAATTAACACCTAATTCAATGGTAAAAATCAGGATATATATAGGAACAAGACCCATCACGTGGAAAGTATGTACTGTGTAGTTAAACATTGGTTAGTACAGATAATAAAGTTGTTTGCCAGTGTGGAAATAGTGGTGGGGAATTTTTCTTTCTTTCTTTTTTTTTTTTAAGGAATCTTTTTCTTCTTAAAGCTAATGTTATTGACTATATAATGTATCCATACAGCAAATAATAAATAGATAAAGTTGTAAAGATGAGTATAGTGTGGTGGTCTAGTGATTAAATCATGAATTGGAACTTCATTGAAATGCACAATTCACTACTGTACATGATATATTATGAGTTGGTGGAAGTGTCTCACTTATGCGTTGTAGCGAAATAAGCGCTGCGTGATAATTAGATTTTTAGTAGTCATAATGGATTTAATTCAATCCAAATTTTGAATTAAAAAATAATAATTAATAAAGATTTTTAGTAGTCATAATGGATTTAATTCAATCCAAATTTTGAATTAAAATATAATAATTAATAAAGTAGTACGGGAAAAGGTCCGGAAGTAAGTAGAAAAATGATTATTAATTGGGGCCCAATGGGATTTTTGTAGCAGAAAGACAGATAAATATTAAATTAAAAAAAAAAAAAAAGGTTTGGAGTTTGGAGGGATTAGGGTATATATATATATATTTAGAATGTGAAATGAGGTGGCTCCCAACACGTCTTTTTGAGGTCACGAGAGCTGGCATCTTTCCTTTCATCTCACTTTATATTAAGAAATCAATAACTTTTTCATTTTCTCATCATCCTCAAAAATGATTAGTTATGACAAAAGAAGGCCAAACTTTGATTCTATATATAATATTGTACCCTACTCTTGACTTCTCCTATACTTTTTAGGGTGGGGCCCAAAAATCAACCTTTTTCTTACACTTGCTTTACATCCTTTGTAATTCGTACTTATTCTTTTGAACTTTAAATTTATTACTGGAGGAAGTAAACCCTAATTTACTCTAGGATTCGCCCTATTTACAATATTAATAGGGGTAAATTATAATAAGAGGTTTGGCATAATTTACCCTATTAACTAATAATAATTAACAGTACTAGTTGTAGTAATAATTATTACAGTGAGATCTCCCCAAGTGGTCTCTGCTTATGTCTAATAATTGAAGACCGATTTCCAGGTTGCAGTTGTGACAATGAATGAGGTCTGTGTCTAATGACTATGTTTTGAGAGTTTGTTAATATTGTTGCATCTAATTTCAAATATGTTTTTATTCTGTAGGTTAATTTAACCCCGTTTATTTTTTATTTTTTGGGGGAAGGGCACTGATCACCATAATGCTCTGTGGCTAAAATAATGATAATAACCACCTTAGCAGCAGCAGCAATAATAATGGAAATTAAAGATATTTTTTAAGAAAAAGTAAATGAAGCTGGAGTTGTATGATTGTCAAAACCGAAATGAGTGGACGTATTTAATGGTCAAAGACGAATGCAGCAAGCAAAGTAGCAAATGAAGCATCAAATTTAAGCAACACCCACTAAAAATACATAAGAAAAAAGGATGATGGCTGTACTTTATGTATAGGTTTAGGGTGAGTTAAGATTTGGGGCCATGCATGTTGGGTTAGTACGAGTAGTTGTTGCGTACCTGTAGTTTCAATTTCAAACAGTGAATTCTAGGTTTTGACCATACGTACCTTCCATGTTCATTTCTTTCTTGTATTATTATAATGCCACCTTCCAAAACAATTATTTCCTTGAAGATTGGTTGTGAGGATGAAACCTTGTTGCAGAAAATTCGTCTGAATTAGTTGAAGCACAATTTGGATAACTCCAACAAAAATCCACTTTTCATTTTGTATCTTATTTTTTAATTATAATTCTTCCATGATGACAATCATTATAGCTTCTAATCGACCCACCGAAAAACAAAGAAACGAAAAAGAATACCCACTTAATTAAAATTATCTGAATCTGCACTAAGAATTAGATGCCGATATTAATATTCATAATAGAGCATACTTAAATTGCTAATGGATAATTATCCGAAGCCATAGGTCCCGGATTAAATTATGTTGATGCTTTGTTTGTTCTAAATATGTCCACAAAACAATATTTATATATACTCTGCAATTATGTCAAAGTTATATAGGACATCATTCAGACAGCCCTTTTTGTATTTTACTGTATTATTATATAGAATAAAGGCAGTAGACCCTAACCTTAAAGCAAAAACGCACCGTAGATTTTTATTTATAATCCACTGCTCTAGTGTGTATGTATCTTACAAAAACATACAAAGTTAAAGATTGGAATATTCTCCCTTTGTATTTTGTTGTGTGTCACGGGAGATGACATATTCCCCGGCGCTGATTCCCTACCAAAAGTGGGGTTAATAGTTAATGCATGGTTTTGGTTCAATTAAGGAAACAATTGTTTCGATAAGTGTGCTTAATTTGAAGGGCTTTAATTGAGTTTGCTGCAGGTTTGACATGTTATCTACCTTGAAATTTGAAAAAAAAAAATCAGTGATGCAGACCCTTGAGCCCTGCGCTTTTCCAATTATTAAATTTGTGTTGTTATTTTTTTCTCTTCAGTTGCTTTAGTTATTTATTCTTATTGACATGGCGTTGATGTTTAATTGGATTGGGACATTTTATCCATGTGTATTATTATTTACAAGTTACATAATGTCATTAAGCATAACAACTTACAAAGTTGTGCATTCTTCAAGAATTAACAATATGCATATTTGAAAGGAAAAGGAGAATAGAGGAAAATGTATATGTAGATGGTGTTGGCTAAACATCTGATAAAATGTTGAATCTTCTTTTAAAATATTTGGAATAATAAGATAATGAGGCTAATTGATATTTGTAATGATACTTTTATACTTAATCTGAATGTGTCTGTTAAAATCTTAAAAATAAATTATCAACTTATTTTTTATGAAGTAGCTCATAAATTTTTAATCAAATTTTCAGAGTTTTCAAAGTTTTTCTTCGAAGAAATTATCAAATATTTTATAGAATATTTAAGACTTTATAAATTCATTTAAAATACCCTGCTCGGAGAGACAGGATTGGGAGGAAAAGTAATACACTATCGATCTAAAACTTGTTTCAGACAATGATTCGGCACTCTTAAGAGCCCACCATCTATTATATACTGATATGCTGTTCCCAGCATATGTTGATTGGTTCCTGGAGGCTCAATTAGACGTTGGGCCTATACAAACCGCCTAACCTTAATTCTTCTTCATTAGTCCTACAGCTTCCACTGGATCCTCTTTTAACAACAGTACTTGGAGTTTATCATTTATGGACACAATCAATCAAAAATTATTCAGAAAATTACAGCCTGAGCGATGGCTAACCTGTGGCGGACTATGTGACCTCGACTCCTACATGCTTCAGTTATTAACTAACACAAAGCATTATACTTAGTTGATCAAATTTTGTGCTTAGAAATATGCACATTCATCTTAATTCCTGATGCATATGTTCATCTGGATGCTATTTGCAAAATTGTGCTTAGAACGAAACTACTTTATTAGCCATGTAGTCTACTTACATTAACATATCATCGGTTCTGTCAGTAGGATGTCAAACGACCCTTTTTTTTAAAAAAAAAAACCAACCATATCAACAGTTCATCAATCCACTAAGTAAGATGCCATATTAAGCCTAGAACGAAAGAATGAATGCTGCTGAATGATCGGAATTCACAATGATAGGATTGCCAAAAGCGGTAAACTGAACATCCATTGTAGTTGAATGGGTTGGCTATCAAATTTACCGGAGCTGGGTTCTGGTCCTGGACTGGGGGCAGCACTCGTTGTAGTTGGAGGATTGCCACACGTTCCAAAGACCATATTTTCCTGCACGTGTATGCGTACACTTCAACAAACAATTCATCCATAATTATTTGCAGTTGTTAAAGCATTTGTATAGCAGTATATCTCTTGACCAGAAAATAAACTCACATAACATCTTTAAGAAATAAAGAGGAAAACATCTGAATTGCAAACCTTGCACACAGATACACTTTTGCAACCACAGATTAACTCCCCATTTGCGAAATCTACAGCTTCAGGTGCTCCTCCTCCATCACTTTTCTACAAGTGTTGCATTTAGATAAATAATTGAGTACATGAAAAGCTGACTACTGTTTTGGTTTTAATATATCGAAATGATTCGAAATCTCTTCAATGAACAAATTACCTTGTAAAAATCAACTGCAATAAAATTAGGCCACCTTTTACCAGCTGCTAGATAGCATGTCTTCGTCATCTCAATCAAAGGTTCTGAATTGTATTTGCAAGCTGACAGCAAATCTGGAGCGGTTGGGAAGTAGTTCACTAGGACAAGGGACCTTGATGTAGCATTCATTGGTTGTGATTCTCCACGGTTTGGACATAATCCATTTTCCATTCCACCACTACCATCTGCAAGTTAAGAGCGCAATGAAGTTACGGTTTAAGATTTTTGTGCAGTACATCTGTTAGATGTCAGTTTCCTGGGGAAGGCTCACATTGATTTTCTACCACGTATCTCCATTCATATGCAATGCCTTCTGAAGATTCCTTATGTTCTTTAGAAGTGAAGACTACTAACCGATGGTTCTCTTTGATCATATCAGCAACTGTTGGCCAATCTCCACCATCTCTTGGCATTCGAGAGACCGGAAACCAGAATTTGCTCAACTCAGCTGCATTAAAAACATTTCTGATGCCATTCTTAGATGTAACGTAATCTTCAATGAATATGGTGACTATTTCATTGGGATTTGCTTCAAGAAACACTTTGACCTCTTTCAAAGCATTTATGGCAGGTTCCTGGAAGCAAATTTCAGCAGATCAAAATAAAAAACACAAGCATATCAGCTATCACCAAAGCCATTATTGGATCTAAGCGATGGGGCTGGCATATTACTTTGTGATGAATGCCCAAACATACTCATCCAGGTTCCAGTAAAGAAAATGTAAAATCAATCATTACATTGTGATATCTAACAGCCTTCAGAGCCTTCACATACTTACAAAAGCTGTGGTGTTGTAGCATTTCCCCGCAAAGGAGTGGCATAACCAGATATCTTTTTCGAAGTCGTACATATCGAGCATCAACCCTCTGACTCCATTCTGCAATTGATGTGTTAACAGAAAAAGTTAAAAGTCTTGTAAACCAAAAGAAAGAAACAGTTAAAGTCTCCCACAAGCGGTTAGGAGCTCATTGTAAGGGAAAAAGCATAATCTCTGTTTTTAAGAACCAACAAAGACCTTCCAGAAAACTAAAACGAATTCCAGGGAGCATAAATCCCGAACTGATTTTCTTATAATGATGACAAGCCCAATGCGAAATGCTTAAACACTGTTTCTTATTTTGACGGTCATCCATTATCATAAGTTGTGTCTAAGTCAGCATAATCACTGAACACTGAAACTTAGAAGAAACCTGATTCAAACCAGAGAGCTTATAATGAGGGTTTTAAGCCAGCACTTGCACATTCCTGTGGTAGTGTGTAAGACTGCAATCATGCACATGCCCTAATTTTCAGAAACAATGTCCAATCATCTTGATTCAGATTTATCAACATCAATGTCCAACATTTTTTGAGTCGGGTCTCTCTTCTTTGGGCAAAGGTCCATTCATAAAGCATCAGAACTCTAGGCTGCGCTGTATGTTAATTTAAAGAAAAGCCAGTTCAATGTTCCAGGAAGCTCAGCATTGCTTTAATAACCAACTCTGAGATCAGAAATCAAGCTTAGTAGGCAAAAATATCAGGTTTCAATCATGAGCAAGTTTGCATAACAAAACATTCGACCTTATCATACATCCAATAGTATGTTCACTCAGTTAAGCCTGACCCTGAAAGTCAGGATGGAATTGAAGCTCTTCTTAGCTGTCTGTTAAAGATTTATTTAATCTAAGGGCTTGTTTGGTTAATAGGATTAGGCTTAATTGACTTATAACAAACCAGACCTAATTCTTTGTTTGGTCTTCACTCTTCACTCCATGCTAAAACTTAGGCTCAGAATCTAATCCCTTTCCCTTCAGATGTAGGATTACAAATCTGGCCTTGGGGATGGACTTGTAATCCATTTGGGACTAATTTTTATTTGCGAGACTTGCCTCTCTTTGCACAAAATGACATGTTGAAGGAAAGAAACAAAATATCCAGTGATTTTATTGCAGATACAAGCAGTTTACTTAACAAGGAAAAAAAAGGCGAAACAAATTTATAAAATCATACTTCCTAGGAAATATACATTCAAAGAATAATGAACTACTCGACTCAAGCACAATAATTTTTTCTATGCACAATAAATGAAGAACATAACTAAAAACAAAAATCTTTTTCCAGAAGTAATTTCTGCAGATACTGTACGTTTAAAGAACATTATTATTTATTACTATTCCACCAATCATGCGAGCTCCTTCCTGGTCAATCAAGCAACATGTTCTCAATTTATATAACTTGTTTAATCTGCCACCTCCCATTGATTTGTTGTCAACACTTGACAATGAACAAATAATTTTTTATAATTGCATTAACTAATTTACAAATAAGTGTAAAATTAGATTGTTTAAATCATCAATATCAATTATCACAAAACATATGAACATATAAATAGTTATTTATCAACAAAATAATAATAACAAACCACATTATATTGAAAAACATATGACTTTATGTTATGATGAATTTATGAGATATATTAATTTTGTAATATATAATGAGATATATTATGCCGAATGCCATAAGTGAAATAAAATAAAGAAAATGATATCTTTCTTAGTTTTTTTTAACATAATTTATCCTCTTGTTAATCATGTAAACCAAACACGATATTATCTAACTGGCTACCATTCCTTATTTATTCATCCTAATCCTGTTATCCATAATCTCACACTTCAATCTAAAAACAGCAGAAATGGATGACAACTGCACTCACACTGGCAACCATCCCCCAAACCCCTACATCTCTTGCAACAGCACATATTCAAGTGAACATAATTCAGATATGTAAAATGGAATATGGAGATATACATATATAAATGTGTGTGTGTGTATCTGTATAAGAGAGCAAGAAAAGTAAACACTTTACCATCAGCTGACTAGTAATGGAGTCCTGCTGGTTCGATGGAGCAAGAATCATGCTTCCTGTTGTTGACTTTGCCCCAACTCTGGCAAAGGAATTGTGAGTAGTCAGCCACGAGTACCGATTATATGGCAAGTTTTTCACCTGATATTTGATCATATCAACATTAATCACCAAAGAACAAATCAAAACGTGATAAATTATTAGCTCCAGCACACATGAATATTAATTTAATTTAAGTTATTCAAAATAAGTGTTGAAATAGACTATAAGCAATATGTTTAATATTACAACTCGTAAGTTTATATAATCATCAAATTTAATACAAAAGTTAAGTATACAAAAAGTTTTGACACAATTTCACGACATACTGTAGCAAATACTGCTGTCAATTCAATTGTGACGGGAATGAAATTAAAAAGTTATACGCACAGTATAAAACTATATTGAAGAATGACAAACCTTGGAAAGAGCATTGGTCGGCTGAATTCGGGTGCACCGGGGTCTGATATTGCCATTCGCGAAGCAAGTTTCGCAATGCATCCCGTCGTCGCAGTTTCTGTCCGCGATGCACGTTTGTCCCTCACGTAACTGTTCACAACACAAGTAAAATAGCAAAACTACTGAACAGAAAGGAAACGCTTTCTCGGCTTGGATTTTTTCCCTTAATTCGAGAAATACAGGAACAGCATAACAAAAATTACCTCAAAAGCTGCGGAATAACCGAAGAGAAAAACCGCGAAGAACAGCAACGAAGTATATAACTTCATCGTGAGTCCTATACCCGCGCAAAAGGAAAACAGTTGGCATTCCAAAAAATCACCATATTTCCATTAAAAACACAATCAGACAGAGACGCATGCACACATTTAGCTACACGTATCCATAAGTATGTGTACAAAATTTTGAATTATGCCTGAAATTTATTAGCGGAATGAAGCGGTTCGAAGGAAGACCGAATTCTCTCGGTTGTTACCGGAATGAAGTGATTCAGATGAACACTGATATTCTTCCCCTGAATCTCTCTCTTACTCGCTCCCGCTCTTTCTCTCTCTCACTCTCTCAGTCTCCCTCTGAAACGGATTCAAAATTTTGGGGCGATGTTTCTGCAATGTCTGTTAAAAGGAGGAGAGACGGAGGCCTGAAAGCTAATGAGAATGGAGGGCGGGGTTGATTTATAAAAGAAATTTATATGGAAAACCGTTATTGCCCGCGCTTAACCTCTCTCTTCTTTCCATCCAGATTTTCCTTTTCTTTTTGGATATTACGGTACGCTATCTAAACTTTATCATAATTATTATTATTTATAAATATTTAAAAAATTATAAATATATTAACAATCATTTAATAAATATTCCTCATAACATTTCATTGTAGAAATATTAAACAAATTATCATTAATTTGAAGGGTTTTAAATTTTTCAAACTATAAAAAATTATTTATAATTATAATAAATTTTTAAGAAACTCATTATAATTTACTTTTTTTTTCTGTTAAAGATTTTGGAGTAATTTAGTTTTCTTTCATGGCAAATTTGAATTTTTCACAAAAAGTTACTCAACTTTCTGCCACTATTATGTCATTCTAGTCCAAGATTATATGGGAATCTTTTGAATTAGGGGTACGGGTCAAGTCGGCTCGTGAGGCTTGATTTGGAGCTCGATTCGAGCTCAAGTCAAGCCAGCTCGAGCCTGAAATGCTCTGTTGCTTGTGAGCTTTTTTTTCAAATTTTTTATTTTTAAAATTTATATATATTATAATTATTAAGTAACATCACATATTTTAAATTTAGCTAATGATAAAATATGATAATTTTATTTATATAGCTAGTTTCTATACAAAAAATAAACTTAATCAACAAGTTAGTGAGTCCATAGTATATTTATTTGATATTAATTATTGATATTTTAAATTATCTAATAGTTGAAAAAAAATAGAAATATATTTTTGTTAAAAATAATTTAGGTTTGTCAATATAACATAATAAATAAAAAATTCTAAAATAAATTTGATTTTAATGATAAAATTTAAAAAAATAATTAAAAAGAAAAAACTCAAGCTCCTGCCAGAATTTTTAAAGGAGTTCAATTCCCTTACACCTTTATTGTGGAGTGTCCGAATGGATTGAAGAGTAAAGGCAAGAAAACGGAATGGTGATGCTTCCAAGCAATACATAAAGTTGACGTAAGTTTCATTTTTATTTTGCAATCTGAAAGTGTTGTACTTGCACTTCTTAAGCCCCATAAATTTTTGATAATATTCAGAACCTTACTTTAAGCCTAATAAAGTCCGAGCTAACAGCCTACAACCGGAACACCACTCACTCGGCCTCCCCTCAAACCCCAAACTTTGTCTGTATCTATTGATTTGCAGATATATATATATATTAATAAATTCCGAGGTCATGAACCAATTAAAAAATATATATTAAAAAGAAAATACAGATAAAAATACAAGTAACACTGTTAATACTCTATTAAGAATTCAAATATAGGTTATTAATAGGGTAAGATTGGATGCTGAATCACTATGCGTAACAGCGTCTGATCATAAGTGGCAGTGGCAGTGGCAATGGCACAAGAAAATAAATTAAAAAATAATTGGTGATAGGAAAGGGTCCAAACAGACCCGTGCCCCATTCATTCAGACACCTTCCCAGTGCATCTCACTTGGCCCCTCCACGCACTTCTGTTTTTATTTATTTATTTAATATATATATATATATATATATATATATTGTTTTCTATAAAAATAATAATAAAAAAACACTAGTTTTACTGTGAGAGAACATGGGAGAAGTTAGAATAGGGTCAGGTGCATAAAATGATGTAAATTACTCCAACTCACGGGACCTTATGTTTTTTTAGTATTTCTCGTAGATTAAGTTATACTTTAGAATTTAACGGTACAGATGGAATCTCATTTATTTTCAAGAGGATAAAGGCAGGATGAATCAATAGTGTAGTGATATATCGCACAGGCCTATTTCCAATAATTTTATTATTTTTTAATGTCATATTAATCCACTCAAACCTAGTTAAATAAATTACTATTTTCGACATTTACATATGGTGGTATGGATTGGTTTCAATAATTTCTACAAATTCACTCACTAGAAAAAGAATATGTGTAAGAAAACAATACGACTTAAAGTAAAAGCAATTTTTTTTTTTTAAAAAAAAATCTATTATATTTAATATATAAATGTTATTTATATAATATAATTTTTACATGCGTGACTTATATAATTTTTAAAATAAAAAAATTTAATTCAGAAATAAATAATCTAACCTGAATAAATGTTGGAAAGTAGAGTAGTGAAGTGATGGGGCCCACACATGACATGAGGCTACGGAAATTGACAATGAAATCGAGGAAACTCTTATGACTGATTGAGACCACATCAACTTTGTAAAATACTCTCATTATTATTATTATTACAACAACAACATAAAAACATAAAGCAAAAAATAGGATTACGAATTTTATGAGGAAAGAAAATAACAGGAGAAAGTGTAGCCTACGAACAACTAGTCAAACGGAAGCCTCGCTCGCTGCGCTTCCACAGTACCAGCACCCGCCCCCACCCCACCCTCCTTCCCACGCTTCCTTCCACAATGTGCTAAAATGCGCCGGTGCTGAAGCTCCACCGAGCACGCGTTCTTGTGGCCCCATTCTTCTCCCATGGCGCTGTACGGAGCGGCGGCGTTGCTTGGTCTACTGCTAGCAAGGGTTTTTCTTGGAATGCGACTTTCTGTACCGCTGGTGGCTGCTGCTCTTGGTGAGCTCCTCTAGCTAGTTTTGGTTTCCGCTATGTTTCTCGATGTGGATTTCTTTAAATGGTCTGAAATAAATGTTGCATCTTGGACTTGGTTTTATGTGAATTTGGGTGCATGGTTGGTTATATGTGGTTGTTCTGATGAACTGGCTGGAGCTAGTAATTTTATGGTTTGATTTTTTAGTTTAATTTGCATCTCTATTTTGCAATGATTTTCTGGACATTTGGATTTGGGCTGATAATTTAAATGAGATGGTAAACGTTGTTGAAGTTTAAGCTGTTCTAAAATTTGGAGAAGAAGAATGTATATGTTACTGTGCATGCTTAAGAATAGAGATTAATAGCTGAATATGATTAGTTCAGGAATAATATAGACTAAAGCAAGTTTGACATTTCTTGGAGGTGTGCTTACCATGTCTGCAAGATATTGGTGGAAATACATGTATGGAGCTTTTTGTTTAAATATCTCTAAATCTTGGGAGAGATCCTTTTTTGATCCTGGATCACAAGAGTTTTCAGTGTAGTTATTCTACCATTAGTATCAGGCTTCACCAATGCTTTGATTGTTTTGGCACATTTTGTTCCTTTATTTGTATAAATACTGAAGAAGATAATCCCTTTTGTTTTACACATTAGATGAAAAAAAGCATTCAATTTTAATTTCCTATCTTGGTTTGTTTCTTCTTCAATATATGCAGATTGTCCGTTGGACTTGAGTAGGTCTAATTTCACACTGGCAGCCTCCCTGTGCTCCAAACAGGAAGATAGAGGAAAATGCTGTCGTTACATCAATGCCTTGGTTGCTATTTCTGTCTCCCGTTATGCAAATGCTACAAGTAACTTAGGGGTTACTTCAGATTTATCTGACCTCTGCCTCCGTACCATATCCAGAACTTTTCAGCTTTATGGGGTAACAAGAAATGCAACAGTTTTCTGTGGCTTCGGGACGAAAATACCTGTAAGGTATGAGTGCCACGGTCAATCAACTGTTACCCAAATGCTCCAGTCTCCAAAATTCGGTGATGTTACTGAAAATTGCAAAGTGCCTCTGTCGGGGGATGATAGGTGTCGGAAATGCTTGAATGCTGGTATCCTATATCTTCGGAATCTACTAGGGCCTGTAGATAATGTGACATTGAGTACTTGTAGAGATGCAACTTTTACTGCTCTTACCAGCCAAGTCGATTATATATCAACTATTGACATTGCGAGCTGTTTCTTTGGGGTTCAAGGTCTTATTACTCCAACAGGTATGCCAATTCAGGAGAAAGTGCCATCTCATTGTTATGGTGTTCTTATAAGTCAGATTACTGCTATTTGGTTGAATTATTATTCTGAAAATCTCTGTTGGAGTTTTTCTTGTCAAGTTTGTGCAGTGTTTCTTTTACCTAACCTAAATATCGTAATAATACATGAATCACCCTGAAATATGTAGTTTTGTTCTTGTACACGGTTCTATTCATCTTTCTGATCTTGCTGATAGCTCGGCCGTACATGCTTCTTTTTTACCTTGAGGGACAAACAAGGAGGCAAGATTGGACCCCATGTAATTGAGTAACTATGATTCTGGTTATATGGATTGTTCAGATGAAAAAGAATGTTATCGTAACCTATTTATTTGCCTTGTCCTGGACGTGTTTCCTTTCAAGCGTCTTTGTTAATAATTTCCTCTTTCTGTTGTCAGTTGCTCACATCTGACTTAGAAAAATTTCTCCTAAATTTATAATTTTCATATATGATGGTTGGGCAGCTAGAGAAATGAAAAATAATTTCTATGCAGAGAAAACCCTGCTTCTAGTTTGAGCATTTTTACCTTTTCTTTTCGACGGTTGGTAGAAATTATCAAAGTCAAAAGGCCCTTGTATCTTAAGAGCAAGTTACTGTAGCATAGCTTTTTCTTCCAGCAGAGGAGTCGATGAAGATTATCATCTCTTCTTCTGTTCACTTGCCCTCATGCCTGAACTGTGAATTTTTTGCTGGCTTAATAGCTGGAATTTTAACTGAATCTCTTGAACCATTCTTACATTTATTGTTTCCTCCAATAATAACTTTTTAACCTCTAGCTGTTTACTTCTTTCCAACTCTAGGATTGTCCCCGCCATTACTTCCACCTCCAACATCTGTCAGTCCACCAGCTGCTGCTAGTCCTTCTCAACTTTCCCTGACTGCACCTCTGAAGGAAAATCGCCATCGTTACCACCTCACACTGGTTCCAGGCATTGGGATTGCAGTTACAGCAATAGCCATCGCACTGATTGCAGTATTTATCGTCCTTATTCATAGGAAAAGCAGAGAACTGGAGAATACTGATATGAATGATGAAACATCCACAAAAGCCATGGCTCTTCCTGCAAGAAAGTTTCAGGATGGTAATTTAGCTTTTTCACAAGTTTGTTCTCTTAGTTTGGCATTATTGACTAATGTTCATGAAGTTTGATATGTATATTCTAATTCCTTTTTGTTTTGTGGTGTACAAATGACATGAAGGTCCATCCTTCATGTTCAGAAAATTCAGCTATAAAGAGACGAAGAAAGCAACAAACAACTTTGGCACTGTTATTGGACAAGGAGGATTTGGGATTGTGTATAAAGCCGAGTTTCCAGATGGTATGGTTGCAGCCGTGAAGCGGATGAGCAAAGTTTCGGAGCAGGCTGAGGATGATTTTTGTAGAGAACTAGAGCTCCTTGCTCGACTGCACCATCGTCATCTTGTGGCTCTGAGAGGCTTTTGTATAGAAAGGCATGAGAGGTATTATTTTCTTATTTTCTCCATGCCATTTTTCACTGCATGAGAAAGATGTGTACATTCAGTTAACGGCCGGAGAAAAATAATACTATGAGTTATTCCATCTCAGGTTTCTAATGTATGAATTTATGGCAAACGGGAGCTTAAAGGATCATCTCCACGGTATGTACTGTTTTTCTCTTTCTAGTTTATATATTTATATTGTAGTTTTTCTCTAGAAAGAAGAAGAAACAAGATTGGAAACTTTGGCAAGAGACATTTGCATGGTAATTGGTTTATGATCAGCTGTTTAGTTTGATCCCCAAGAATTCATTTTACCCCTTAAGCTGCTTCTCTCTGTGATGCTCTGCTTGTAATATGATCATTTCTCTATCATTTCTACTTTCCCTTTTTCACATTCACCTCATTTCCGAATGCCCAGCCCTATGACAAAATTTAGATGGTGATCTGAGTTATTTACTTCAACCGATGTGAAATTAAAGTTGACCGACCATTTCTGTTGATTTACTAAGTATTAATTGCTTATGTTCAGCACAAGGTAGAACTCCTCTGAGCTGGCGCACAAGAATTCAAATTGCAATTGATGTCGCAAATGCACTGGTAAATTACAGATTACGCTGGTGTGCACTAGTTCCTGATAATGTAGTTGAAAAAACTTTCAGATTTTTCTCTGATGCATTTTGTTATGCAGGAATACCTCCATTTCTATTGTGACCCTCCTTTATGCCATAGAGATATTAAGTCAAGCAATATATTACTTGACGAGAACTTCGTTGCTAAGGTAATATTACACTTACATAGTCAAAGGCAAACATATATGAATTGTTCAACTATGTGTGTTTCTTTTCTCTGTCCAAAAGTATATGTGAATTTGATGAATGTCTTTATGACATGCTCTGCCAACAAATTGCTATATGATTATTATGTTCGAACGCTACTTCTCGTCCAGGTTGCTGATTTTGGCCTTGCACATGCTTCGAAAGATGGTTCCATTTGCTTTGAACCTGTGAACACCGACATACGGGGAACCCCAGGTTAGCCAATTATCTTGAAGTCTTAATTCCTACGACCTCCATTGAAAGTTAATGTATTACTGACTATATCCTTGTTACAGAACAATTACACCCCTGTATTTCTGAGTTACATTAAGTATCCTGAAATTTCCAAGATTGACCTTATCTTAAACAACAACCTGCTTTCATACTTTGTTCGGAGATGCTAAAGATTCAACTGCCGTCAGGTTATTTGGATCCCGAGTATGTTATAACACAAGAGCTTACAGAGAAGAGCGATGTGTACAGTTATGGAGTTGTTCTGTTGGAGCTGATTACAGGAAGACGAGCAATACAAGATAACAAGAACTTAGTTGAGTGGTCACAAGTATATTTGGCTTCAGAATCATCAAGATTAACCGAGTTTGTTGACACATTCCTTGGTGATGCCTTCGACTTTGATCAACTCCAAACTTTAGTAGCAATTGTGAGATGGTGTACTCAAAGAGAAGGAAGGGCAAGGCCTTCGATTAAGCAGGTTCTGAGGCTTCTGTACGAAAGCTCGGACCCGTTGCACAGTGGATTTGTTGAAGCAGTGGAGGATGAAGAATGTGAAGAAACTGAAAGCCGGGGAAGAAAAAGCAGAGGCAAGAGTATGTTTTTCAGTGGAGATGGAAGGTGTTTAGCTTCTTCTTCAAGCACGTCTAGATCATATTGCAGTCGAAGCTTCCTCCTTGAAATGGGATCTCCTCAGTCACCTCACAATATCCCATCCTTATAGTTAAAATTCTTGTCGAGTTCAATATCAGATTGATCCCACGTAGAAAAAGGGTTGGGTTTATTTGCTCATTTGCAGAGAGCTGGGTATAGAAGCTCATACATTTATGGGTATTATCACCAGAGAAGTGCAGAAATGAAGCAATGACAATGTGGTTCTTGATCTTCTGTGTGAAATGATCTTTGCTGAAACAGCCCAGAAAGTGAAGAGGAACATACATTCCACAGCCAACCAACTTGAAATTGAGGAATGATACAGATATTTACATTGAATGAGAAGGGAAGAGAGCAACTTGTTTGTGCATTTCAAATGGTTCAGACAGTTTGAATTCCAGCAGAATTTTCAGTTCTTGTTGTATCTTAGATGTCAAATGTATCAGCACTGAGCTTTTTCTTTTTTCTTTGGTTGTGATAGAAGATTTTAAGATGAACATTCACATTTTTGTTGTACCCAGAAAACATGGTTTGAGGTAGCTTTCTTGTGATCACTAAAATTACATCAAGACGAAATAAGAGGCGCCCATGAAATCCAATCTATTAGAGAAGATTCATTTCAACAATGACAACAACGGTGTGATTTATATTGTGCTCACTAACATAAATTAAACCATTCAATTCTTTTCCAGATTCGATCTACAGGCAAACAAAAACCTGTCTTTTTATAAGAAATCGCAGTAATAAATAAGTCATCTTAAGCAAATCTTGGCAAGAACATTTTTCTTCTCAATAATGGAATTGACCTCATTACTCTTTGCAACTCTAGATTTCTCAGATATGAATCAAGATCACAGAATGTCCTACAGAATTGGGAGATTATAGAGAAGAATTATCGAACAATGAAGCGCAGCCACTGAGGACTTAGAAGCAAGATCATAATTCTAGCATACAAGCGAAAGAAATAAAAATCATAGCTGTAGAACATTTTTGGGTAATAGCTTTTACCAAGGGGAAGCATGAAAATGAAGCAATTCACTGTTAGGTTTCTCACTCTATTGCAAACAAAATAATTCAAATAAAAAGCGAGGAATTGTCGTCTAGTTTTACAAGTCAATAATTCAAACGAAGCTTATGTACAGAAAGATCTCCCATTTTGGGATGATCTCGGAATCAGGTCCAGCACACTTTCACGACTTTTCTATAGTATAACCACTTGAAGATATACCTACAACAGGACCATGTTAGACAGTAGGAATGCCAGAGACATTTTTTGCTTTCTCTTGTCCAAAATAAAACTTCATGCCAGTGCAAAACAGGACCAGAATGAGCAAGCAACTAGCCTACCTCAGTCATGAAGCTTATTTTCAGACAATGAACAGAAAGCAGGAAGTGACTTTGCTTCTACTCCCCAGCAGCAACCAGAAACTTCCTTTGACTTACCGGTTCCTCGTGCAACACCACCACATCTCTCACCTTTTGTAGAAGCTCCTCCAGATGACTCACACCAAAGCTCTGATAGTCGAGGTGTCTTTTGTATCTTTGCTGATATATTGCCTCAAAACAACCGAGAAAAATTCGACAAGAGTAGCTCACTAGAATCTCTTGAAGCTCATATTTGAACTTTTTGAGGTTGTTGTCGGTAATCTGAGAATGATGTATCATATTCACATAAAATTTCTCTCTTCCCCTCGCATCGTCATTCTCCCCCATAGCCAACCTTTCTTCTTCTGATAATTCATCTGAGGATCCAGCTCCAGCCATTGTGTCAATGTTGTCTTCCTTGCCTCCTTTCCCTTTCTTGTCCTTCCTCGGGAAGATCACCGGAGGGCCAACTGATTTTGAGTTGCGGAGGCATACAACTTTCCTTTGGCCTTTCCCCTGGACAGCGATTACATCAGCCATCTTGTTGAGGAGATTTACAAGCTTAAATGCCCCATACTCAGAAACATACAGAGGCCGCCCATAAGTTTTTTGGTATTCTGCCGGAAGACGGGTTAGAGGCAAACTGCCACCAAATAATTCAAGCAACTTTACCAGTTGGCCCTTCAAACCATTTAGATCTCCTGGTTGCACCCACGACAAGTCTTTCTGGTTAACAGAAGCAAGATTTCCTGTTGGAACTTCATTCACACCAGACGGAAGGCTATGTGATCTGGAAGGAGTAGGATTTTGGAGCATCAATACTGAACTACTACTATATTCAGATACAGACTGTGATACCATTGAATATTCTCTGGTATTGTAACAGCTTTTCGAGACCCCTCTATACACTATCGATTCTTCTTCATTCTGACCTTCTAAATTATCATTGACCTGGCATCCCATCAAAAGCCCGGCAATTTCTGCTGGACCACTACGAGGAGGCAATAATGCCTTAGCAGGGGGCACAAAGCCTTCCCCACGAGCAACACTAGGCCAATCCCAAACAAACCTGCCCGCATTACTTAGAGCAGATGAGACGCCGACCCCAGAAGGAATAACAAGTATGACAATGTATCCACGCTGACCAAGAATATGGAGAGCAGGAGCAAAATCAACATCCCCTGAGATCAGCATGATGGATGATGGTGGAGGATTGTCGAGAGCAAAAAGGAACATGTCAACCAAGATTGCCTTGTCAGCAGCATCCTTTCGCCCATTCGGGACATCTATGAGTTTGACCCCAGTTCTCTGGCAACCTTCTCTTAGTCGTCTGGGGAAGGCATTAAAATCCCCATATGCCGAAAACATAGTGACAGCTCCATCAATAACAGGATGTACCCGCAAGGCCATCCTAATATTACCAGCCACATCCTCAGGGCGCACATCACTTGGCACGGGACAGTTCTCAATGTCCCAAAGAATCGCCACTGGACCTTGCAAGGAACTGTGACTTTGATGCGGAGAAGGTAGAGATGGATTTGTGCTTGATACTGCCATTTCATCCACACCCTGTTCCGAGTACTGTGATGGCAATGCCAGCACAGATGTAGTTGAGCTTGACATCACTGTTTTATTTAATGCGTGACGCCTAGCTTCCTGATAGGAGCATAATATGATTGACCAAATAAAGAAACGGAATGGAATGAGTCAAAATATATATCAAAAGCTGAAAAAATAAACACCAAAAAGGGAATGACACGATATTGCAGGACCCAAGAAAACTTACAAAACATCTCCACACGATCTAAATGCTTAGAAAAACGGTCTATAATTCATCTTAGAGGTGAGGTCATCTAATTGAGTACTGTCATGAGCCGTGACTTGTGAAAAGTGGCATCTTTGTCTTTACATGTATTTTAGTACTTATCTCCACTCTCTTTGTAGTGAGGAAATGTTAAAGTCAACTTAGTTAGGCCTATCAGACTTTCTTAATCAGACGAACTGACATACTTATGGAGATAAGTGCCTCTACTAACTTCTAGCGACAAATCAAAATCTTCTAAGTTGGTAAGACAGGATATGCATAAAGTAGGAAGTTACATTGGTGCTCCGAAACTCGACATTTATTGCCTGAGACAAATAACATTTACAGGGTGTCTGTATAACTTTTATGGGCGCGACAAAACCAATTTTCCAACATGATTGACAATCGGCTGACCCTTGTTCTTGCCAGCATAACTAAAGAATGGCAACAACTGCTTTCAATAATTCAAGTGCATGCTCTGAAGTATCTAAAATTGGCTATTATAAATAGGGGGAAAAGAAGTTAATTACGACCACTAAAAGTTCCAATGAGAACTAAATGAAGAAAACAACTAGGATGGCAATGAAACTAAGATTGCAGCTTCAGCTCCACAATATCAAACTGAATTTTTCACAAGAAGCATGATTCAATCAGGTAAACGAAATTCAAGAAATCTACTACAAAATCCAGCCCAGCAACAATATACCTAGTAAAGATCAAGAAAACAACGAGATTGATAGGCCACCGAAGCAATCAAGAAAGTTAAAAGACAAATGACATACTTGACTCAACAGTTAAAAAGAGCAAACCCTTAAAGCAATTAAAGATTCAAAATTTCAACTAAAAAGCATCTTAATCCAGAAACCCATCATGGATTTAGTCATATCAATGAATGCAAGAGAAGAAGAGTAACCTGAAGAAGGAGATGAACTTCTATTACGCCGACAAGGACAGTGAAAATTCAACACCAAAAATCGGAAGAAAACAAAAGGAATTAAATAGTAAGTGATGTTCTTGAAGTCAGAATTACGCCACGGTCATGGTGTGGTTTAGTTTGATTCAAGAAAGAACAGTGGGCCTTCAGTATAGGGGGGTGGGGATGGTCGGAAGAACAAACGGAGAGGTTTGCAGAATTTGGTCGAAGAAAATTAATAATAAAACCAAACGTGAACCGACGTTTGAATATACGAGGAAAATGAAAATGATGATGCTTATCTTGCAAGATTATAGGCCCAAAAATAAAGAAACTTGCAAGATTATAGGGTGCGGGAGTACGATATTTGATTGTACCGACTGCAGTAATGATTGAACCGTACTATTTTCTTTTTTGTTTTTCTGTGCGTCTGTTGTTTGTGTGTTGAATTATCTGCCACATTTCTTTCTTTGCTGAGGAAAAAAGAAAAAGAAGAGGGAATACTCCAATCCAATCCAATGTGAGAAGCATGACTGTTTAAAGAGACGTTTAGCTTATTGGCTCCTAATTTTGTTGTTAATGTTTTTTAAGACAATTAAAATTAAAAATTTGTGGGTGGGTATCGTTTCGGCCAAGTCCTATGAAGTAGGGTGAATCAATGGCAAAATTGAGGTACTGATAAATAGACATACACATTGAAGCCAAGAAACAATGCTACTGCTGCCTGATTCACTCCATCCAAATTCTTACATCATCTCAATAAGTAGAACAGGAAACAGAAAAGCCAAGCAGCCTGAAACAAGTATATCTTGAGATGCCACCAACAAAATTCTTTTGAGACGCTGAAGAATATTTTCCTGTACACAGGCAGTTGGGAAAGTGGAAAACCTTTGCTTCAATGATAGACCGAGGTTGGACTTGGGGGTAAGAGTCCTTTCTTCCCTTTGACAGCGGAGCGTTCATTTTCTTGTAGAACAGGTGCTATGTGAAAGAGCACTTGGCAACAGGAAAAGGGAAGATTGTGACAATGTTTGAAACATTGGGAAATTTAACTGGTGAAGCAACATATGTCTATGAACTCTTAGCATAAAAATTTGGATTTTATCATCCAGATGTTTTGCACTTAATAGTGAAACTTTATGAAGCCAGAACCCTTTCAATGGCAGCCATGTAGAACTCCTTAGGCATGGTGCCGACTACAGAATCTTGTTTCTCACCATTTTTAAACAGCATGACCACCGGCACAGCCTTGATATCATAGTTCTCAGTGACTTGTGGGTCTTTGTCTGCATTGAGTACGAAGCATTTCAGTCTCCCCGAGTATTCAGTTGCAATCTCGTCAATTACTCGATGAACCATGCGGCACGGTCCACACCAGCTAGCATAAAATTCCACGAGCACGGGGGTGTCACTGTCTAAAACCAGTTTTTTCCATGACTTGCCAGTAACCAGGGCAGCTACACAGTGAAGGGAAAAGCATTTAGAAGAAAGTTAATATGTCTCATCCCTAGAATCGACCTCTCGCATTAAAAGATACAAGTATCAAAATATATGAATTTCCTTCAGTTTCCTTGCATCTATCACCAGCAAACACTGATGCACCATTTCATGTACATCCTTCAGTTGGAAGAAAGAAACAAAAGTAAGAGTATAAAAATTTACAAAGAAAAATATGGCAACAAAAATACAGCAACATTAGCTCCTTCTGCTACCTTGTATTTAGGTCTGAGATCTTGAGAAATGCACTAGGTGTAAAGCAAACACTGATTACATGGATTTTCTCCACTAAATCAAATATTCAAAAATAGAAAGTTTGATGTCTAAATGTGGCGCCATGAATAGCATTAACATCACTTCCCCTTGTAACAATTTCCAAATTTCTCTGTGAAAGATAACAAGACCTGTTGCTTTATTTTACTGAATTATATTGAACAGCTCCAAGTTTGTTAAAAGTTTTTTTTTACATGCATCTGAAAATCTTCGACAACAGATGACCCGAAACAAAACCAACATTTTGGATTTTCCATGGAAAGATACAAGTGCTTTGCCTGAATCTAACTTGCATTCTTCAATCAAGGTGCATGAATATGTTAATGTTTATTCTATATTTTGGGGTAGAAACGTCCACAACAAAACTTAAACTAACAAGAAGTAGACAGTTATATTGAATATAATCTATTTATTGCAGACCCAAACTGGAAGCAATGCAGCTGAAACCTATGCCTACTAAGGGTGTACTCTAGCAGGATCAATGATTCAAGATTTACGGAAAGAAGGGGTAGAGTAAAGTAAATTAGTTCATGAGAGCAGATATAGTTAACATGATCAAACTATGAAAAGATCACAATGAAAGATGCTCCTCCATTGGGACAGGCCAAATCCATGCTTATAGGTGGATGAACTCGATATATAGATGTCCAGACAGCCAAAACATAGGTGCTAACTAAACTTTCAGCGCAATCATTACCCCCTACACCCCCACCACTAGCTCATATTCACAGACCAAACCCAACAAAATTTATAAGTCAACAGTAAATTGACAATAAAACAAACAAATATATAAAGCATGCCGGGCAGACAAGTAAATACACTAGAACTAACTATTCTGAACCATAGAAGTACCCTATGCTTTGACATAACAAATAGTCCACTCATTTTTTCCAACACAAGAATGGTTTCTATAACCTATAGTCCTTTTTGTCATAAAACTTACACAGTCAACTTTCTTCTGAATCAGCATTTTCAAACTCATAGTTTATCCATTAGAAAATATGATTCCATAAGTGGTGAGGAACCATCATTAGTTAATTACTGATGACACCATTTCATAAATCAAAATTAATGTGATACAATGTAATGTGGGATTCTTTCCTCTCTAAGAATATGAAGGAATCTATCATTATAGTTGTCCAACAACAAGAGTGTTCTTTCTTTTTCCAGTATCTATATATAAAATTGGAGCCCATCTTTGACGTTTTAATGAAGCCTTTAGCAAGTAGCAACAACACAATCGTTTAGATTAAGCCATAACACAAAAACAAATTACAAGTGTCAAAAGCCGCCATTTTTTTAAAGAAACCTCCAATTCTTTTCCCGTCAATTGATAAAAGAAAAAAGGATTACCGTCGGACCAGATCAAATACTATTTAAAGAAAAAACAAAAAGAAAAAGAAACACAGAAAAGAAAGCAGACTTAAACCCTATTCATGACACCAATCACGCGATCCTACCCACAATCATGAAGAAAATCGTAAATCAAGGCAGATATCACTTCCATAATTTCATTCATGAAACCCAAATCCAAGGGACCCAAAAAAAAAGAGGGAGAAGAACAATAGATAGAAGCAAGGATCAAATTTATTTACTTTTGGCATCACCAAGGCAGGAGACACGTACGGATTTCCGGGCCTGGAGTCTCCGATCAGCCCGAAAGGAGAGCCCGAATCGCAGCTTCTGCTGAGGTCGAGTCAGAGGAGTAAATAAAAGCAGTCCATCGCGAGGGTGGGGGAGCGAGAGTGAAACGAGAGCAGTAGAGCAACAGAATGCAGCCATTTTTCAGAGCGAGAAATGAGAAAGCCCACTTCAATTCAGAGAAATCTTGACAATTACAGGGTGATCTCTGCGTAGACGCAATTTACATAATATAAAGAGGTGGGTAGTGAGATTTGAGTCGCGGCGTGCGAAGTCGGAATTGCAAGAAAAGAAAGCGACGGAGAGTGTGGGGAAGGGGATAGAAATCTGATTTGTTGGTTGGGAGTAGCAGACAGATACAAATACAAATACAAATACAGATACAAATATAATGGAATGGTAGTGGATGAGTGAACAATCCGGCACGTGGTTTTATTTTGTTTTTCATATATATAATAAATTTTATAAATCAAGAACAAACAAGTTCAAGGGATGTGGAGCCCTTGTCACAAAATACATCATTTGAAAATATTGGTGGAATAGGTCCATCCCAAAACAGCTCCAGGGAGCATGCTACTTTCAGACTCTCGTGCATGATACCAAGACTATTTTTGTCCAACTCAAAATTAAAATTTCACACATGTATAGAGAGGGTAATCATGCAGCAGATCACCTCGCCAATCAAGCCTGTGACAATGCACAGTTCACTCACTATACTAATGATCAACTGCAAGGTAAGATTACATGTATTATCTGAATTGACTTTCATAGTTTCTCTAATTGCGGAATTGTATAGAGTTTGTATCAATAATTTCAGATACCCTCCATATCTAAAATTAGTAAATATTACTCTTGGCTTCGGTGTTGAAAATTTTACCTCTTTTGTCAGATTTTCATTCATAACACTGCTTATATTACTGCTTTATTGTGTTGAGGAGATGCTCTCCATTTTCATTATATTTTCACTTTGTAACGAGGAGATGCTCTCCAGTGTGTACTTATCTTGAGAGTTGTACTCCTTTGTCCTTATTTGGGTTATTTTGTTGGTCACATATGTTAGGGAGTTGTACTCCCCATTTATGCTTTATTTTGTTGAGTCATGAATTGGAGTTGCCCTCATTTTCTGGCTGTTTGGTTGTTTTATTTTCTATTGCAGGCACACCAAGAGGCTATGTGAAGACATTAAGTTGAGATAGACTCATTGTTAACTAGCAATGTGACAAAAGCATTTTGACATGCCAAACTCACAACTCTACTTGACGGTATCTTGGCTTTTCATTTCCTTGCATTTTCGATATGTTGTTGCCTGTGATCCTTTTGCAGGTGATAAGTTGGGCCCGATGATTCGTATAAATTGGCAGAAACTTTTTGATATGCTGGATTATCATCTCCAACTCATTCCCTTATTTGATTATTTATTTAGGAAACTATTTTGTAAGGGAGTAGTACTCTTTTATTATACTTTATTACTCATATATAGTAAGGAAATAGTATTCCTTATTTATGATTTTTTAGGCGATATTAGGGAGTTAGTACTCCCGTTGTAAATTTGGCTTCTTCTTTTTTTTTTTTTTTAATAAAGAAGAGGCAGAGACCCCGAAAAATTCCTCCACCTCCAGGTTGTTTAACAAAAAAAAAAAAATAGGTCCATCCCAATTAGCTCAAAATGCCTATTTGGATACCCTGTATGCCATGCCATTGTACTGCCTGGGGATTTTCCTTTAGTCCCAATTAGACCATAGGTCCCAAAATTTTTGGATTGCTGTAACATCAATTTTTGCAGTGCGATCGACCTATTCAATGTTTTCTTTTCAATTTCAGGTGGAAACTAATAGTAATAGGAACCCCATATATATTTTTTTTCTCATTTAATTTCCTGTTTTTAATTATCATTCTTTATTCAAGAAATTCAATTTTGTTTGACAATTCAAATTAAGATATTTGGAAGTAAATATCACTACTCTGTGCTATAAACTTGAGTTTTCAATTATCGGAATTTTTAGTATATTTCAGCTGAGTAATTATTATGTGAGAATGAAAGAACATACAAAACAATATTGGTAACCAACTATGTGTATATATATATATGTATATTCCCAGCAAATGTTGGAGATATTTTGATTTACAAAATGAGTTCATTTAAATACATGGAATGGGAATGGATGAAAGAGATATTATTATTATTAATTTAAGAAAAGAAAGATGTTGGGAAGAAAACATAAAACATTAGTAGTGGCTTTCATCAGAGCAGAGCAGATACTTCAGATGTGGTGGACGTGGATTCATTTTTTAGTATTAACGTCTCAATTTGGGCCTTGGGCTTTCCATCAGACCATCACTATTGGGCCCCCACATCTATTAATATATTTATTTATATGTTGTTATCAGCTGAAAATCGAAAAATCGAAAAATGAAACAGGAGAGAAAGATTTAAAAAAAAAAAAAAGTAAAAAAAGCACGCCCGGTGGGACTCGAACCCACAATCGCCTGATTAGAAGTCAGACGCCTTATCCATTAGGCCACGGGCGCCCCTTGCTTGTTACATGTGTTAGGATTTACCTATCGCCGTAAACAGTTCACATCATGAATCTTTCACAACATGTAGATGGATTAAATTTTCCACAATACAGGGATGGCGGCTCAGAAAATAAACAAAGTGCTGTTGTTTATTCATATTTTTACTTGATTTTTTTCTCGTGCTATTTGGCCTAACCAATAATATCAAGCCCGAGCCTTTAGAGCATGCTGATGAGCTCTCTTAATTCTTGGCAACACGCTGGTGAAATTGCCTTCCTACATCCAACAAGGCTCCTTCAATCTTTGATTATCTCAAATTTGCTCATTCCCAGCCTGTGTTCCCTTGCAGCTCTAGAGGAGACTAATCAGCATTACATTCTGAAGACACCATATTTGGTACTCTCAGGCTTGCACTTCGTAGAAGCAGCAATGCAGAGGCCTAGGACTTTTCTTGTATCTGCTGGATCGATGACCCCATCATCCCAAAGCCTCGCTGTGGAGTAATATGCACTGCCTTCTTGTTCGTATGCCTCCACAACTCCTGCCTTGAACTTCTCCTCGTCTTCCTTGCTCCACTGCAGAGTGTGTATGTGTCAGTGTTTTCTCCAGGTCCAATCACTGCTAAATCTGAAATCTTACCTGGATTCCAGCCTTCTTCCTATTGGCCCTTTCTATCTGAGCCAGGACACCAGCAGCCTGAAGAAAGTCATTTGAACTAATAAGTTATAATCTAGACTTCCCAGAACAAGTTCCATACAACGTGTACCAGCATATATGAAATCCACGAGGCCGGTCGAGTTCTCATGGTATTGTGAATTTTAAACCGTACAGTATAAAAAAATTACTTCGCAACTGAGAGGATTAATATCGACTTCAAAATTAAACGATAATATTCGAAGAATGCAAAGATGAATTTATTTTGTAGAAAAGTACAGTGATGTGTAGAAACGGATAATAGACACCCTACGAAACCATTGAAGAATTGCAAGCCATTTGTTTATCAGTTCATCACATACAAGCGCATTCATGAGTTTACAATGTAGTGAAAAATAATATGCCCAAGAAAACCATCATAGATTGTTCAAGAATTCACATATTAGCGAAACTAAGAAAATTTGTATACTTCATAGCTAGGTGAATACCAGCATAATCCTTTATTAATCAATGCAATATGGGTAACTACCTGAGCTCCACCCATTACAGATATTCTAGCATTTGGCCAAAAGAACATGAAATTAGGGCTGTATGCACGTCCACACATTGCATAGTTTCCAGCTCCAAAGCTTCCACCAACAACCACCGTAATTTTGGGAACCTAAACAGAATTATTGATAGAAGAAATTCCATTAAATTTTCCTTTGTCATTCCATAAAAAAAATTGAAGTGGTACGTACAGATGAAAAGAGGGAATGGAAATACTAAAGTAGAGGGATGCAAAAGGTCATAGTAGAGACAGGAGAAACATATGAATGATACAAGAATTAGTGATATAATGAATAATTGACCTTTGCGCAAGAAACTGCCATCACCATTTTAGCTCCAGATTTTGCTATACCATTTGCCTCGGATTTTGAGCCAACCTGCAAAATATTGTTTGCCAAGAGGACCTAAAAGTGAATTTTAATATTCATGATCTCATCTTTCAATTGTAAAAATCCCTCAAATAAGATAAAAAGACAAAACATAAACACAAATATACTTAGATTTCTCCAGTGTTCTTCTATCTTTTGATAAGCACTATAAGCTCAAATTGTTCCAAGTTTGAGGATATAGATCAGCTTTGTAACAATGATCCATCATTCATCTTGGGCACCACATTGTGGAATAGAAATGAGAAACGGTGACAGAACTTCACATGTAACGAAGATGGACACAAATCAAAAGGAAGGATTTGTCAGATTACTGAACTCTTACACAGATAAATTAGTGAAAAGCCGAAATCGTGCACTATCTACCTACAACCACCAAGTTAACGACTGACATTTCAATTTTTTCAACCTTGTTTTCCAGGAGCAAATAGAAAACACTGAGAAATAGAACCATTGGATTTAATTCATTGGACTTACACTACATTCAGTTAAATTGGTTCAGTAGACTTCTAACTCAATAAACAAAACGGAAGTAGTATAAAATCTGTAAATCATTGAGGTTAGTGGAAAGAGTAGGAATACTGCATACCATAAATCCAGTGATATTCTGAAGAAAGATCAATGGGATGTTACGTTGAGCACATAATTCAATAAAATGAGCCCCTTTCAAAGCAGATTCATTGAACAGTATACCATTGTTCCCAATAATTCCAACAGGTTGACCGAATATTCTTGCAAAGCCTGTAACAAGCGTCTGTAGAAAAGACGAAAGGCCCATGCATGATACAGTCAGAGGACAGCAAAAAATGCTGGTTAAACAGAGCAGAGTTTGAATGGTATTCAAGGCCTTACAGTGCCGTACAGTTTCTTGAATTCATCAAATTCACTACCATCAACAATACGTGAAATAACTGATCGGATGTCAAATGACTGCTTGAGATCGGTTGGTGCAATACCACGAAGTTCGGCTACATCATATAAAGGTTCTTTGAAATCAGACAGCCTAAGATGCTGTCCACCCATATTGCCAGCCATATGTAGATTTTTTATTATGTTTCTGCCTATAGCAAGCGCATGCAATTCATCTACAAGACAAACATAACTTGCACGCTATCATTTCATCAAGGCAACATAAAGCAATAGGCTCAAAAACGAAGTCATCTAATAAGAAGCAAAGGTCAATTATGATGGCTTCAAACTACCATGAATATATGGATGAAGTGTAAGGTTCACCTTGAGCGAAGTAGTCAGAAACACCTGATGTCCTACAATGCACAGATGCACCCCCCAAGTCTTCTGCAGAAACTTCCTCTCCTGTAGCAGCCTACTAACAACTTCAATGAATTATTGCTTTTACATTAGCAGGCACGACAGGAAATTTTTGGGCTGTGGCAAACATAAGTCCTTGAACGAGAAGAAGCAAACATTTATCATAAACGAAACCAATTTAATAATTTCATTCTGTCTGTTATACTTTCTTATAACAATACAGGGGTTCGGGAGCAAAAGAACAAAACTATAACTGAACTAAAGAATAGCCAAGGTTCCTTTTAGAATACCCAAAGTTTTTGCTAACCTTCACAAGGGGTGGTCCAGCAAGAAATATGGTACCATTTGCTTTGACAATCACACTTTCATCAGCCATAGCAGGAATATAAGCTCCACCAGCTGTGCAAGAACCTAGTACCAATGCAATCTGGGGAATGCCTTCTGCAGACATTACAGCTTGATTGTAGAAAATTCTACCAAAATTTTCTTTGTCAGGAAAAACCTCAGCCTGCTTCGGAAGGAAAGCACCTCCACTATCCACAAGATACAAACAAGGTAGTCTGCATTGAGCAGCAATCTCTTGTGCCCTAAGATGTTTCTTGATGGTGATGGGATAGTATGTTCCACCCTTCACAGTGGGGTCATTCGCGACAAACATACAGAGGTTCCCATGCACTGGACCAATGCCAGTAATTATTCCACCAGATGGTAATGGATCATCATATAATTCATGGCCAGCAAGCTAAATTTAAGAAAACATGAAATGAGGTGCAGTACAATATAATAAATGTAAACTGCAATCCAGTACCATCTGCTAGAGATTCATTGCTTAAACTAAACACACTACTCGATTATCATTATGCTCACAAACAAAGAGGCTAATGCCGAAGAGTAACAGAGTCATTAAAATGGTAAAGCTGCAGTAATACATCAATTGCATTATATTCGCATTCCTGTTAACACGTGATCAATACACATTTTCAAGAATAATAAAATCAACAAAACGTAATAATACCATATTAAGATCTTTTTTCCTTCTTATTTTTCTTAAAATAAGAGAAAAACGAACCTGAGAAAGCTCAAGGAATGAAGAACCAGGATCAATCAAGCGATCGATTCTCTCTCTAGGAAGAAGCTTATTCCTACTTCTGTTCCTCTTCACAGCCTCCGGCCCTCCTCCTTTCATCACCTACTCACCAAAAAGCACCATTTTCAGGCACGCATATGCATGCAACTCATCACACACATGTAAGTGACTTGTAAATTACAGAGAGTGAGTATTAACACCTGCTGAATGTGCGAGTGAAGTTGGGAAATTAGGCTTTCCATCGCTTCGGAGTTACGGGCAAACGACTCGGAGCTCCTGTCGAGTGTGTCGGGCAGGACACTAGTACATAAGCATCGGGTCGGTTCGGCCGGGAAGTTAGGGTAGCACCGCTGGGAAATTGATCGGCTCGAAGCCGATGATGAAATTCTTCGAGCCAAGTTTCTCAGCATTTCTGATTTCTCTCTCTACTTCTGTTCTCAGTCCTGTAGCGGCGTCGTTTTATAACTTTCTAGTTCGCCAATTTCAGTACGGCAACTTGTGGGGAGTGCCCAATCCTAATCCAAGTAGCATTAATGGCTTGTCCGAGCTGTAATTCATATCCAATTCGCGGTTTCCTTATCCCGGTATTATATTATTCCGATTACATTTACAGGCGTACATAAAATGTTTGGTAAATATTATTTATGTTTTAACCTTTCTTTCCTAGAGTTAAATGGATAAAATGCATCAATATTGGAATATATAAACTATTATTATTTTTGTCACGTATATGATTTTAATTAAAACTAAAAATGTTCAGTATATAAAATATTTGTATTTATTTTCAGAAATGGTATTTGTCCAAGAAAAACCTTAGTGGATGACGCTAACAAGGTACTCGACAAAAGGTCTAATAAGCATCCATGGCAATGGCATTGGCTGCTGCTGACCATGTGATCGATGAAATTCCTGAGTCAGACCCGTTTTAACCTACCCAGTCTCCTGGCATGCTCTGTGCAAGCGTTATGGGCATTTTGTACAACTGCAATTAAAATGGGTGACGCCTTCTAATCCTGAGTTCTGTGTATGACACGATGTCCTTTATCCAATACTGATACACCGTTTCAGCTTTGCTTTATTTATGATGACTGATATGGGGAAGACAAAGTGTGAAGTCTGAGGATTGGTAAGACGACGAAGAAAAAGGGATTATTCTTGGAACGTCATTTGACAATCTTGGAAGGTCATGGGAAAATCACAACCGTCGTTGTGATAGAAACCACTTAAATGCATATACAATACTGACTGAGATTACTTAGAGGGAGGGAACGACTTGTGCAGACTGAGTATGTGGTACAGTATTCAAAGCATTTCTCTCTCTGTAACAACTGGAGAATGGATGAATGTGGACTTGAAAAGGGAAATTTGTAGAGATCTTATTGAACAATCAAGAGTCAGTATTAAATCAAGCAGATGGAAGGTCTTTCAGCTATTCACCTTCTCCCAGAATTTGACTGGACAACTATATTGGGTGTTTGGCTATAAAAAAGGAGAGAGAGTTTTGGTTTTGGTTTCTGTCATATATTGGTTTCTTCCGTAGGTAACAAGTGCATTGCAGCTGACAATGTCTGAGTCGGAGGACATTAAGTTCTCATTGAGAGTTATGATGAACGAAGAAGAAAACAAGGTACTCTTTGCTGAAGTGGACAGCAGTTTTGCAGACGTTTTGCTAAGCTTCCTCACGTTGCCTCTGGGAACCATAGTAAGGCTCCTGGTGAAGCACTATGCAGAAGGAGCACCTATTGTTGGAAGCTTAAGCACTCTGTATTAAGGGTTAGTAAATCTTGATAGCAGGAACTTCTGGACAAATAGGAGTAAACTCATGCTGCTAAATCCAATAAATTTGTTTGAACCTCAATGTCGAAAACTGAAGCTGAATATTGATGATTCTGAGCCCATCAAGTACTACGTCTGTCAAACCAGTGGGTGCGCCAACCATATAAACCATCAGGAATGTGTAACCATCTATAGAGGTGTTGAAAGATGCTCTTGTTCGATGTCACTAGATAGAGAAGTAACTCTTTCGATTACAGACAGCAATGATGTCGGAGTGTTTGCTAAAGATAAGACATCTTTCTTAATCAGCAATGATCTTCGGATAGTGCCTAGTTCAGGAGGTTCCGGCATAAAAATTTTTAATGATCTTGGGATTAGAGACATAGATGGGCTCAAGGAAAGAACTGTGGTTGTTGGCTTCAAAGAGGTAAATCTTCCTTGTGATGACCTTGATGTTTTTTATAAATATTTTTCATTAAATTCAAATAGCATAATAATACTGGGGAGTTCTAACCATCAATGTTTATTCTTAGCAGATTTTGGATTTGCTCAAGAGCTCATTAGTTTCTAGCTCCGCTAGCAGATCTCATTCTTGGTAGAAGTCAGGTTGTCTCGGCTGCGGTAAAATGTGACCTGGGTGCATCATTGGGTCAGATTACAGAAGAAGCAATATCTAAAAGGGTTATTGTAAAGGCTTTCATACAAAAGGCAACCAACAGAGTTCTATTTGTTGAAGCGGAAGATGATTTTGTTAATTTTCTTTTCAGTCTGCTCACTCTTCCTTTGGTAAAAGTTGCAGGTTTGTTGGGGGGTGATACTTCCCTTGGGAGTATGGACAATTTGTACAGCAGCATAGCAAATTCAAATTGCCGAAGATATCTCAAGGACTTTAAACCAACGCTCCCCGCATCAGAGTATTTTCTCAAGAACAAGATTTTTGCTCTAACTGAAAACAATGAGCCTGAATTATATGTAAACCGCGGCTGCACTGGTACATGCTATTTGACTTCTTCGGCTTCAGAAGGAAACTGGAATGTAACATGCAGACCTTTGCTTTTCAAATATATGAATGCAAAAGACAGTGGTGTGAAGGTACCTTCAATATTCATGGTAACTGATGATTTAGTAGTGACACCTTCAACGGTAATGTCCTTCTTTTCCATCCTCAAAGGCCTCAAAATTCCACTCTCCGATGTTGAGGAACAGGCATTTGCAATTGGGAGTGAAGAGGTATGAATTTTGTTGTCACTTGACCTTGACCTGACTGCATATTATATGAGAAAGATGGTTTGTCTAGAGTACATGTAATGTAATATAGTTCCTTTCTTTTGTTGTAGGCTTTAAGCATACTCAAGGCATGTCTTACCTCGACATCAGCTTTGACGAACGGCCTCAAACCATTTATAGGGAGACAACTAAAGAAAGTGAAACAAGAAGAGTTTGACCAAACTGCCGCCATTGATTCACTCAGCAGTCTAATTAGTTTGTATATGCAATTCGCTCTACTGTTCTTTGCACATTTTGACAGTCTTTTTTCTGAAGGCTCAAGTTAGTAGAATGCTTTAATGTCAACTGAAAAGCCTTGTAGTTGCGTATTTCAATTTGAATATTACTTTAAGTCTGTGTATATACTTCTGTCATATTGTCTTTCCACGCCTACTGCCTCAAAATAGAGCATATATATTTTCCTACAGCACATGGAAGTCTGTCGCATCTGGTTTTGCCTTGTAAAAGTAAGGGTTATTCGCAATTTAGTGATACTAAAAGCAGGCAAACGTTCTTAACAAAAAGATTACTGTCGTTTAACATAACATACCAATCAAAGTGATGTGTTAACCTAAAGGAAATTTAACCGCGACACCATTACTGTATTATGGTGATACAAGTCTAAAAGATATTTATCTAACTTCTAGCTAAGTCAGACATATTAATTGCATATCAGGTACATAGCAGGTGAATTAGGCAGTCCAGATTTCACTAGTTGACTGATCAAACAAGAAGCAACTAGAGGTCATACAGTAAAGTAGCAACACAAGTAGCACAATACAATAATATACAAGCATGACGCTCTTTGCTTCTATACATAAAGCTGCCTATCATGTAGGGAATGAGATCCAGATCAGATCATCATATGCTGTTCACTCCTATGCGACACAAAGGGCAAGTTTGCCCTCTAGTTCTACCAAGGTCCAGTCAGCGTCCTTCTCAAGCATCTTCTTTTACCTCCCCAGGGCTTATTCATTGTCTCCAAGATCTGCAGGCCCAAATAAAATGAAATAAAATAATGTACCACAAATCTGCGAGGCACCAGAAAGCAAAAGCAAGAGATGTAATTACAAGGTTTTGATGTTTAACTAATTATATGCACTGAATTTTATCTTTTCTTGTCTTGCTCATTCTTTTCTAATATAATAAAGAAAGCTGGTCTAGCTCTGCCACTCGGAAAGTGGAATCAAAATCCTTGGATTTACTAATGATGGTAATGATCTCTTCTGTATGCCGGTCCAGGAATATATAACAAGAGAATGTGGTATTAGCATTTTTACAAAACTTGGTTGGTGATTTATTTATTACTCTATGGAATGAACTTTAATCTATTTTAAGCATTTCCAAAGTACAACAGCTAATGATGCAAGTAGAGGTAATACAAGTGGGAAAAGGATCAATTACCTGATTTTTCTGCATCTCCAAAAATTCTTCCTGCAGTGCATGTAAACATCTTGTCAAAATTATCAATTTCCAGTTTGATCTCATTAAGTGTATTTTGACTGTGAAAATAAACTTACCTGCTTTTTCCGCAACTCTTGGTTCATTTCTCTGAGCTTTGCAACTTCTGCTTCCAATTCCAGAGTATAGGCCTGCAATTTTTCCCAATGACATTTATTTATCAGGAGCAGCAGGGAATAGAAACCAGAACGAGTTATGCAAACGAAAATTTACTCAGATGTTGAAAAAGTAACAGATCCAACCAAGGTGAACTGGGAACCATCCAAGACTCCAAGTACTCTCACAAATGAACATCAAGTAGTCACTTGAACATCATGCTTAAATTGTACACCTGAGGGTGCAGGGTGTTTATGGTTCAGAGAGAAGTGAGTCAGCATATCAAATTTCATAGTAAGTGGATACCCACTTACATTTTTCCTGTCATATTAATGAAGCATGTTCAGGTTCCCAAAGATTCGGAAAACTTAAAAGATATCCGCCATATGCATCTCCACTACCACAGGAACCTTGTTTTCACAATCTTGGTAACCATATAAACAAGATATTAATTCCACTGCATCCAAATGCAAATAATGTCCTGGCATCACTGGAAGAGCACAGGACATCCATTTGAAAATTGGATGTCAGTCTATATGGTCTAGAAGTTGCAAGACAGTTCTCAAGTCAAGAGATGGGGAATATTTCCTTCTCAACCACTAAGATGTTTCAACATCTTTTGCTGGACCTTGGTCAATGAATAAGTGGACGCCCTCACACACACTCACCAGTCTACCAAGTTAGTATTGGTTTCCCAGGATGAATAAGATTAAGAATCCTCATAGCTTGTAAGAAAGACAGCAGTGGGAATCAGTACAAAATGCATATTATTTGTAATGAAATCACCTGCTTTCTAGCACGTGACCTGGCAGCAGACTCTCTGTTTTTAATCATTCTCCTCCGCCTTCTCTCCACCACTTTCTCCAAAGAACTAGATGATCTCCTACCTCGTCCACTTTCACCAAAATTAAAAGGTGAAGGTGATACTGATGGTGTGTCTGTATTAGTTTTAACAATAGCATCTGAATGTAGATGATTCCCAGGAGATCCTCCTGCAACTGCTGCTCCATTGTTCAGTCCACTCATGACAACTGCTCCACCTTGAACTATAGTGTTCATCATTCCAACCACTTGACCCTTGGTTCCTGGGCTAGACAGCTGCGCATTGCTTCCAAGTTGTGTCGGGGACGAAAACGCTACTGTTGTTTGCTTTGGAAACAGAGGCTGCAGCTGTGAATGAGGCTGCTGAGGTTGTTGTTGGGAAGTTCTTACACCATTTATGTTATTTACTAAGTTAGGTGTATTAAGAACAATATTGCTCTGTTCTGCAAGTGGATTTCCCAACACACCATTGTTCCGAGATGGTTGTTGAAATCCTATGGTTAAACCAGAGTTGTTACCACTTGATGGAGGCAAACCACCATAGAAACCAGTGCCATTTGGCCTTCCAGAAGGTTGGTTATCTTCTCTAACCACCCCAGCTCTGAACAAAAACTCCTCTAGTGTCATCTCACCTAAAGTCGGCTGCCTTGGCCCCAAATTTGTCTGCCCACCAGAACTTCCATCTTTTGCTTCGATAGTTTCTTTTAGGACATCCCTCCACACTTCATCAACAGTTTTTTGGCTAAGTGTCCACGGCAATGTTAAAGAACCCTGCCGCTGCAAATTTCCGCCTGAGGCACTCCCATCTCCTCCACCTGTAGAAGATACCATGGCTTGGCTCTCTTCAGCTGTCCAAATGCTCTTTAAAAGGTCCTCCATGTTCATAGATCCAAAGTCCTTTCCAGATCCACCCAAGGTGTTTTGAAGCTCATCAAATGTCAGCGAATATATGGAAGACTGTCGAACCAATGGAAAATTACCAGCTGGCTTCCCAGCACTACCATCTGGTTGCTGCACTGTATCTCCAAAGTTCTTGAAGTTCATGTAAGACCCCATTATTGCAAGTTCTGCAAAGTGGAGCCACTAGCTGACCAAATTCCTAATCGTTAGTATCTCAGCAATGATAGCATGAAACAATATTCATATATACCATAATGCGCATACTATTTCTTTCCTTCTCAACGTCATGACTAAAAGAAACCAAACTAAGGAAGAACCAATTGCATGACCGAATCAAGTAAATATCATTAAAGTTTGAAAAAAACAGAGATAACACATAACTTTCCTTTAGAAACTTTAAACAGAGGCAAAAACCCGACAGAAGTGAACGGAACAAAGCAAACCAAAAGGAAACGAAAGAAACTTTTAAACCCAAAACAGATCGCACTCCAAGCATTTAAATAATACTATAATATAGACAATTGAATACGTAGCTTTAAAGAATTGACAAAGTATAGCAACGCAACTTTCACTTGAATACTCCCAATCATGATGAGCGGAAAAACAATCAATTTCCAGTCCAAAGACCACTAAAGTAGAGCAAAAAACTATCCATTTATGTATATCCCATAGCTGATCGCAGTCAATTCAGTTTGCTTTTCTTTAATTTCAGATCTAAAACTAATCACGGGCTAAAAGAAACAGCCATCAAGATTAAATTAAAATACAAACCGAAAAGCCTTCGAGTTTCCCAATCAGTATACGTACTTGAGCGCGCTTCATGCAAAAATAGCACCCGTTGAAATCAACACACGACCCTCTTCATAACCATCGGCGTAAGTTATCTTTCTTTTTCGCTTTTTCCTTTTACCAGAGCTCATTTTGCAGCTCAAAGATCGAAACATAGATAACCAAACCATCTAAAAACTCCCAAAATGAAACACGAAACCTCAATCTCAATCTTTTCTTTTTCAGCCCACTAACCAAAAAATTCAATCGGGAAGCCGAAACTTTAACATTGAACTCAAATTACTTATCCTTCAAAAAGGAATTACAAACATAAACTAACAGAAAAACTAAAACATTTCCTCAGACCTCGAGATCACTCAAAATTCCATGCAGAAACTACAAAAGATCAACTCCTCCTACTTCCTACTGTAACTAACAAAACAAATAAAATAATAAAATAAAATTAGGAAAGTGGAGCAAAATTAGGATTCGCGGAGAGAGAAAGAGAGGACGAGGCAGACGGATTTACCCTTATAGAGGGAGAGAGGGTGATCGTGTCGTTTCCTTCTTCTTCGCCGGTCTGATGCTTGGTGGAGGCGACAAGTGTCTAGTGCCCCTTCGACACGACTCCCCTGATTTAAATCCCTTTTTCCTCATTTCTTTATTCCATTTTTTAATATTTTTTAATTTGGTGGAGGTCTATAATTGCGAAACCTGGACCAATCAGAATGCAGCTTAGGTTCTTGATGCGACCACTTATCCAATGGGAGAATGTTACGTGGGGGAATCGTAACCGTTCAAATCTGCCGACAAGATGGAAGGTGGCGCAATCTGATTGGTTGAGTGTCAGGTGCGCTCAGCGGGCAGTACGGAGTGGTGAGTGGTATGCGCCGCGCGTGTGTACGTCAGTGTCAGTGACACAGCACCAGACACCACTGTGGAGTGCGCCTGAGGTGCAGTACGCACACCTTGAAGGGCCGCTGGGCGGTCTTGTCTCAGGGTCCTAATAGGGAATTTCTCGGGAGAGAGTGAAGTTGCCCTACGTGCGCACGATAAAAATGGGCTGCACCTGATTTGATTGGTTGATGTGGGCTGATCTGACCTCTTTTTACTGTCAGTAGAAGAAATTTTCATTTGAGTTGGATTAAATTTTTTTAATATAACAAAAATTTTATGTAATTAAATTACTTTTTAAATATTTTATTTCATTTAACAAAAATTGATTTTCTGCCTCTAGCTGAAGTTGGAAGGCCTTTAAGGAATGATAATTAAGAAATTCCTTTAAATTCTTTTTATTATTAAGTACAATTCTGTAATAGATCAATAAATCATTGTGTCTATATTATCACGGCAATCTGCATCATATATAAGAAATTACATACAAATTATTGAAAAATATATATTTATAACTCGAATAAAGAATGATCACTTAAAATCTTTATTTTTAAAAATGAATTATCCTCCAAAATACTAGGAGGATTCTCCATCTTTGTTCATCACCAGTATGCCTTCATCACAAGTACAAAATTAATTCGAGGTCAAGTAGGTGTGCAGGGCAATTGATACAGTATAGGGAGTTAGGTTGAGCAATTTGTTTTCTGTGTTGGTCCTTGATGCAGGAGGCCAGTGCCAGTTCCACTACTAGGGGCAAAAAGCAAAACCCTAATTCTAGGATTTGGTACACATATTTAATTTCCTTATTATAATTTTGATGAAGTTGAGTGAGATATGTTGACCTACTATTTTATTTGGTCCATACATGCTAATGTGTGTTATTCATATTACTAATACTGAATTTTCAATTAATTGGAAAGAGTAAAATAACGATTTGTTCATACTACCACAAAAATGACAAGAAATATCAAAGATAGAACCCGATTGTGAACGAATCTTTATTTAATGGATAATAACGGACCACTTCATATGTAAAATATTATACGGTTGAGTTCTCTATAGTTGTAAAATTTTGTGAATAGATAATCTGTAAGTATTTCTTTCTATGATCTATAATTCTCAGTGTTGTGTTATTCAATAATAATAACTGGAGTCGAGACCATTCAAATAATTTTATTTTTTAAAAATAAAAATAAAACTCATTCCCCACATCGATTTTGTATCATTAAATGCTATGTTCTTGGGGATGTTAAACAGCCCATGCCTTGGTAGGTTACCTACCTTCTGCCACTCCTTATCTCAATCTATAATATAGTTTTCGACTATAGGCAATTAATGAGGGTGAGATATTATATATAAATAAAATGAAATAAAATATGGCACAATTATGCATAATTTAATAATTTATAATTCTTTTCAGATATTAACGAAGTGTGTGACATCTCATGGGCTGACCTTTTAAATTGTATGGTGAATTGTGATCACAAGAAAGTTTGTGGGGCCCAATTAAGCAATATACTATGTAATCCCTGAATTCAATTATTGCTGCCACTAACACCATTTTTGTGTCTTTAATTTTTAGTAAGAAAACGTATATATATATATGTATTAATTCTTTGTATTTTCCCTTTCCCATGCTTCAATTTTTTATATTTTATCTTTTCATAATTTTCTTACAGAGTAATTACTCAGCAATTTGTCTTGTGAAATACAAATAATAATAATAATAATAATAATAATAATAAATCAAAAGAATCAAATTCACGTTGATGCTTTATATATTGATGCCTAAGGTCTTATATTTGTGACATGACATCTCAATTATTATATCTGGACCTCAATTTTTCGAGTTAATATTCCTAAATTACAGACATATATATATATATAGAGAGAGAGAGAGAGTTGGACCTCTAGAAGTGGGCTGCTCTCTGGGCTAAATCAGACTAGGACTAATAGATTAGTCACGTTCTCCATGTGCAAGCCATTTTTGCCCCATTTCTCTCAATGGAAATTCGCAACTCCCACACACATATTCGCCTTTCCTTTTTCCTTGAAAGAAAAAACAGATATTAATCATAATCGTTTTCAAACATCGTAAGAAGAATTATACTTAGGTTTGAAATGGAGAGACTATAAAAAATGAATTTATAACTAGTTATAGACTACATTTTAATTGAATTATTTGAATTTGAACAAAAATGATTAGGTAAAAATACCTTTCATATGATTTCAAATATCCAAATAGGATTGATGTTCCGCACGTTTTTTTTCAAGTAAAATCGCACTCAACTCGACCCCACAATCCCTATTCACCACCGTCGATCATTCAACTCTTTGAGGGCTGAGCTCCGTACAAGTACGAACATTTGACTTTTTAAATATTTCAAAGTTATTTGAGGCCAAGATACATTATCTACTGTAATATAATTTTTCTTTCCCACAATCTTGCGCCCGACTTAGCTTAAACATCAAGGACTCGGATAGTAACCCGATACCAAGCCCAATATTTATTTGGATTGAACTATCATCAGGATATAATAATCTCAAACTCAAATTTGAAACATTTAAAAAAAAGAACTGTTTGAAATGACTCCTCGTAAATGCAAATTAAAATCCATAAATATTTTATAAAACAAAATTTTAAAGTCGGGAACATAAATCATTTATAATATAAAATTATTCAAATAAATATAAAAAAGAAATACTATAAAACTTTTAAAAATTTTATCTTTAAATCTTTCAATTCCAACTCAATATAATATAATTTTGTCCATGATCTAAAATTGTGAATAATTACGAGTTGAGCAACACACTTCTTAACCAATCACATATCCTTAAAGCCCTTAAATTTTAAGTTATTGTGGGAATCTTTTTTCTAATTGTGCACTCAAATTTACATCTAACACTTAACATATTCAACTATTTCCATAATAAAACCAAACTGTAGAATTACGACAGTTTCAAGCACACAAATATAATTCTCGTCATTTGTATCACAACGGGCGTTACCTATTTTTCAGCCAATACTTGATTTAAGCCATTCAAAATATTTGAAAAAATAATAACCTTCGTTCTTTGGCACTAACTTCTTTTTTAATTTATTTCTTAATATTTTAATTTATATTTGTGTTAGAAGTCATAGGTTCAAATCTCACTTTATGCGTGAGATATTGTGTCTACTGAATATTAAATGTGTTGTTTCTATTGAATAGTATTAGTGCTTGTGTTGTCTTTATTGAGCAGTAGGTGTTGTTTCAACTGTAATAGTTGGTGTCAATTTTGTTGATCATAGTATTATTGTTGTAACGATCTATGTCAGATATTGATATGCAATATAGATGATTGTAACCAATTTATTTCAATTAATAATAATTCAACGCTTTTATTTCAAAAAAATATTAATTATTTATATATCTATACGAATCTATAGAAAAAAATTTGATTCATAATTAATTATTTGTAAACGTGATATCAAATTTTAAAATATCAATTATATTTTTAAATATTTGTATGAATATAATTATTGTTATTATGTAATTACTAATTAACTATCATGTTTATTCTACACTCTCACTTATATCCATCACTTACTTCACTTCAATCATTTTAATTTTTTGAAAATTATATCATAATTGTTGGTATACGTATAGTCGTATACATATTGGTACACGGCGGTTAATATAAAATAAAATATAAAGGCTAAAAGATGAGAATATTCTGGAACCTAAAGTTGACTCCACCAGATATTCGGCGGCGACGGGTCGCGTGGATCCCACTCAGGCTCTAGTGGGACCCATATCCGTGTCAGATCTAACACACACTGCACCTTGGACAACTCAGCCTATACCTTCCTTTTAAATACCTCATATTGGGTATCCCACTATTCCCGCTTGCCAGATATAAAAATACGAAAAACGCTTTTAAAAAGGAAATATTCCCCTGCTCTCCGCCCCTACGGCGGCGCACTCTCCATGTCCGAATCAGAGCAACACATACGCCGGGGAGCTCCCCCGCCTTTGTACAAGCAGAATTCATGGTCGCCTGATACACTCCGAGAGGAGGCGTGGAGCAATCGCCGTAGAAATCATCGACTGCGGCGCGGCCGCAGCGTCACCGATGATGACCTGGACGAGCTGCGCGGCTGCTTGGACTTGGGATTCGACTTTGATTCGCCTGATTTGGATCCGAAACTCTCGTCGACTCTCCCCGCACTTCAGTTTTACTACGCTGTGAATCGGCAGTACTCTCATACCCTGTCTAGATCTTCTTCGGCGTCGTTTTCCGATTGCGATACCGCGTCGACGTCGTCCGTCGGGAGCCCCGCCGCGATTATAGATCCAGGTAACAATTCAACTTGCTATTTTTTAATTGCAATTGGCTTGCAACTTTCGTATAGCAGACAAAAGTATTTGGGAAAAGAATCATTCTTCTGAGTTGAATCAAGATCAATTTGGATTAAAATAAAGCATTTTCAACTTGTTTATGACTTTTGGAACTGTAATAGGTGAAAAGCCGGAAATGGTGAAGACAAGATTGAGGCAATGGGCGCAGGTGGTGGCGTGTTCGGTGCGGCAACTCTCGCCTAACTCATGATTAGATGACTCTTCACGATTTCGTGAGGAGAAAGGCAGAAAAAGCGGAAGACCAAAAAAATAAATAAAAAGAAAATCCTGATTATCTCTCTTCTGCCTCTCTTTATCTCTAGCTTTTGTTGCTGCACACTGAAAGACAACTTCCGAGATTTTTCCTGCTGATTTCAGTGGTTGAAGATTGTACAAGTTTTTGACCCAAGTACTGGGGCTGTTGTAATATAACTAATCGTTCCTGTATTTTATTTAGAGATTTTTAGTGGCAGAACCTTCAACTATGTCGTCATACTCCCGATCGAGCTTAAACAAACGTCAGCATCCAAACTTTGATCTTCAGCTATATTTGAATGTACTAATACTTGCAATCGGATAATGCATACACCAAATCTTAAGATACAGTAGACTCTACACGCTATTAATTCCTTCATCAACTCCATTTTCTTTATTCGATGCTATATATATATATATATATATATGCCTGTCAAAAATCGTGTTTTATTTCTTTCATCTAAGTTAGAGAAGCACATCGTTCAAGATCTTATCAAGGTTATTAGTATGTTTGTATTTATGGGGATATTATTTTCTTGAAAGAATATTTGTGCACTTAGTTGGATAATATTTTTTACGGCAAATTGCAATTTACCTACATGAGACACATAAAATAGACAATTAACCTTTGTATCACATGTAGGTAAATTGCAATTTGCTCATATTTTTTATTTAATATATCATGTGATCAATGCTATTTAACATTTTCATATCTAATATTATATAAAATTTTTACACTGAATATGTTTGTGACCATGGATGCAACGGAAAAGTGGGTTCATCATAAGTCGCTCTAACAATTCTATTTACTGTGACTCTTTGATAGCTTGTTTATGCCTATTCATCATCTTCTTTTGGGCCCTTTTTCTCAAAAGATGAAAATAAAAATGCCAGATTAAACCATGAAAAGTGTCCGGCTTTCCTGTTGCATTGTCGACTATATATATACACACCATATGTGTTTGAATTCTTATTAAGGTATTTAATTTGGTTAGATATACATTTTGACCTACATATTAATTTTTTATGATAGTAATTCAATTATAAATATTATAATATATTTAAATTATATAAATCTATATAACTAATACATTAATTTAATGTGAGAATTGAGTCAAAATTGAGACTTGAGTCATTGACTTGAAATTTGAGAACCCTCTCTCTCTCCACTAACTCCCTCCATCGTAGTTGCAGGAATTAATGGCTGATTTATTATTATTATTTTCTAAATAAGTCGATTTTTAAATAAAAAAATTGGTTAAAACTAAAACCAAATCGAAGCTTCTCAGTTCCATTTCAATTTAAAATTTTGAGAAATCGAATTGAACACTCCTAATTAATGGAACTCAAATCAAAAGAAAAGTTTCTGAAATGTTAGAAACAAACAATCAATAATGCAAATAAACTAGGAATATTTTTTTGATATTTTGACAAATCTATTGACAATTTTGCATTCGCCTTATTATTCTTCTTTCTTATCATTACTTTTTATGAAAGAAAAAGAGAAAAGGAATAAAATAGAGAAAGAATGTTGCAGTTGAGTGCGAGGAAAGAAGGAGTTGAATTGAGTTGGAGTGTACATGAGTGATATGCTTCCCAACGTATCCAGCGGTATTTCAGTATTGTTTTGGAGTGAAAGATAACAAAACTTGAGGCGATATTTTGTGAGACGGGTGGAGCGGAATAGTACATTCAGTAATACCTAAAAATTTAAGGAGCGAGAAAAAAGTGCAGTGGTGGATCCAAAGGTCCACAGCCACAACGTTATCAACAGAAACAACAAATGGAAAAACGTGGGATGTGTGGCGAACGCGCCGGCGGCTGCAACAAAATATCTGGCGGTCATTGCTTGGAGATATTATCAGCCCGTCTGACGTGGGCCGTTCCTGACACGTGTAAAAGCGCTTCCATGTGGAGCCTACGCTTCATTTTCTCTTCTCACCTTCTCGCTTCCCTCCCTCTCTCTCTCTCAAGAAATTTTTTCTTCGCAAGTTTTTTTTTTTCTTTTTTTGTTGTCTTTTTTTTTTTTCAGTATTTCCTGTTTGATTAACACAATCCGCATTCTGGTATACTGCTTATGGAAGGAAATTTATGGACGGGGAAGCCGCATCCCTTGCCGGCGGCGAATATAGGTCGCAACTATGAGTTGACTCGGTCCAACTCAGATGCGTCAGTGTTGACTGCTGAGAATTGCAAAGATATTTTGTGTCGCTCGGCGAATGTGGCGCCGGTAACTCTGTTCTTTCTTTCTTTCTTGATGTTGCTAACAAGGTGATTGATAATGTGTTTCTTTTTTTTTTTGCTTTTATTTTTTGTTTTTTTTCCTGATTTTGGGGCTCTAAGATGCCCGTAGTGCTATCTACTTAAATTGCATATGATCCTGTGTTCTATGGCGTTTTATGCAGGCAAGTTTTAACCGAATTAGGTTTTTATTATATAAATTTCCTGTGATTTTCTTCAGAAAATCTGTGCGCCTCTGTTCCTTGCATTAGAAGAACAAGTACAAGGGTTCGATTTTTCGACAGTGAAAGGAAGGAAACAAATCACTAATGGTTTGCGCCTTAGTTTTTAGGTTTGATGTGGCTCATGAAGGAGGAAAACTCTTGGGTCGTGCGGAAAGAAATGAAGTACATGAATGTCGGGGAGTCAACATTATGACGTGGTGGTTTTTTAACTTCTTTTGTACATGAATTCAATCTATCCTTTATAGGCTTTTGAATTGATTTTGTGCACCTATTTACCGATATTAATGAGAGGAAAGTAGAAGGGATTTGAACTTTTATTTCAAGTCCTATAGATTATTTCTGAATGTTTATCAGGTTGTAGCTGGAACAGAATCATTAAGTATTGAGTTTCTAGACAAGACATGATAATGATTAGCATACTTTCTTCTATAGTACTACATGGACCACTTGAGTCAATTATTAGGAAGAAGGGCTATGATCTGGCAAATTGGTGAGCCGCTAATAAATGCTGATCGCACTTTAATCTGATTGCATTTAGTGACAAGTATCTTTCCCCATATATCTATGTGTCTATGCACTTTTGTTTTTGCATTGAATGATCAAAACAAGGAAGAACTAACAACAAGTGCCAATTGATGGAGCATTTGTATGTCTGACGTTAGCTAGAGTGGGGGCACATTAGCGAATAGGAACAGCTTCTATGTGGGACATGATTGTAATTAGCTCTGGTTCCTGTCATTGGGAGGGCTGAATTAATTATCATGTTTCATGTAGAAAGATTATCCTCAAATCGTTCTTTATGCAGGACGACTGCTCTGCATGGACAGATGAGAAGCACAACTTATATCTTCATCGTCTGGAAGTGTCATTTGTTGAACAGCTGAAACAATCGAAGTATTTGCTTGCACAATTCTCGGTGGAGAACCAGAGACACACAAATATATCTGAAAAGCAGCTGATCAACGTGAGCAATGCTTTTGAGCAGGTGAGGGACGCATCTGATGCTCTGATCTTTTATGTATGCTGTTGAAATCTCTTCCTGATTGTATGTATTACAAAGTGGAAATTTATTTTTTTTCTTTCATCTTTACCAGTTTAATGTTTTATGGAACGGCGGTTGGCAAAAGATAAACTGTGTAGTGGATGAGCCTTTTTCCAGTAGTGTTTCAGCTGATTCACGCACTCCTATTAAGAGTAAAGGGATGTGTAATCTCAAGCACATGCGCATGCACTATCCTCCATCATCAACTGAAATGGCGGAATTTCTGAAGCTTTGCAGTAGAGAGAAACATGGTAAAAGGATAATATCTCATGGATTTGCGACATGTTCACAGCAGTTTTCTTCTGGTAATCCGTACCAGGGGGATTTATTTGACATAAAGAAAGGTGATTTGAAGTAATCCTTGTCAATCACTAGGTCTTACTTTTTGTTATTCCTCCATTAAGGAGGAGGTGGTGTCATTAAATTTCCACTAGTTTCCTCAGCTATTTACGTGAGCTTTTCTGTTGTCTATTGTTGATTTACTTTAATCATATAGAATGCATAAATATACTTGTTATCTATCCAGAGGAAGCATACTTGAGGAAAGAATGCACTTATTCCGATGCATAAAAATGCATGGCTTCCTTTTTTTATCTGCTTCTGAATCCACTAGGACATGCAAAGATAAAGTCCTTCCATATAGATCGGTTCGTTTGAATACGTACCTGAACTGTTCCACCTTCTAGGTTCTTCATTTGGTTCTTTTCCCTTTGACTTTTGATTACAGTTTAATGGAACAGATGAGCTATCTCGATGTATATGTTTCAGAAAGGTCGCTCTGTTTCTCATGAATTGATCTCCACAATGACATAATCTAGAACTTTTTGTAACAATTGTTATGTAGTTGTGTATTTGACGTGAAAGGTAATATAAAATTTATCATTGATATTGTTTCTACTAGCAATGAGTAAGACGAATTAGTGCGAGAAGTTTACCTTTGAATGCCATCTGCCTCTAGACATTGTAAGTCTCCAAGAGTATGTTACTTCTCTTAGTAGTGTTTTTGGGAATGGCTGCCAGTTAATCTATGAGGTGACTAAAGAAATTTTGCTTTATCTGTAAAATGTCCCAGCTCAATGTTACTGTTATATGTCGAGATTGATTGTCTATGGTTTAAGTGGATCTGTTATTCTAAATTCTGGGGTTTTTCGAGCATAATCTGTTACCTACCAGCCCAAGAAGAGAAGAAGGATATGGAACTTGAAAGTTGAAGAGCTGAAAAAATGCTTGTGGCCTCTGGTACTTCAATGAATGTGCATTGTCAGAATGAAATGATGCTTCCTATTGAGGAAGATTGATTCATTTTATACAATGATAAAGAGGATATGCTTTTTCTCGATTTGAGTTGTTTTGATGGTAAAAAAATAATGGGGATATAATTTATGTGCATTTCGTGTCATTGTTGGGATGGGGTTTTACTTTTGATGAAAAATAAATGAGGAACTTGATGCTTTGCCGATGTGACTAGAAGTACTCTTAACACAAAAGAAGCATTTTTCACTCATTCAGTCAAACAGTTTTTTCTTGTTTTCTGGAAATGCAAGTGTTTATGCATGTTGTAGTCCAACTCAGTTTACAGAGGCCATCCTTTTATTTGTTTTGATCAAATTATTCACATTATTGCATTTTCTGCAGAGGGAATGGGTCAGAATTTTTTGGATGAAGACAACCAAAATATATCAAATTCTGGATCTCGGGCAAAAAGGCTCAGGACAGCATCTTATAGTCAGGATCAAGTAATGCCCAGAGTTAATTCTCCCTTAGCAATTCTTTTTATGTACACGCAAACTATTAGATCTTTTCCTGAACCAGGTATCTGTCCTTTCAGATTGTGCCTTCCAGGAAATTGCCTACAGCAGATTATTCAGTGATAAATAATATCACTCTTGGAGAAGAACTAGCACGTCATGAATCCGTGTCTGGAAAATATTGAGAACTTTGGTCCTCTAACTTGATATTCTTTTGATAACCGAGCTGCTGTGATAATTGCTTTTAGAAGATTAGCACGATGAGCACAATGAATGCAGGCTTTTGATTTCTTCTGTCAGTGCTCATCTGAAGGAACAATTTTCAAGCCAGATCCAGGTGATTTGCAAGTGAAAAGAATGAAATCCTTGGATGTTCTGCTTTCGTGAGTTCTCGAGCATATGGTTTCAGCTATAGTAGGAACACGATTTCATTCTTGCGTGAAATTTATTTGTTTGACTGTAGATTGGATGGAGATATAAAGGTAGATGTATATATACTTGATGTCTTGGTGTTGGGCTTTATGTAGGAGACAAATGATTCAATGTATGTGTTGGCTACATCTCAATTTTGCGACTTGTCCATAGTCTGGAGTTGGTGGATTGCCTACTCCAAATGTGTATTCCGTTGTCTATAAATTCCAGTTGACAAATGATTAAACCCTTGGTACTTAATTTTTTCAGTCAGATTCTATGTAGTTAGTCTTGGTGGACGTGGTAGGCAAGAGCAGCCAACTGTTTTTGTTGCCTTGTCCCTTGTTAGAGGAACCTATTTGCTATCCTATAGGTATCATGTGTTAGTTGTGAATCATGAAGCCTGAAGCCTTCTGCATTTTGTTTTATTATTTTGAACGTTAAAGCTAATTGGCAGTGTTGTAGATAATTACATAATGTGGTTTTGTTTTGTCTTCTTTTAATATGGGAAAGCTTGCCTCCCAAGTGAAGTATGATTAGAAATCAATGAGGGACGGGCTATATATTACTATTGTTGTGTTCGTAGTTGCCAATAAGCATCATCTTATCTTATGCTTTCATGAATCTAAGAAAGAACCCACAATTGATTGTCATACACCTTATTAATTCATATCACAGGCGGGTTTTCTATTTTTCAGTAACATTTTCTAGTTTATTCTGGCATGTTGTATGCAAGCCAAACGTGTAGCTCTTGGGTCTAGAAGCACCTTTCAATTGCAAAACACCATGAAATTTTGAAAACGGGGCGTACATTTCCATTTTAGCAATTCATGCTCAATATATATATTATACATACAGCTCTTTTTTTATTGGGTGTTGAAATTTCTGACAATGAGACTAACACTAAAATTCTTATGAAATTCTAAAATGTTCAACAAAAAATTCTCTACAAAACAAAATCGTGAGTAAAAGATCCTTATGAAAGACAAATAAAGAAACAAAATAAAACGCTTACTCAATTACGAATTTTGTTGCTCTTCTTTTTTTTCGGTTTCGCATATATTATATATATATATATTAAATGTTTAGAGAAGGTAAATTACATTATCCAAGAGGAAAAATTTAATAATTTGGGTACAAAATTATTCTACTTTTGTATGCGTGTGTATTGAGTGGGTGAGCCGTAAATAAAATCCCATTAAACTTCCATAGCTCACGTACAAAAAAGAGAAAAAGAAGCATCCGAAAGGAAAATCCATAAAACCTAAATAAACCCCGGATGCAAAGACATGGGACAAAAGAGAAAAAACGCAGAGAAATAGGTGGGGTTGAGTCCAACAGGCAACAACACTGAGACCCTCTCCTTTTCCTTTCATGGAGGCGTCCGCTTCAACATATTCACTCATTACCACCAACTGAAATACAGACCCTTTTGCCTGTCCCACTTCACTTCTATTCCACTTCTAAAACCCTTCCTCTCTCAGACACGCACACACACACACACACTCCGTTGCGGAAGAGTTTCGTTTAGTTCTCACTCCTTTTTCCGGACAGCCACCCGTATTCTCATAAACATCACAACTTTTTCTTCTTTTAATTAATTTTTAGTTCAGTAATTTATTGTCAATCCAAGATCATGGCTATTGCTAACCATAGACAGCAGCACCCCAGAAGCGAAGAGTTGGATCCCGATGTCCCATCGACGTCTTATTCATTCCCCCCTCCTCCTTCTTCAAATTCGAACAAGAAAAGATGGTCCAATTTCCTACCAATTTTGGTGGGCTTGGTGGTCATAGGGGAGATCGCCTTCTTGGGGCGGCTTGACATGGTCAAGAACGCTGACTTGGTCAACTCATGGGCCGACTCCTTCTACGGCTTCACTCAATCGAAGCCCTCTGCTTCGTCAAGTGAAGATTCCGGGTCGGGTCACGATCCGGGTTCCGGACACGAGGAGAGCTGTGAAGCATGGTTGGAGAAGGTGGACTCTGTCCCTTATTCAAGGGATTTCAAGAAAGACCCAATTTTAGTACATGGGGCTGATGAGGTACCTTTTATTCTGGATATTCAAATTATTCCTCTGGTGGGAGTTGTTAGATTCCTTAAATAAGTGGATATTTGATGTGAAGTATTATCCATTTTGTAGCGTGTTATTATGTCTTCCCGACATTTGTGCTGAAGGTCTGTTATCATTTATTATAACAATCCAAATTGGATCGTCAGCTGAGTTTTAACATTATTGATTACTTGTTATGAGAAAAGGGAATAGGATATAAGGCTAATTAATGTGAGAGATGTGGGTGTCTCAGATTACAAGAGTGACCAGATTTTATGGAGGAACGATTGAAACCTGATAACAATGCCAATAGTTATAAGGCATTCCAAATGGATTCTGAGTGGATTCCCTGAGTATGTTCATTGGGGCTACATTTTGTTGTGCCAATGTATCTCTCTCATTATGGTGGCTTTGTTATGGAACATGACATGTTTTGACTTATATAATGCAATCTGTAGGAGTGGAAAAACTGTGCAGTTGGATGTAAGTTTGGATTTGAAGCTCATAAGAAGCCTGATGCTGCATTTGGACTTCCTCAGGAACCCGGCACTGCAAGTGTGCTTAGGTCAATGGAGTCAGCTTCATATTATGCCGAGAATAATATTGCTATGGCACGACGGTGGGTAAGCACAAAATATGGTGGCTTTTTGCCTCTTCTTCCAGTCTGTAGCCATATCCATAGGCTTTTCTTACTGCATATTGCTTATCTTCCAAGCAATAGTAAATCAAGATCCACATTCTGGTTATCTTCTCATGGGGGTCAACGAATGGTTACAACATTCTAGTAAACATCATATGTGCTTTTAGGCTGAATCCAGAAAATGTTGCTTGCATTCTGTTTCTTCTGGAGTTTCTGCTTCGTATTATTAACAAAATGCAAGTAGTAGAACGAGAGAGAAGTTATTCAAACAAAAAAAGAATGCAGAATTTGTTATGTGTCTCCCAGGTTATACTCTGTGTCATGTTCTTAATATGAGCTGGAAGCCTTATTAGGCAGCTAAAATACACAAATGTGAGTGACGGCTCATGCAAATCACGTTTTGGACATTTTTCTTTAACTCGTTTGCAATCTGGGTGGCAAGGAGGTTACACCCTACCTTTGATTGCTTTTGTTCTCTGAATCATGGACAAGGGGTTTTAGTAACTATGGCTAGAGTGTAGCATTACTGCCAGTTGGACGTAAACTCAACTTGTATTGTGTGAGTGTGAGTGCTTTTGTCAATTCTTTGAAAAGGTAATTTGATTATCCTTGTCTCCTTTTTGGTTTGTAAGTATCTTTAGCTGGTCTACAGTACATACTTCTACACCAGATAAAACTAATTCTGACTGTGATTGTTTTCTTACATCGCAGGAAGGGATATGATGTTGTAATGACAACCAGCCTTTCGTCAGATGTGCCTGTGGGGTATTTCTCCTGGGCTGAGTATGATATAATGGCTCCAGTTCAACCAAAGACTGAAAGTGCTCTTGCTGCTGCTTTCATTTCTAACTGTGGTGCTCGGAATTTTCGTTTACAAGCTTTGATCGGGCTTGAAAATGCAAATGTTAAAATTGATTCTTATGGGACTTGCCATCGAAATCGTGATGGAAGAGGTGAATTTATGGATCTTTTGGTTAAACCTTGGAATTGCTATTTAATTCTCTCTATCAATTTAAATATACATTTTTTGCCAACTCATATTAATTATATTTGCAAAGATAAAGAACTCATACACACTTCGCATTTCATATTTCCAGTGGACAAAGTGGAAACATTAAAGCGGTACAAGTTTAGCTTGGCTTTTGAGAACTCAAATGAGGAGGATTATGTTACTGAAAAGTTTTTCCAGTCTCTTGTAGCCGGTAATGTATTACATTTGTGCTTACTCCTTCCTTAATTCTTGAACTATATTTATGTCTGTGTGTGTTACTTCCAAGGAATTTTATGATACTGTTGTTCTGATTAAGGGCATTTATCATACATTTTAGGCGCTGTTCCTGTGGTCGTGGGTGCCCCAAATATCCAAGAATTTGCTCCTTCTCCTGGTTCGCTCTTGCATATCAAGGAAGTGAAAGATGTTGACTCTGTTGCCAAGACAATGAAGTATCTTGCTGAAAATCCCAGTGCATACAATGAAACATTAAGGTTTGCATTACTATTGAGTACTGATTTGTGCCAATTTGAACATATGAAACTAAATTTAAATGCTAACAGTTTTTCTTTTGTATTGAACTTGACTACATTTATTTTCTTTTGGTTTAGGTGGAAGTTTGAGGGGCCATCCGATTCTTTCAAGGCCCTTGTTGATATGGCTGCAGTACACTCATCATGTCGTTTATGCATTTACTTGGCAACCAAGATCCGAGAGAAAGATGAAAAGAGTCCAGAATTTAAAAAACGTCCCTGCAAGTGTACCAGTGGCTCAAAAACCGTATATCATGTATATGCAGGAGAAAGAGGGAGGTTCGAGTTGGAATCAATTTTCTTGAGGTATATATTGCGTGTAACTGTGGTTTGGCTATTTGCATATCTAGTCTCTTTCTACTACTTGAATCATTTGGTTATGATGGAAATCCTGAAACAGTTTATATCACATATTTATAAGCACCGAATGCCACTCGAGAGAAACATTGAAATTGAATGGTCAATGCTTGTTGTACAAATGGTATCCATAAAAGCTGGCGATTTTTGTCAATTTGATTTTAATTGACATATCACCGCCATTATAATAAATTTGAACTATCCAGTGCTTCTGTGTTTTACACATTCCTTAATTATTTTACTCTTCGTTCCTGGTATCGCATTTCTCATCTCTTCATGCAGGTCAGACAACTTGACCCTGGAGGCCTTATCATCTGCAGTTTTGTTGAAGTTTAAGTCTCTGAAACATGTGCCCGTATGGAAACCCGAGAGGCCAGAAAGCATTAGGGGTGGGGATGAACTCAAAGTCTACAGAATATACCCCGTTGGAATGACACAGAGGCAGGCATTATACACCTTCAGATTCAAAGGAGATTCCGATTTCAGGAATCACATAGAGAGCCACCCATGCGCTAAGTTCGAAGTCATATTTGTATAGACTGAGATGGCTACGTCTGGTTGCAGCATTGGAAACTGCAGCAGGGTCTCAACTGGGTGCATTGTTCCACACTCTTCTTGGCCTTACTTTTGCAGGCAGGTTAACTCTTGGGGTGCGCTTCTCGTCTTTAGTTTCTCCTAATTGCCCCCATGTACCCATTAATTTCACTCGATATACTGATCCCCCATGTAGTGACCGAAGAATGGGTTGTTCATTACTTCACACTCGTCATCGAGCAGAGAATTCTTTTGTGTTAGACATGGCAGTATACAATTGAGCTTGAAGGTCGCTTTTCCTGCTTAATTAGCTCTGTTACGATAATTTCATAACTTATAAACATATAGGTCGTGCTTGATATGATAAAAAAAAAAAAAACACTGCATATTCGGGTAAGAATGTTAATCTGAAGGGTTTTGGTTTTGGAGTTGGAAGCAATTTGTGTCACGGAACATATTCTCAGCAATTTGTGTCACCGAACAACTGCCTCTGCCCAAACCGCATTTCTGCTTCTTACCTTTTCACTTCCTCCTACACACCAACCCCAAAATCTTCCAAACACTAATGGTCGATTGAGATACATTCTTAGCTTCCTCAGTGAGTTGTTGTTTTCAGTTGATGCATCCCACAATTTTTATTCAAATTTTAATTTTTAATTTGCAAAAAATAATGTAAGAAAGATGTATAATGTTATGGATGATGTGTAGGGCACATGTAGAGTGGAGATGGGATATTTTAAAATGAAGTAGGCAGTCCACTTTGTGTCTGTCCATTGGGATTTAATGAGCTGTATTATATACTAATTCCCAACCACTTCCATTTCAGCGTTCTTTATACATATATAGAATTTATTAGTAGATGAAAAAAAAAAAAAAAGAGTTACATAGAGGAATTACAAACTCAAACTATTGGAAATAAAGGAAATACATTACTATTACTAGTACTCGTGCAAGGTAATATTATTAATTCAATTCTTGTCTCCATCTTTGATAATAACATAATTCACATCATTGGATGTTTTTTTATAAAAAAAAAAAAAAAAAAAAGGAGAAATTAGGATATGAAAAAGAGGTGAAAGGGAAGTAAAAACGTACAAGTTTGAGGAGATGGCGGAAGCAGTGGATTAGCAGAATAGAGCATTATTATTGTAAGATTAAAAATGAGGCGGGTTGGGAGATATGCCTCTTTTGAGTCTTCTTGACCTTTCACTTTCCGGTTAGCCCATTCCTCCCACTCCTCTTTTCAGTTTTGACCAAACTGCTCTACATTTATTAATTACAATTGATGATGACGATGATTAAAGTATGTGAGCAATGGGCAACCATGTCTAGTTCAAGGCTTCGTGATTTTAGAAGTTCATTATATGTGAATCTATTGCATATTAGGTATTGTTAAATAAGATATAATTATTGTAATAGCTTTTATTAAATATTAATACCTACACAAATATCTGTAATTGTAATTAATTTATTTTAATCAATAATAATCGAATACAAAAAATGTGAGCAATGATAAGGACACTAGCCTTTAGTTTTATTTATTCACGCTAAACAATATTATCACTTTACAACCTCTTTATGCCGCAAGTATATATATAAATATAATTATTATTCCATGTCAATTAAAAATTCATACCGAAATTAATCATATATTGAGTGGGCCTATAATTTAAAAAGAAAGAAAGAATTACCTAACAAATACACTAATAGTCATTATTATGTGATTGGCGTACAATCTAAAATAAGCAACTATTCAAATAAAAAAATATAATAACATTTAAGATGTGGTGTAGTTAAATTTGATTTGAATAAAAAAAATAAATAAAGATTGATATGAATTATAATTAGAAGAAACTTAATGAAGAAGACTCCTAAATAATGCGTGTTTGATAATTAATAGTATTGTAGAAACAAAATAATAGGACCTTTTTTGACTTTTAGTATTCATTTATTTATTTATTTGAAAGCCAAATACTTTTTTGTACTATTGAAGGATCAAATTTTCTTGAAACCCGACTCATCTATCACTCCTAATTGATAGTTTGTGGCACAATAAAATTAAAATTTAAAATATAATTTTATTTTATTTATTTATTTTAGATGATTCATATTATGTTTTAATCATCAACATTTTATTATATTTATTATCGATTTCACTCATTTTAATGGTTTAATCTATTTTTAATCATATGTTGATTTTTATTTTTAAAATCTATTGATTATATGTGCGACGACGACGCGCAGTGTATGAAAATACATAGTCAAAAATTAGGAAGAATGATCTTCGATGTTAGATGCTAAAATAAAAAAAATTATAATAATATATAAATTGAGTTAGATGTTAGAGAATCGTTAAAATAAAATAATATTATAATTAAATAAAAAGATATTCATAATTAAGTGAAAATTCGTTTTTAATTCACCCATAAAATAAAATGGAAAAATTGGAATAACCCATTTATGTGGTGGGCGGACAAGGAAAGGAAGAGAAAGAAGCCAAAGGCAGCGGTGAGAGGAGCAGACATCTGAATCATAGGCTCAAGTGAAGTGAGGCGAGGCGAGGCGAGGCGAGGCTTCTTCGTTTTCCTTATCTCCAAGCGTCACCACCGCCACAACCCACGAACTCATCGATTTTCCGGAAATAACCCCGCACTGCCCTTGCTGCATACTACGGGCCTGGCCCCACACATGGTAGAATAACGAACGGCAGGGATATTTCTGTCAAAACGCATCAACTGTCACCTATGCATAGAGAAATGACCTTTAGCTATGTTCAAGAGTCCATTACTTGATCACACACACCCTCTATTAAGAGGTTCATTCCCCCTTCCCCCACCCCACCCTGCAAACCTCTTACCTCAACCTCAACCACAACCACCGCCATCACCGCCGCTTACTATTCTTGTTTGTCTCTCAGCATGTCATCGCTTTCCGTTAAGTTCTTGGCACCATCATTGCCAAATGGTAGTAATAGGTTCAAGAGCGTCAGACTTCAGGCCACCCCGCCGCAGACGGTGGCTGCACCGGCATCCGGGGCTGCAGGAGTCGACGCCGAGAGGCTGGAGCCTCGAGTGGAAGAGAAGGATGGGTACTTTGTGCTGAAGGAGAAGTTCAGGCAAGGGATAAATCCTCAGGAGAAGGTGAAGATTGAGAAGGAGCCCATGAAATTGTTCATGGAAAATGGGATCGAAGAGCTGGCGAAAATGTCTCTTGAGGAGATTGAAAAATCAAAGTTGAGTAAGGATGATATTGATGTGAGGCTCAAGTGGCTTGGTCTCTTCCACAGGAGGAAGCACCAGTGTAAGTTTCAATCCTAAGTTTTTTCAAAGTACAACATTTACAGGACCTTTCACTTGTTGGCATATAGATGATATCAGCTATGATTTGTGCTTATGTTTGATTGAATCTCTGCTTATTTTCAATAATTGGTGAAAATAACTTGGGCAACTGATTTGAGCAGATCTCTTGTTTGAATAGACGAAGGGGTAGAATATACAATTATACATAAATCATCATGATCGACCTCATTGTGAACTCAAATCATTGTCTCATTTCCACGAATGTAAATCGAAGATGTAATCTGGTAAACATTCATCCTGTGAGTTATGATCTGAAGTTGTGTCTTGTTGCTGATAATCAGATGGTCGATTCATGATGAGGCTTAAGCTCCCTAATGGGGTGACGACGAGTGCCCAGACTAGGTATTTGGCCAGCGTTATCAGGAAATACGGGAAGGATGGGTGTGCTGATGTTACTACAAGGCAAAATTGGCAAATTCGTGGAGTCGTTTTGCCTGATGTGCCCGAGATTCTAAAAGGTCTTGATGAGGTCGGCTTGACGAGCTTGCAAAGTGGCATGGACAATGTGAGGAATCCAGTAGGGAACCCTCTTGCCGGGATTGATCCGCATGAAATCGTTGACACGAGGCCTTATAATAATTTGCTCTCTCAATACATTACTGCCAATTCGCGTGGCAATCCTGCTTTTACCAACTTGTAAGTTGTGCGCATTTCTAAGTAGAAAAAAGAACAAAAGAGTAAAGAAACATATTTATTTGATGCTATTTGGCTGAAATTCTTGTTGGTAACTTTTTGGCAGGCCAAGGAAGTGGAATGTGTGTGTGATAGGATCGCACGATCTTTACGAGCACCCGCACATCAATGACCTTGCATACATGCCAGCAACAAAGAACGGACGTTTCGGGTTCAATCTTCTCGTGGGCGGGTTCTTCAGCACCAAGAGATGTGCGGAGGCAATCCCTCTTGATGCATGGGTTCCCGGTGATGATATACTCCCCGTTTGCAAAGCCATACTTGAAGCTTTCAGAGATCTTGGTGCCAGAGGAAACAGGCAGAAAGCAAGAATGATGTGGTTAATTGATGAGCTTGTAAGTTATTCTTGCTGCTCTTCTCATTAATCCTATCATGATGCTAAGCTAACAAATAGGATATTCATTCTCTGTCGATGATGCAGGGCATAGAAGGATTCAGGGAAGAAGTTGTGAGAAGAATGCCTCAACAGCAATTGGAGAGAGCATCTTCAGAAGATCTGGTCCAGAGCCAGTGGGAGAGGAGAGACTATTTCGGAGTTCATCCTCAGAAGCAAGAAGGCTACAGTTTTGTGGGCATTCACATCCCGGTTGGCCGTGTCCAGGCAGACGACATGGATGAGCTTGCACGTTTGGCTGACACCTATGGCTCAGGCGAGCTCCGGCTCACAGTCGAGCAGAACATCATCATTCCAAACGTCGAGAACTCAAAAGTTGAAGCACTTCTTCAGGAGCCCCTCCTCAAGGACCGGTTTTCCCCCGAGCCACCCATCCTAATGAAAGGCCTCGTGGCTTGCACAGGCAACCAGTTCTGTGGGCAGGCTATAATTGAGACAAAAGCACGAGCTCTAAAGGTGACGGAACAGGTGCAGAGACTCGTTTCAGTCACGAAGCCAGTGAGAATGCATTGGACCGGCTGCCCCAACTCTTGTGGTCAAGTGCAAGTGGCTGATATCGGATTCATGGGATGCATGACTAGAGACAAAGCCGGGAAAGTAGTGGAAGGGGCGGACGTTTATCTTGGGGGGAGAATCGGTAGCGACTCACATTTGGGAGATATATATAAGAAAGCCGTGCCTTGCGATGAGCTCATCCCGTTGGTGGTGGACTTGTTGATAGAGAAGTTCGGTGCCGTGCCGAGAGAGAGGGAAGAGAGTGAAGATTGATCACGCTTTGAAGAAGATGCATTTGTAGTGGCATGCTGAAGGAAAAAAGAGCTGGCTGTTGGGAGTGAGATGATTAGGCCGTAATGCTGGAATGACGAGCATGAAACTGAAGGAATGGACTTTTCTAACACCTTGGATTTTGTTTGTGAATTTGGAAGCACATGTAAGGAAGAGAATAATTTCTTTGGTAGATGAGAGCATCATGTACAACAACTCTACTTTTTCATATATATATATATTTGCTTGTTACTGTTCATTTTCTTAGACAAACCATAATTTTTCTTCCCTTTCCCTTTTATCCTTAAAACTCCTCAGACAAAAAGTGACTTAGTGGGTCGACCATGTCGGATTGAAGAAGCAATGAAGTTAATATTGATAAATGTTAGCCTTTATATTAACACCTGAATTCTCACAAACTTATCCTATCATTTCTGGCCGTGAATCAATTATATGGCAATTGCAATATATTTATATTGTGATTGATGTATAGTTGAAAAAAAGTAATCAATCAAATGATATATATATCATATTTACTGTACGATTAATTTGATTCAATCAAACCTAAAAAAATCGCTTATTATATACATGCACCAAATGAGCAAGATCCATCATCTCTTGTTGTTGGTGACTAAGAAAACCACAAGCCCAACTACATCCAATCCCTTGTACGTAGCATGTGTTATTCTTTTCGTATTGGGCCAAACTTAAGGTTCCATTATACATGGAACCTGATAGATTAACTGAAAACATACTACCATGTTTGGGCCCAAATCGTAGTGGGTCGATTATTTTCTCATTGTTAAAATGATTATTTTTATTAAATCAAATAAAATTAGTGTACGGTTAAAAAACTTAAAAGGATATATATGATCTGACAGAAGAGAGGGAGGAAAAAGAAAAAGAACGTACAACACAAGCAGAAATAGAGAGAAAGATGACATCTTATTATTATTATTTAGATAGAGTTCATTTAATCAATACATTTGATGTGGGCTACGATATACCAAAGTAGGATTGGGTAGCATTTGGGCCTAATAAACACTAGCGGGAGGCCAATGGGCCCATTAGCCAAAGGCCCAAAGGAACAGGGCCCAGATTTGGAAGAATCCCCAAATTGCAGGGACCGGCGACATGTAGCGTCATCCTAGGCGATACCATACCAGATGGCATCCGTACTTATTTACCAAGATTTTAGCTATTTAATCACTGAATTTATTATTTTTTTAGCTCCGTACTTAGACCTCCGGCCTTCTCCACTCTAATTTAATTGTCGGAGTGCTTACGCCAGGACCTAGCCCAACACCTCCTTGTCTTGTGCAGACCTCCAGCTTATTTCCTTGAAAATCGCTGGTGGCAAACGATCCGACAGTAGCAAACATCAATGACCAAACACATTAATGTCAATAATAATTACTCTTAACTCCTCAGCAATTAATAAATAATAGTATTATTATAGATATAAATGTCCCACGAATTACAGTTATAATATCGTTTCATCATTTATGACATTGATGCATGTTTCTTTTGTTTCATTGGAGAAGAGTGAAATGAAGAGTGTGGGTTAGGTCTCAAGTTTGTGAAACATTAACAGTACAAAACTGAAGCACAGAAACCCATACACACGTATTGTTTTTCAAACACTACTACACATGCAACCAAATTCAACATTCGCTGGTATCTATCTCAGTCCTACTCGATTTATGACATAAAAAGACCAACGTTCAGAAATAACTACTCAACTAAAACCATTTCCCTTCATAAACCCCACATCTATTTATTGCATGTATTCTTACCTCTTTTTATTTATTTAATTTCATTAAAGATTAAATTAATCTTATTTATGATGGCAACGAAAGAATTTCTCTTGCATTGAATATTTATTACACATTAGGAGTGTCGTGACTTTAGGATTAATTGACTCTTGCCAAATGCCACATCAACAAAAATTGATTGAAAAATTAAACAAAAAATTCCCAAACTAACGTGACAAAACATGTTCTAATTTTCGATAAATTCAATATTTTTCACCGTCATCTAGACTATATGTGTTATATTCTTATTTTTTTTTATTACAGTCCTCAATTATCAATTTGAAATTTAAAGAGAACTAAAAGTACCACTCCATATAATTACAAGACAAAAAATACATTTTTTGAAATTTAATAACACAAAATCATTATAAAAATAAATAAATACATATATAAGTAATTAGTTTCTGACCAATAACCTCTTTTTTTTTTTTTTCTCTTTGTGATGGTTAAAAGGTTAGATCAATTTAAGTTTTTTTGTGGCTACTCGGAAAAGGGGGGAAAAAAATAACAGTCATGAACCGTTCTTTCTGAAAAAGTTGGTTAAATTATTGCCCAATTCAATCACCAGAATCTTACTAATTAACAAATTAGCAATCAAGTCCGATCTGAATTAGACAAACATATAAGGTGTGGAGTATCGTTGCCTCTATATAACTTATTGTTAAACGAAGAGTGTTGTGTCAATTACTTGAGCATTGATACGTACAACAACTTGTCGTTGATTTATTCAAATAAAATTCTGAATTATTATATTATATATATATATATATGATGGTATCAAGATATTCTATATTTCTATAAAAATAATTCTGAATTTATTAGATCCCACCAATTATTTGCATAGATTGTATGAAATTAAAGTTGGCATAATAATTGATAGTCTTTGTTATAAATAAGGAGGTTGAGGGTTTGAGGGTTGTGGTGTGGGCAGCGGAAGACATACACTCAAAACACAATTGAGATATTGTAAGGATGTGAAAGCGAGGTTGCTGCAAATCTACGTTCCTCAGGTTCCAGACGACGTCGGACAGCCACATATGTTGTTGTCAAGTTTCTGCCCTTTACCACTGCTCCACATGATTCTAGTTTTGCGACGATTACACGAAAAGGAGACAAAAACGACCATGTCAAGTCCTAAATTTGCATTGTTAGAATTCATACAGAGCTAAGAATGACTGTGAACTGCTTCCAGCCACGTACATACCCTTGCCAAAATAAATCATTTTCTAGTTACAGAAATTATTAGTCGAGGCATCACTCAATATTGAATTTCTTTTATATGGACCAAATTCGAAAACTGTCCAACTATACAATATGGCATATCAAAGTAATATCCGAAAACTCAATATATATGTCACAAGAAAAAATGTTCAATATTCAATTACGAATTTACCAGCATACGTTTTTCTGGGACGTGGCATGTAATTTCTGGATTACATTTTTCATTGATGTGGCGTGTATTTACACATTGCGGACGAAAAGTATTGTCTTGTATTCAAAACTGTACAATATTGAAAAGACATCTTGTTATGGAAAGAAAAACCGTAGGTGGATATAAGAAAGAAATGTCGCATGAAGGGGTGTTTTCAAAAATCTTTATCAAACATAGACACAAGGAATAATTAGTTTTAACGGAGCATAAATGAATGCGGGGGAATCTTCTAAAATACAAAAGTTAGATTATTAGATGGCCACGCCATCTAATTGAGCACCACTAAGTTGGAAAAGAAGGACTGGGAGCGGGGGTCGCTGTTTTAGCCGTATTTTTGCAAAGGGGTCAAAACGGGGTTTTCATGCTATTATTATCCCTCGTTTGGCTAAATTAGGCAGATATTGGCATCATTCTGAGTATCTGGAAGGAAGCACATACTTTAGGGACCATATATAGCTGTTTGGTTACAGGGATAAGATATCATATCACTACATTGTCTTGGTTTTGATCACCACTTATTAACAATTCTGTGCTTTTTTTTTTTTCTTTTTATACAGACAAAATAATTTCATACACACGTATGTGTTATGGAAGGTCCTAATACATAGACCAGATTTGCTTCAGATTTTTTCCCCATTGTTATAGTTATTTGAATAAATTAATTTAAAATATGTTTAAATATTAAAAAAATGGACATAAGCTGACATTATACACTTAAAGTAATTCCAAAAAACGAGGCTCACTCGCACAATAGGCGAGTGTGACATACTCTGCATTAGTTTTTAACAAAGAAGGGTGTTTTTTTTCTATATTTTACACAACACAGGGGTTTTTTTGCCTATAAAATTACCTTATTAACACAACAGATGAAGCAGTTGTGGCATACCAATTCGACAGAGGAGAATGATTGAAAGGAATGAGGCAGGGTAGGTAGGCTGCGTACACAGTATAATTCCCCAACATCTTTGTGCCTTATCAGTTATGAGCAGGGATATGGCCATATCTTGGGAGATGTTGAGCCGAATCTCCGAATCCACCACCCCCCTCTTTAGTGGATAATATACATGTGTAATTATTGCGTATCTCCCTCCACTGGATAGCAAAAGCGTGCTTCTTCTATCACGGCATAAACAGAGTCGTGTGCTCTTTGGATTTCTCCCGACTTTCCGACCTTTCGCCGCATTTTTTTGTACTATGTGGCTTATTTTGATAGTAAACGTGCCGGTCATTCTAACGGCGGAAATGTTATTCAGATCAATATTTCTATAATAGTCGTGTTTATAAAATGTGCTTGCCTATTAACGATTGTTTTTTACTTTGAAATATTAATTTGGTGATGTAACTATTATAAAAAGTTGTATTTTCTACTTAATTTGTCATGAAATTGATCAATGTCAATCAAAATAAAATAATATAACATGAAAATCTCTAAACATGTTAAGAAATCATGCCAAATTAGGTCAACCTATATCCTCGAAAATCGAATCTGCATTGAGTCTTTAAGAAAATCACTGCAAAGAGTTGTTGTGATTGAGCTAACGGACCATTGGGATATCAATAGTTCAATTATCATATTGAAATGCTAGTCTTTAACAATACTTATTATTTCTAAAAAACAACCTCAATAGCTTAAGCGTCTAGAAATTATTGTAAGGGTTTAGAACAGTGCCCCTCGTTTTAAATAATGAGTGCAGATTGCCCCATTGGAGTTAGGCTCAACACGGCCTTCCAAACTAGAAATCCAAACATGACCTAGTCCGAACACAAATGGCAATGATTTTGTATCATACTAATGTGTGTGGCATACTCAATGGCATAAGTGTGCATAGTAAATTAATACATTAAAAAAATGTTATTTTTTAAATAGATTTCAATGGCATGAATTCAAATATTAAGAGAGAGAGAGAAAGAAATTACGAGTTTAAAAGGTCAAAAATACATAAAAGTTGAAATTTAAGGCAAAAAATAAAATAAAATACTAAAATATTTGATAAAATAGTATAAAAAACCAAAAGCAATAAGACAGACACTAACAATAAAGTATAGATAGTTGATAAAAATGCGAGCATAATGAAAATAATTAAGTGGGGTTGGTGGGCGTAGGTGTCGAAATTCCGTGTCACAATCCTATCCCAAAGAATCTTACTAAAACAGAAGCCCCCGTGCCGTACTCTGGCTGCTGCTCTTTTCCATATCCACCCAATATTCTCTTTCAAAGATTTGCATTGTTTGCCATGTTGGAATGTGAGACTGTGGAGTGTCACTGGATACAGTGAATGGGTGGAGGATCAATGAGTCTATAGACGCCTGCAAAGCCATCTCAATCTTTAAGCCAAGCTTAGCTAACCTAAGATATATACAACAAGACGTTAACATCCTACAACCTTCGAAACTCATGTCATGTATGGTTCCAAGCTTCATTTTTTTATCCTATGTTCACAAAGACAGTTAGGGATACATGGGCTCGTTCCTAATAATAATTTTCCTACGCCTAAGTCAATAAAAGTCAGTTACAAAATAAAACTCTGTCATTAAATTTGTTAAATTATTTTACTTGACACCTAGAGTTGATAGGGTATTTTGTTGAGGTACGTACATGGACCAATCACATCAAAGTGACACAATCCTAAGATTAACATGATTCCATGGAGATTGGGTGGCCAAATCTCATGATGATATCATCAAAGTGGGACTGGTGAATCAACTAGTTTCAATCCTGAATGAAACTTCATTGTTTGAGGTGTTTGGTCCTTTCTTGATTTTGTATAGATTTTTCTAGTAATTTTCTCAAGTGTGGTGTGTCCGGACTCAACAACAGACATGTTGCACAAATTTGCTACTAGAAGATTTGACAGACATTTAGAATCGCTTTGCCTCTTCATAACAACGAACTAATGGTGTGTTTGGCTAAACTCACTTAAAATATCTTATAAACTCATAAATTTTAAAAAATGTGTTTAAATATTAGGTTTATTAAGTGTCTGAATAAAATAAAATAAAATTGTGTAGCTTATAAGATGTGAGTAACGAAAAAATTTTATAACTAAGATGATTAAAATTAATTGAAGGAGTTTGTCAAGATTTTTAAAAATTAAGTTACAGGGAGCTAATTATAAGCTTTTTTCCGGAAAAGTAAGGAGTTCTAAGGTTACTTTTAAAATTTTAACAAATTCTTTTAATTTTGATTGTATTATTTAAAAAATGTCACTACTGACATTTTATAAGATTTATGATATTATCTTATTCAAATATTTTAAGAGTTTATTTTTAGAATAAAATATAATAGTATGTAAATTCCTTAAAATATGTTATTAGATGTATGAATTCATCATATATGTTAAAAAAATTTAACCAAACACCATCTTAAGAACGTCTTACTTAACTCTTTCCAACATCTTATTTTCGATGACATAGATTCTTTTTTTAAAAAAAATAAAATATTAAACACATCTCAACATCTTATAAACTCATGACCCAAACACGGCCTCAATCTTATGCATGAAAATTATTTACTTTTGATAATTTACCTGATCATAGCTTGTTATATTAATTATCATACCAAACTTGTATCATGGGGGGTTTGTTCATAATTTATAGGGTTAAATACATTTTGCACCCTTAAACTATGCATATAACCGTATTTACCTCTTAAAATATGAAAAATAACAACCCTTCCCGTTTTACTCAATTTTTATTTAAAAAACTATTTAAATTTTATATTTTTTTTATAAATTACATAATACTTTTTACCATATAGGAGGTAAATGCAGTTTCAGGGTGCAAAATGTATTTAACGCTATTTTATATCTAGAATCTTCATTTTCGTTTGAGTAAGCAATTGTAAAATTAAAGTTCTTGTTTGATTGGACAAAGTCATTTGTTTTTTTAATTTAAATTCAATTTTATATTTTTGGTTTTAATAGTAAGTGGAAGCAATTTCTTTAATTTTTCTAAAAAAAAAAAGCTAGAAAGTTGGAGGCAAATAAAGAAAAAAACAAGAGAGCTAAATTTGAAAAATAAAGAGTGTGAATTTCAAATAGCAGAAAACTTATAAATTGGATAAGTACCAAAAAAAATTGTGTATCAACTTTCAGCAAAGGCCACCATCCATATTATTGAAGTTCCACCCCATTCTATCAACCATCTTTTATTCTAGTCATAAAATTAAAGTCGTGCCTTTAAATTCTTAGAAATTACAGGTTGTTTTGTTTATGCTTTTATTTTTGGTTTTAATATTTGGAATAATAATTAAAGCGAAAGTATATTTATTGGTATATATTTTTGTTTGAAATATTTTAATTTGACATCACAATTTAATATAAAATATAATTTTATTAAAGAAAAAAAAAATGTTGGTTGTATATATTTTTATTTAACATCACAATTTAATGTAAAATACAATCACACATGTTTATTTGTATATATTTTTATTTACATCACAGCTCCATATAAAATTCTATCACATTAATTAATTTGAATATATTTTCGTTTTACAATAAAGTTGGTACAAAAATAAAACACATATTTTACATTGAAAACAAAATATCGAATACATAAACAATTAATTTTTTTTGTTTAATTATTTTCTTTGAGCGAGTATTATAATTAATTAAAAATTATTATTATATAATTGACTAGTTTGACCTTGATATTTCGAAACATCAAAATGATGTAATAAACCACATTCACGAAAAGAAAATTGATTTGGAGTGAAGTCGGGTTTCTCTGATCTACATCACATCTGTAATACTAACAAAAATAAAATAAGAAAGATCCAATGAGAAATGAGGGTTGACCAAATTAGCCAATCGGATGATGGAATAAGCAACGATGATGTTAGAATTTCCCTACTGAAGTGGGAAAGTCTCCCCATTCGAAGTGGGCAGGCAACAGTGGAAGCTTTGGCAAAGTAGCCATTGTCGGAAAATCGTGCGGCCGACATGTTACTAAATCAGGCAACTATGCTAATCCTCTGTAGTCTCGCCCACACCATAACGGGGTGTCATTCTCGTCCTGAGGTCATGGACCAGAACACGTGTCGCTCCCAGATCCCCTACTAGGTCTCACAGCGTACAGTGGGTGTCCCACACTCGCGAAGGTTCACATCCGCGCATCACCGACGTTGGTCCATCAGATGTGATGACGTGACGTGCTGGCCGTTGGATCTAGAAAGTGTCCGAGCGCAATGGATCGTGTGCATGAGCTGGACTGCACTGCTCCCCTTCTACTCTGTGTCCGTATCCATTCAGGCACGCCGGCTTATTGATTCGCAATTAAAGCTTTCAGAATTAACCAAGTGGAATTTACCATTCTACCCTTTTTCTTATTTATTTTGATATTTTTATTATGTTGATTGATAATTTAAAGGTAATTTTACTATATTCGAATTACATTTGATTATACCAAATTAATTACACTGTAATTATTATTATTATTGACGTGTAATTACTTATTTTTCATTAACTTAAATAATATTATACAACTGTCATCATTTACCACTAATGGTACGACATTTTTGTTGTTCTTATTTATCTATTAAAATTCAATTATATTACATTTCTATTTCACACAAACATACGACTGATACTCGTACATTTTAAATACTAAAAATTATAATTAAAATAAATTAAAATTTTAAAAAAATTATATACGTAAATATACAATGTCAACACATTTAAGGTAAAGCACAATGGACACTCATTAAATTTATCATAATTATAATTATTTTTATTATTTAAAAAATTATAAATATTCTTTTAAAATTAATGATCGTCCAACAAATATTTATCATGACAGCGTCATTATAGAAACTATTTGTTAAATAATAATAAATTCAAAAAATATTTATAATTTTTCAAGTAAAAAGAACAAATCTAAAAAAATATCAATTATAATTTATCCTATATATCATTATTATTATTAATAAAATATGAAAAAAGATGTTTAATCTGGGGTATATCTGTGTGTTGTCCCTCCAAGCTCCATCCCTTGACTACTCTATTACTCCCCATCACTGGTAGTGGTAGTGGCAGTGGTAGCTTGAGTGGGGGAGGGGAGTTGTATCATGTATGAGCACCGGGCACGTGGCAGTATGTAGATAAGCACGTCTAATACGGTGGCCTTACTCTACTAATCCTGGTGGAAATAACAGAGAGCCATGGAAGTCTACAATTATTATTTTGATAATATAATTAAAAATGAAAAATTCAATTACAGGTGAAAAATGTCACCAAAGTGTCTCCATATATAAGACAATAAAAAATATATATATAAATTAAACCAACCATATTATTAATTCATCAACTATATATTCTCTCATTTTTGCATAATATTAATACCATCACTTTTAATTAAAGTATTTGTTCCATCAAATATTGCAATAAAATCGACAACAAAAGATACCTAAAAAAAGATGAATAATAATTTCCCATAAGTAGTGTAGTGTACTTATCTCCAAATATATAACATTAATGAAATCAGAATTTTTGTATCGTTAATCATTGCAATGTTGACAAAAAGTTTTTATATTTCAAATTTATTCTTATTGCGCTTAAATGAATGGTGCATGTGATAAATGATAATGTACATTAATTATATGATTAGTTAGTTTTTTTAGAATTATATAAATTAATTAAAACTTGTCGATAAAATCAGATTCGAACTAAAATTTGCTATTCTGAATGCAAATTAACAGGATAGTAACATAATTATTCATAACTCTTGATTATTCAATTATTAATTTATTTTTAATCATAATCAAATATAAATTTTCTAATAAATAAAATGCAATAGAATTCAAAATAAAAAACCGGATTCATATGTTTCACTCCATTTACATAACAATGTAAAAGTGGTCTACATCAACATTTTCATGTGCAATAAATCCCGCACTAGTGCATTCCATAATATGAGGTAAGTAAGGAGATCCCCTAACATTTGGTAATCCGTCGCCCTTGGCACATCATCCGTCGCAATCCACAATTCCCTCCTCTCCCTCTCTATATAAACCTCTCCATTGGCTCCACCATAGCTACAAACAACCTCAGAAGGAACCCTCAGCTAATTTGCTCAACACTAATTTATATGGATATTTTCTCGACAACCATAGTCTACATCCTCCTCTTTCTCTCCGCTCTTCTCTACTACCATTTATCAAAGAAACGCGGCAGGAAGAACAAACTAACACCGAAGCTCCCCCCAGGTTCGATGGGCTGGCCGTACGTTGGAGAGACACTTCAGTTGTACTCTAAGGACCCCAACGCCTTCTTCTCCGACAAGCAAAAGAGGTTCATCAGCTGAATCCTAATTTGTTCAAACGTTGATGGAAATAGTATATGTATATGCAGTAGTCTGATGATCATGTGTGTGTGTCTTTGTGATGGTTGGTGTAGATACGGAGACGTATTCAAGACACACATTCTTGGGTGCCCTTGCGTGATGTTAGCTAGCCCGGAGGCAGCGCGGTTCGTGCTGGTGAACAATGCTGAATTGTTTAAGCCCACGTACCCGAAGAGCAAGGAGAAGATGATCGGCCCCGCTGCGCTGTTTTTTCATCGGGGAGAGTATCATAACCATTTGAGAAAGCTCGTACAGACCTCATTCTCACCTGAGGCTATCAAGAAACTAATCCCCGGCATCGAAGCCATAGCTGTTTCCATCCTGGACTCCTGGTCTAGTGGTCAGCTCACTAACACGTTCCTAGAAATGAAGAAGGTATGTATGTATTGTATTTATATCAGTTGGTTCTTGAAGGGGCTTTATGATGTGTTGTAGTATCTCCTGAATCGTCAGGATTCTGATTCTATTTCATATTTCGCATGTATTTTGAAACTGGGGTCATGCAACAATTTGTTTTTCTTGTATTAAAAGAGGTTCTTTAAGGCTAATACACTTTTTTTGGGTTTTCTGATACATGTCGTGATCTTCTACAGTTCTCCTTTGAAGTGGGAATTTTAGCTATTTTTGGACACTTGGAAAGACAACAAAAGGAAGAACTAAAGGAGAATTATTCCATAGTGGATAGAGGCTATAATTCCTTCCCCACAAACCTGCCAGGAACGGCATACCACAAAGCTCTAATGGTAAGAAAAACAACAAGATACATCATCCACTCTTTATCAGACATACTAAAGCTATACTGCTGAAGCTAATTCAACAAACTGACCCGACGAGATCCTCCTGCCTTCTTTTAGGCCAGAAGAAGGCTAAGTCGGATTCTCGGCGAGATCATCTGTGAAAGGAAGGAGAAAAAACTGTTGGAGAATGATCTCTTGGGGCATCTTCTCAACTTCAAGAACCAACAGGGGCAGACTCTGTCGGACGAACAGGTAGCGGACAACATCATAGGAGTTCTGTTTGCTGCTCAAGACACTACTGCCAGTGCATTGACATGGATCATCAAGTACCTCAGTGATGATCCAAAACTGTTGGAAGCTGTTAAGGTACGTAATTGAGAAGCTAGCAGTTGTAGTACTATTTAGTGTCGCGTTCCTCTAGAATCATCCATGTCGATCTCATGTAATAATTTTCGTTAATTTGTCTTGGCATTGATCACTACAGGCAGAACAGAAGGCGATCTACCTGTCGAATGACAAGGGAAACAGGAACTTGACATGGACTCAAACTAGAAATATGCCACTCACTTATAAGGTACAGTTATGATATATCCGTAGTTAATATATATGTCATGTGTATAAAATTAACGTCATCTTAGACAGACAGATCAGTGCATATGTAAGCAAAGAATGCCTCATGGTAGACATTTGTGTGTTTTTAACTGTTGCAGGTGATATTGGAGAGCTTAAGGATGGCAAGCATTGTGTCTTTTACTTTCAGAGAAGCTGTGGTTGATGTAGAATATAACGGTAAGATTTCATGACGTGCATTTGAAAACTTGGACAAAACAGCCCCACCTTTTTTAATTTCTTTTCTTTTCTTTTTTTTAATTTATTCGGCCTTTTTTCAATTTCTTTTTTTTGTTTTGATTGGACAGATTATCTTATTCCAAAGGGATGGAAGGTTATGCCCTTGTTCAGAAATATTCACCACAACCCTGAATTTTTCAATGACCCTCAAAATTTTGATCCATATAGATTTGAGGTAAGAGAAAAAAAAATCCATCAAGAAAATAATTTTTCCTTTTATTTTTTTTATTGGTTGGATTTCCGTAGCTTTCTAGAGAGGTAATAAATGCAAATAAATGAGGGGTTTTTTTGCAATTTTTCGATTTTTGAGGTGGTGTTTAATTTAAATTTGTTTGTGGTGGGTGTTGGATGCAGGTTGCTCCAAGGCCCAATACCTATATGCCATTTGGCAATGGATCCCACTCCTGTCCTGGAAATGAACTTGCCAAACTTGAGATGCTGATTTTGATCCATCATCTTGTGAACAAATTGAGGTAGGAGTAGAACCAATTAATATATGACACATCATTTTCTCTCAATTTACTTTTATTTTTTATATTCATACATAATTAAAATATAATTTTGAATAATAATCAATGCAAAAAGTGAAGTGTTGGCTAATAGTTGTATGTATTCATCATGTGGTCTCTGCAGGTGGGAATTGGTGGGCTCCCATGATATGGTACAGTACAGCCCATTTCCAGTCCCTCTTAATGGGCTTCCGGCCCGGTTTTGGAAAGAGCCCGAAATCCAAGATTTAGTATAAATTTAGCCTATTATTGTAGAATTTAGACAAGTAATTACATAATAATACCTAACTAAATAACTATTATTATTATTAGTATTAGCAAGCACCCCATAACCCTATGTATCCTTTTTTTTCCAAAATCAAGGGGTCAAAATTGTATGTGTATTATCCTATTGGGGCTATCTTTCTTTCCACATATTTTACAACTTTTAGCAATTATTTGCTTTGTAATTTATTTTTATGTAAAAAAATAATAAACTGTAGAGAAAATATCGTTGCAATTCGATGATTTGAAGTGTATAAATATTTTTCGGGGATGGAATAATGTTCTCTCTTTTTTAACAGTAATTCTGCTCTAATCTTACACTCTCATTTTTTACAATATAAATGCACAATAATGTGTTATATGTAGCACCTCATGAGAAGTCACGTACCTGCTTATTACACATAGCCCATGATATTAGGTAACAAGTAAATAAAATTACAAGTAACCGAAGCAAAATATTACAAATATTTTGAATTATTACTTAGATATGAAATGTTTGGGGGAGAAAAAAAAATGGCAGCCAAAGTTTGGGGACGTTTACGTACAGGGACTTAAACTCAGTGTTTATCAACTTATTGCTAAACATAGTGTTTTTATTTTAAAGTTTTTGCTTTTAAATTGTTGAAATTAAGTTGATTTAAGCGAAAAGTTAATAAACAGTTTTATACCAATTTTTCTTTCCCTGAAATTTGCTTCTGTCGAACAAATAAATCATTCAGGTAGCCAAAATTAATTCATCGAATTTGCTGATATTTATGAAAAAAATAAAAAATATATATATATTTACCCGCAATTGACTTAGTATTAACTTATTGCAGGCCAAATAAATCTTTTCATGAACAAATTTCCTCATACGTCTTCACGCATTAATGCATGTGAGGAGGTATATCTTCACCGTTATAATGGTAATTTAAGTTCGAAAAAAATTATTTAACTTGCAATAAGTCAATCGATGGTAAATATCAATTTTCATTCAATTTTTTTTTGTTAGTATCAATAAATTTAGTAAATTTTAACTAATGGGAAAGGGGGTTTATTTGTTAGACAGAAGCAACCATTATGGATGCTAGATGTAATTTCTTAAATCAAAGAAATTTACGTATAATTACACCAAATCTCAAGAGAAAAAAGTGCAATTATCCCTATTAATAAAATTATAAACGATTAAGTTATTTTTTCAAATACTTTAACTTTCTTTTGTTTAAAATTTTTATTTTTAAGCACTCATAAATATTTACTATAATTTAACTTACAATTTATTTCCAAGGGAAACACTCTTTTAAAGATAGTGGGTGTTATGCATTGATGCATGGGTGCGGAGTGTGTTGATATTGCGATATTTCATGTGGAGGTCAGCATCAATGGGCCTGCTGCAATCACAAAAATGGAAATGGCTTGAGCCCAAGGGGAATCCCCCTCTGCCTCTCAGCTGCATAAATGGGTGGTGGGTCCTATCATCATAACCATTATTTGCTAATTCTGACCACCCCATTTTCATCTTCATTTTTGAAGCTATTCTACTTCGGCCGGCGCCCACCCCAATCCACCACCCCCTCACATTTAATTCAATCTTCAAACTACCATAATTTTAACTTCTATTTCATTTAATATAAACACATTATAATATACAAAATATTTTTTAAATAAAATAAATAATATAACTTTTATACATGTACTTTGTATCAATTAATTTGGATAAATTTGTTTTCAAAATTTTATAAACCCATACATCTTATAAAAATTAATAAATTTTTGAAGTGTTTGGATCAAATAAAATGATAGAGCTTATAAGTGTTGGTGATGGCGACTGTTATATATGGTTTTAAAAATAAGTTAAAAGCACATCGCAACATCTTATTTAATGCTTTAAAAAAATTATAAGCTCATCCAAACACCCTCTAAAGCAATAATTATAAGTCGGCCACTGGCTAGCCTAAAATGACGAATTTGATTTTTGAATAAGGTTTGAACTCCTGACATTTAAAGAATGAAAAAACTTAAAAATATCAAATTTTGTCATTTTATGCAAAAACAAATAAACTCTTGAAAAACAAAATTTCTATTGATTCAAAAATAAATAAACAAAAAGAAGATGATGATGGGTGATGGGCATCAAGATCAGGCAATAGTTAGCTACAACAACCTGAAAATAACCAAAGCAAAGAATTAGGTGAGTGCACCGACGGAGGCGGAGTGATGCGGACGTTGCATATGCGTACTTGCCCCAAAACACAAGTCAACCAGCTGCACAAAACTTACTCAACTTTCCTACAATTACAGATCATACACATACATGATTTACAGCTCAGACGGACACAGTGTTATCTTGTCATTCATCTGCCACACATGAACGAGGAGTAGGAGTGGGGCCGGGGTCCATGAACCTTCGAGATCATCTTGGGTTATTACAAATGAGGAATGTATATACGTGACGGGATTTCCGTTTTTGTGTATGTAACCGATTTTGTTTGCCAACTGTCTAATTGTGTCTTGTAATTTCCAAACTTTATGGTTGGCGAATGCATTTCAAGAATGTAGGCGCAGGTGTTTGGACTATGAAGTAATTTTTTTTTTTTTTTTAAATTTTAGATGGTTTATTTGTCGAAATGAATGAGTTGAGGACCATATTCTGATTTGCGGAATCACTGAAAAGTTCATGCACACTAATGGACATATAATCTAGAGTTCACTCGTTTTTCACACCCATTGATTAGACTCAAATTCCAATAATATTTGACCTGATTTTGTACGATGTCGTCACAATCATACAGAATTTATATGATCAATTTGAGTTCATGATGGAGAGAGTATAACCACGTCTTCCTGCTATTATTCTCACTTTTTTTATTTTAAGTATGACATAGCTTTGATATTCACTTGCTCAGCCGATCATCACCATACGTTAGAGATTGATATGAATGGAAATCGAACCCGAATTACTTGGTGTTTCAATTTTAATTATAACCATCGAGAGACGAAATAATAATAATAATAATAATACAAGAGACAAAAGAGTTGGGAAATCATACGTAAAGTCTTCTTAATTTATCAGGCTTATATCATTCAACTCAGCCCAATCTTTTCTCATCACTTGTGCCTGTTGGGCCTAGTTATCTTGGACCCTGTCTTCTTATATATCTTAGTTTAAAATTTAAACATAAGAATCCACACTATATAAACGCTGAGAGTACCCTTTTTGTGTATCACTTAATTTTAGAATGTCAATTTTTATTTTTTAATATTTTTTTTTAACTTCCCATTTTTTCAACTTCCACATCTCTTTTTCTTTTCTCATTTTGTTATTATTTTCTCATTTTTATACTTTTTAATATATAATTAATATATTTTTAAAATAATAATTTTTTAAAAATTTTAAATTAATTATACGCATACATGTGAGTGTGGTAGATATACTGGTAATAAAAAGCATGCAGACACAGACTCCGAGTTGATAGATCCGAATCACTCTGTGTTCCAACCTCCAAGCGATAAGACAGACAGACATACACTTGGTAATATATAAAAACCCGACCCGGATCCAAACTAATAGAGTGGGGACCAGCCAGCAATTTCTCGTTAACCTATTCGGGCCACCTAAAATTGAATTATTCGAATTAACTCCCAAATGTTTCGGCTTTAATTCAGATCCCCTTAGGCCTTAGCTTCTTTGTGGCTGCCTAAATTGGACTGTTGTAAAGCTGCACAATTTCACCCATTGCATCACTTACTACACATAAAGCTGCCTACTACCACTCATGATCTGAGTTGTCTACTTATATAATATTGTCTTGTAAATTATTATTATTATTATTAATGAATTAAATTTTAGATTTATATATAGTTATTAATTTTTTATTCGATCAAAAAAATTTCACATTTACCAATTGCCCATCTAATTGCCATGGCCACCCGTGATATTTTCACACGTATATAGCTATTATTTTGTTTAATAGATAATCAAAATAATGAGAATGGGCGATCAATACAATCATTTTTAAAAATATTTTTTAAGATATCTGATAGCATATAAGATATTACAATTTGTTGATGTTTTTTTTCAAGTACGAGCTTATAATAATTTAAAAATAAGATATTATAAAATTTATAATATGTTTTTTACAAAAATAGAGGGAATTTTATTGGTTTATTTTAAAAAATATAATCAACTTGTTCAGTTTAAATATATTTTCAAAGTGTATCTTTTTAAAATTAATATTTTATATTTTATAAAATAAACAAGTTTATGATATATTATTTTAAATAAATGTAGACAAACATCTCCTTAATTTCCATACTTATATAGCCTAATAGTCAATAGCATATGGTTATATCACACATAAGTGACCTTGAACTAATTTAATATTTTCTTAATAAAATTATTTAATTTCCTTTTCTCCACTTTACTCTCCATTTTTTTTATTGTATTTTGTTTTATCTACATTTTGATATATCTTACTTAATTTTTCCCTCTTTCTCTTTTTTTTATAACTTTATTTATTTTTTCTTTTGGATGACAATGTTATCATATGTAAATACATAAAAGAAATTTTATAATCTTACAACAAATTATATTTTTTTCAATTTATAAGTGTGATTTTGTTTGGAATATTTAAAAGTTCCACGCTGTCGAACTCATATTTAAAAGTTCAAGAGGCACAAAAATCAAGAGACATTTATTTTTGATTTTGCTCTTTAAAATTCACTATATAAATATAAAATGTTTCATCCCTTTCTCTCCTTCAATCCTCTCTACTTACTAAACTCCTTTTCCTTTATTTTCTTCCACCCTTTCTCAGTTTTCTTCTCCCTGTAGTCACTCCCCCGTTCCGCTGTGGGTTTTGGAGAAAGTTTAAGCCATTGCGATTTTGCTTTCGTGTCTAGAGAATAAATGAGTGTAGATTCTTTGTTTGGATATCGGCGATTCGTTGAGTATCGACAGTGACTGCTCTGGCGGTTGGGTGAGTGATTGATGCTTTGTCGTTTTACAGAGGTTCGAATGCTCTGATGGAACCGATCTGGAAGTACAATGAAGTCCCCACTGCTTCGAACTTCATCATTGCTGTCTACTTTGCAGTTGCGTTCGTTGCTGCGAGGTTTTTGCTCGATAGGTTTATCTATCGTGTAAGCTTTCTCTGTGTGTAGATGCCTACTTTCTGTTTATTTTTAGAATGTTTACTAGGAATGTTAAATATGTAGTGGTTTATGAGGTGCATTTTAGTGTTGTTTGTTGAATGTTGTTTTCCGAAATTTTTTGGATTCATATTATTCTGGAGAGCTAGCGGTTTTTTTTTTTTTTAAATGCACCTGGATATTGATAAATCTACTGATGAGGTCAATCTGTTTGAAGTAAAGAGTTCAATGAGCTTAGTGATGTTTGATGTGAACGCTTACGGCGTATTTCTTAGGCATTTTATTGCTGAGATTCGTTGTACTGGTATTCTAGTGTTTAACTTGTGATCTAACTTCACCCATAGTTGAGAGGTTCTGATTTGTTTTTAACACACATGGACATTAATAAGCTTCACGATAAGTGAAGGTATTGCACTGCGCATATAGCGCTGCAGTCTACTTGAAGGATGGAATGAAAAGGTAAGGTGTCTGGTCATGGTGATTTGAATAGCTTGTGTGTGCTTATGGCATATTTCTTGTCTTTTAATTTTCCTGATTTACTCTCTATGTTAAAAAAAATGGTTCAACTTTTCAAATGAATTCAATATACTACACTACTTTGACTGATCCTTTAAAGCACAGATGTTTCATATCCTTAACCTTGTACACTACTTCATACAGCGTCATTTCGGGTAAAAAGCACATGCATCGGATGAGCTTCCTGCCTGCATTTGACTTGAACTTTATATAAGACAGAATATTGGAACCTACCAAAATACGAATATCGATAGCTTGCAGTATCTATTCTAAGGTAGATGACATAATCAAACAAATTCCTAATAATACCAGATTAAAAGTTGGCAAAATATCATAATCAATTCTGAGGTGATGCTTTGCTCATAAACTGAAGCATCTAGTATTGCAGCTTTGTTGTATTTATGATATTGAGAGAGAAATTTCATGTGTACTTTATGCGAACACTATTAACACAAGGAAAAGAAAAGTGAAGCTAGCAAAGATTATGGTAAAAAATTATCTTGTTGAAATCATCACTGTTTAATATGATCTTGCTTCCATCTATTGCAGAGACTGGCAATCTGGCTGTTGGGCAGAGGAACCAATCAGCTCAAACTTAATGAGACAATAAGGGCAAAAATAGTGAAATGCTCAGAGTCCATGTGGAAGCTTACGTACTATGCTACTGTTGAGTTTTCTATTTTGGCAACTGCATACCATGAGCCATGGTTCACAGATGTAAAGCACTACTACATTGGCTGGCCTGACCACGAGCTGAAGTGAGTATAATATCTATGGTGGTTCTCTTAGCCATGAACATTTGGATAGTCTTATTTATCTTTTTGAGCGAGAACCTCTACGTTCTGGTGGTCAATGTGAAGCTTCGCCTGGTACTATTTGCTACTTGATGCAGTAATCCCTTAACGTGGTTTACAATCTGTAGGCTCTTTATATTGCTGCATGCTGAACAAATGTATTTTTGAGCTTTCATGGTCGATTGGGAGTGCTCTATGTAGGCACATAGGGCTTCATAAACTTCACTATAGTACGACTTAAACCACATAATCTATTTTCAGGTTCAGTTTGTTGTATCTAAATTAGCTGTGTATATCGCTCTTTTCAGGCTCTCCTTGAAGCTTATCTACATGTGCCAATGCGGGTTCTACATCTACAGCATTGCTGCACTCCTTATGTGGGAAACACGAAGGAAGGATTTCTCTGTGATGATGTCACATCATGTAGTCACTGTAATCTTGATTGGATATTCATACATCGCAAGGTATCCTTTTACTCAGCTACAGCTTATGGTTGCTGAAATATTGAGAAGATAGTTACAATATTTCAACAAATTACTGAAGAAATAATGTGAGGTGAGATTAGCGCATGTATCAATTAAGGTTTGCAGATCACCTCACACTTTGGTCCCAAGGTCTCAGGAAATGGATAAAAGTTATTCCCTGTGTGGCCTGCGTGCATGAGAAATATTTAAGGTTGATATACACTGACTGTGTCCTTTTCTGTTCATTGTTGGCATAGAGAACATTTTGTTTTGTGATAAGTCAGTCTTTGCCTTTAATTCTTCAAACAATCATGCTCCCCATCAATGTCAAATATCAGGCATAGCAGTTCACCTTTTTATGGTATTAACATTATCTATACTTGTTTCTTCACGAACTATTTTCAAATGTGTGGACAAGCCTATTCTACCACCTAGGCAATCCTGTGATCGGTGTTACAGAGAATATAATAGTATTAAACGAAATTGTTAGAAAGTAAACACTTAGAGTGTATATCATTTTTACTTTCTTTGATTGAATGAGTTTAAAAGTTAAAAATGAATGGCTTGACTCTGATTTCTTCAATCCTGATCACTTCTGAGAGAGTGGTACACCTGCTTTACAGTCATGTGGTGGATTCCATTGTTAAAATGAGAAAAAGGAAACCGATGTACTCTTCTTAGCACTCATAGAGCTACTCACCACACAATCTGATGAGTTTATCATCTTTCTAAATAGAGTATTGGATGTCCTTCCTTACAGGTTCTTTCGGATAGGAGCTGTTATTCTTGCACTGCATGACGCCAGTGATGTATTCCTCGAAGCTGCGAAGGTTTTTAAGTACTCTGAGAAAGAGCTAGGAGCTAGCATCTGTTTTGGTTTTTTTGCCTTGTCATGGCTTCTACTTAGGCTTATATTCTTTCCATTTTGGGTCATAAGATCATCAAGGTTGGTTTCAATTGATTCCACTAAGTTAATGTTTTCTTCCCATTAGTGTCATCCATGAAATAATTTTTCTGGTTGCTCTTTCTCAGCTACTACTCATGCCAAGTCATGCGCCTGTCAGAGCCATACTTACTAGCGTCATACTATGTCTTCAATACGATGTTATTTACGCTGCTTGTTTTTCACATTTACTGGTGGAAGCTTATATTGGCAATGATCATGAAACAGCTGAAAAGTAGAGGCAAAGTTGGGGAAGATATTCGATCAGGTATGCAGTCTTTCTGCTTTGTACTTGTGCGTAATGATTCATTGGCCTGCTAATTGTTCTTAAAGAAGTTGCATTCTGTGAGCAAGTTTTTTCTTGTCCATGCTCAGGAAGAGTTTCTTATGAAGCTTGTTCTTTTGAGTTGATTGCAAATTAAATACTTTCTGATAATTTTGTCATTGCAACCAAAATTTGAATCCTGCCTTCACATGAACAAACGTCCAATTCCAAATTTCTTAATTTGACATCTTCCAATCTCATAAAAGTGTCTTGCTACGTTTATACTAGTTTTGAGTAATTTGTTGATGATATCAAAGTCTGCATTCAAACTCCTTTTAAAACGCTTAGTTGGCATACTGGACGCAATTGGCGTTTAGTTGGTGTCCAAAATCGTAAGAGGAAAAGACTGTAATCTCATGCCGTCTAAGTATATTCCTGCTTGCTTGGGTTCCAGGGAGTTGCCAAGAGAATAATCTAAGTCAGATTATCTGAACTATCTATTCATGAATTAGTTAGGTCCTGCTCCACGCTCTTGCAAAACTACTGAGCCGCAACATAAAAGATTTCCTTAAGAAAAACTGAAAATAGATGGCCTTCTTAAACTTTTATGTTCCTAACTTTTTACCCTTGGAGAAAGACCCATTCATGCATATCTGTTGCTAACACTTCTCAATCCTTGAACAGATTCAGAAGATGATGACTAGCCTGGGAAAATTGCTTTTTGATTACTTGCGTGTTTGGTTCTGCAATTGATTGGTTTACTCAAGTAGTAATAGCTGAAATTCTACAGAATTTCATTCCCAATTCTTGTAATAGAAAATATAGGACTATCTAGCATTTCACATCTGAAAATATGTTTTCGCTGTAGGAATCATAGCTGCTTTCTGTATAAAATTTTCCTGCTACTAGCCTCCGTGAATATTAAACAGAAGATTTTACCTCAGCCATCTCATTCAAAATCCACAAATTTTTGATGTTGTAGTAGCACCATGGTTTAATCTTTTTTCATTGAGGTCTAACGGTTGCTGGTTGAATGGAGTTCGTCATTAGCAAAGCAAGTTCTTCTTGAATCATCTGTTTTCTTTGTTGACAGTTTATGATATTCTCTTCTATATATTATTGATCTAGTTAGTTTCAGAAATAGAGCGTTGATTGATGTTTGAACTTTGAAATACTACCTTATATGCATTGACTAATTACTAATAATTGGACTGGGTCTTCGTACGTGTTGTTTCCGTAGCTTTGGGCTCTCGCTCTAAAATCAAATTCATAAAATAGCCGGAGTCAATAGCATCCGCTTTTTTACCTTTACATGGTGTGTAATCATCAGAGATGGGCTCTTTAATCCCTTTCTCCTAGGGTAGGTGCCCAGACAAGGAGGTCAACTGTTACCATCCTAAAAATCATATCCGTCCGACCATAGGGCAGTGAGACCCTGCTTGTACCTGCCGTTCTGCGCTATCCTAGTCACCTTCAGCAATTTAGCTGATCAATTGATCCATTCAGCAATTTTGGATGAAAATGCCTAAAATTGGAAACATTATAAGCTATTTTTGTCCCTCCCCTATGGCTATGGATCCATCGAGTTTAAATGGAGTTCACAGCTCGGTCGGTTGGTCCCACTTCTTCTCCGTCAAAGATACTGCAGACTTGTAAGGGATCTTGGTTGACTTTCTCAAGTATTAAAAATCCAATTACATAATTCATATTTGGCAAATATCAACTCAAATTCTAAGAGAATTAGTCTTAAACTCAAACTAAATTTGAACGCGAGAGAAATTAAATATCATCATTTATGCAGAAAAACCCGAAGGAATTGGTGTTTGACTTGATAAAAATATAAGCACTTCACTTTGGCATGGGTATCATATATTATTACAGTTTTGTTTGAACAATTAATAGTCAGATTCTGATATTACGTAAAAAAGATAATTAATGAGTTTTGTCGATTAGAAATATCTAGTCATCCAATGTTTACTCTCCATCACGTAAGTCACATATATGAATTTAGTATGAAAACCTCATAACCCCTTGTAATATCATAACCTGATATTAATTAAATTGCAGTCATTTTTTTTTCTTTTTTATTGGGGGAAAAACCCGGAAAATAGTGTAAAAGAGAGAAATATAAATATGAGCTATTATATATTTGTCACTTTCTTACAGGTGAAGGACAATGTTTAACTAACTACCTTAACCATAAAGCCTGGCCCAATGGGCTCTCTCACACTTTCTCATTTCTTTTCAATCTTAGCTGTTGATCCTGGGCTTTTGTAAGCGATTGCATCATCAACCCCTCCCATCACCGTCCCCTTGGCAGTCAAAATTACCGTGTGAACACTCCCCACCCTGCCAACTCATCAAACTATCTGAATCATGACAAATCCACCAAACAGCGCCACGGAGTCGCATACCCCCACCCCACCCCCCCCCCGCATCACCACCCAATTCCAATCCCCAAATTCCCCACGTGCTACCAAAAACAGCTTTCTTTAAGCCAAACCACCCCGTGTAAAAATAGTGTACGAGACTCTGAGCTGGCAGTTCTCGTATAAATATAACGCCCACCCTTTGACCTGTTTTCCCTATCGAAAATCTGAGGAATTTCGGATACCAATTTTAGTATTTCTCAGCAAAGTCAGCTCATCTGAAGGGATGCAGAGGTCAAACAAGAGAATTAAGCAGGAAGACAGTAATCATAGCACCACTAATAGCAGCTCCATGACGGCGGCGCTTCCATCTCCTCCGCCGCGGCTAACCAGTGAACAGGAAGCTTCTGTGATGGTTGCTGCCCTGAAGAACGTCATAACCGGTGCTTCTTGTTCGGAGAACGCCGCACAAGATTTCCAGTTCTCGTCACATTTCGGTCGTGGTGGCGCTTCCGGTGATGGGTTTTTCCCTGTTTCTGGAGATATGGAGACTTGCCGGTTCTGTGGAATAAAGGGGTGTTTGGGGTGTAATTTCTTTGATGAGGAGAAGAAGAGTAGTGATAAAAATGTCTCCGAGTCGGCGGCTGAGGGGAAGAAGAGGAAGAAGAAGAACTACAGAGGTGTTAGGCAGCGGCCGTGGGGCAAATGGGCTGCGGAGATAAGGGACCCCCGCAAGGCGGCGCGTGTGTGGCTAGGGACATTCGAGACTGCCGAGGACGCGGCGCGCGCTTATGATAGGGCGGCGATCGAGTTCCGCGGCCCTCGAGCCAAGCTCAACTTTCCGTTCTCCGATTACACCTACTCCTCCCCTTCCGCCGCCGTGACTACAGTGGCGAGTTCGTCTTTTCAGCCGCAGGAAAACGTGATCGAGTTGCAGAAGAAGAAACACCAAGAAAATGAAGATATGCTGAAACTTGGGACGACGAGTATTGACAAAAATCAGAAAGATATTTGGGATTTGACGATCGGAGAAGATGAAATTGAACAGTGGATGATGACGATGGATTTCAACAACGGCGATTCATCGGATTCTGCCAATGGCGGGAACGTTCTCAGTGTATAACGTAATAACAAAAATTCCTTTTTCTGTTTTTTCACAGGGGTTGCTCATTTTGGAATTTTTTAATTCAAATTTGAGCTTCTTCTCTGTTTAATTTTAGTAAGTCCGCCCAAATTTTCTAGTAAAAAATGATATTGTATCTCGTATTTCACTTAATATATACAAAATCATGTATATAAATATTGAAAATATACAGATGACAAAAAAAAAATTATATACGGGACTGTATATATCAAATATAACACGAGATGTAATATTATTTTACATTAGTAATCTAAATTGGTTTTTGCTTGTCATAAAAGTTATGATTGTGAAATTAGGTGTACGTTTTTGCATTTTCCTCTGGAAAATGTTAGTAGAAAAATCAAGATTGTTTTCTGGATTTTGAGTTTACTAATGAAATGTCATGAAATTATTTTCCTGTGTAACATTTTGTCTTAATTTATCCATTCTCTATGTACCAATCTTTATCTTCTTATCACATTCAAAATACAAAATATTTTAAATTTAACTTAATCTCAATTCAAAATTAAAATAACTTGTTTTTAACGTTCATAAAATGGTCCCTTCAATTATTTTATTTTATTTTTTAGGTATCAAAAAGTCAAAAAGATCTAATTATTTGAATTCGATCGCCCGACGAACAGTCCTCCCTAAACTAATGTGGTTAATAAATTCACTTTTTGAAATTATCAGTTATTTAGTTTGTAAATTAATTTCTTTATTTAAAATTATTAAATAGAAATTAAAAATATTTTAAATTTTATCGTTTCTTTTTTTAAAATGCTTAAATTAAATTTACTTAATTAAAAAATAATAAACACGCTGACGATTTCTATAATTTATGAATAAAATTAAATATATTAAATTATTTTCCAGATGGTGAAAGGAAGGTACTAAAATGCAGAAAAGTGCGTGACAAGAAGGCAACTATGGTAATAGCACCTGAGTGATGTTGACATCAAAGGATGGGTTCACGTCGGCCTAAGAACTTCAACACAATACTACGCCGTTTGCCTTTACAATTCACACGTGCTCCAAACTCGAAAGGATAAAATAATCGACACCATGAGCTGGAATTCGAGTAAATTAAGGCACTCAAATTCGGACAGAGTCATATTTAACACGTGCCCCCCTCTATATATATATATTAACATGTCATAATTATTAAAAAGGGATATTGGGGGGAGGGGAGAGCAGAGATTGAGGGTTTGCTGCTTGCGGCTTTTCATAATTAGTGGTGGGGTTTAGTAATTATTACTCATTCTCTATTTCTTCCATTTAATAAACTGATGATGTAATTAGTGTTGAGTTGAGTGGCGTCACATCCCATCCAATTACCAATATTTTCTTTCTAAACTATTGCACTAATCATCATTCCTCTTACTCTAATTACGCGTTATTATATTTCAATTTTAATTGTAACTTCTCAATTTTTCTTACAAAAATATAAATTTATTACTATAAAATAGAACAAATACTCACACAGTTTATTTTGAACTGTCTGCTTTAAATAAACTCAAAGCATTTCAATGTATATAACAGTTTTATATACAGTATGTTTTAAATTTAAATTTTCAAACACAAAAATAGTTCACATAGCGTAACACCCTTCCATGAGTACATCCCGTCTCTTTCTTTATCCCGATAATTCAAATTCAGTTTTTTACTAATATATTACACAGACGTTTTCCCCTGTAGCATTTATGACCATATGAAAAGAAAACAAAAAAGTGTGTAGTACTAGATAACACAAAACTTGAAAATACAAATTTTAATGAAAGTATTATGTCTTTGTATTTACGTAACCAGAGTTCTCGACTCAAAAGAGCACTACGTACGCGCTTAATAAGGCTGATACATAGTGTATTTTTTGTATTTCGACATATTAAAGAATACAAAATTCAGATTAATTTATTAAAAGATATAATTCGAGATATTATTCTACAGATTAGTGTAATTCTCTTATCCAAAACAAGATTACAATCATGTAATAACACAACAATGATCTTGTGAATACCCTAATCAACTATAGAATGCATGTTGGGGTGTGGGAAAAGTCATGTCCAATTCACACCTACCCCTTTTTGCCAACCTTAAAATTCTGTTGTCTTGATTACTCCATTAATATAAGAAAACACAACCAACATGTCAGAATACCAGGAATTATCACAAGACGTACGTTTGAGAATAATCACAAACGACACAATTATCAAACAATGAAAAGGATAGAGTGACACGTGAGTTGAATCTTAGCATAGCTGCATCTCACTATTTCTTCCTTCCCCCCACTAAATTCAAATTGGCTAATAATTATAAACTTTTGTATTACAAATAAGAATGAAAAGCACATGGGAATTAAGGTTCCCCGTTATTCACATGTATAATTGAGGGAATTTTGATTTAAATTATTAGGGTAGTGTGAGAATTAATGCGATATCAGTCTTTTATATAGAGGATGTTTAGCCGAGTTTATAAGTTATCTTTTCAAAATATTTTATAAGATACTTAAAAATTTATAAGATCTTGTTATTTTTTTTTTTTAAATTTATAAAATTTTAAAATAAGACTTTTGGATCTTATAAGCTATTCATAATAATTTGAAAAGCAAAATTCATCTAATAATTTGTGATTTTTTCTATCAGTCTTACAATATAATGAGCTTATTATGTCAAATACCTTAATATTTTATTTATCCAAAAATTTTAAATAGTATTTTAGTTGTTTGTCAGAAATTGTCATTTTAAAATTAATGATTTGCATTTATTTAATCATTTATCTGAAAAACATTCCGGTCGTGCTTTGTGTGTTTTCATGCTTCCTTTTTTTTTTTTTTTTAATATTCCATTGGTTAATATTTGAGTAATTAGCCTTAATTTGGCACGTTCTTTGAGTGTAGTGTTAGTAACATGTTATATTTTTGTCGTATTCAAATGTTAAAATTCAATCGCACTCGTTTTAATTCATACTTAAAAAGTGTCTCAAAATAGGTTTATAAGCTTTTTAAAATATCTTATAATAATATTTTTTAATCAAAATTTGTCATTTTTATATAATGATTTTCATTTAATCATTCATCTTAAAAAAAACATTATGGTAGTGGTTGGTGTATTTCCATGACTATTTTATTTTATTTTTTGGTTGGTTAATAGTTAAGTAAGGAGCCTGATTTGGCATGTTATTTGAGGGTTGTGTTACTATATATATATATATCTTATATTTATGTTACATAAAGTTTTTCAAAAAAAAATAATAATAATAATTCATAAGCTTATTTTAATTTTAATTTAGAGAATGTTCGGCACGAGCTTATAAATATTTTAAAACATATTATAAGATTCATGAGAGTTCATTAAATGTTATAAAGTGTTTGATAATTATTTTAGAAAAAAAAAAAGATGTTTAAGGAATTTATGAACTCTTTTAATAAAATTAAGGAGTCTGATGTGTATTAATAAAAAATATTAATTTGTAAGGGTAAATGAGTAATTTGATATGTATGAGGCATATACTAAACATATACAACCCACCACACCATATAATTTCCAACACTATTATAAATACCAAAATACTAATTTATAATGGAGGAGGACTATTTATTGATTGAGAATATTTTTTCTTGAAAACAACACCTCTTTCGGAAATGGCAAGTCACCTGGTGCGCAATTGTGCCGAGGTAAAGTTTTCGATTTTATTCTTTAGCAAAAAAACCTCGACCACATCATCGGCACTGTCTGTGGGAAACATTTACCTCGACACTGTGTATGCAAATCAGATCTCGAGCTTTGGCGGAATAAGACTCGCCTCGTGAACAGTCACCACCCCAGGAGGTAACCCCCCTGACTCATGAGCAAGTACCCCTCAATGGGGAGATTCCTCTTGAACATCGACATATCTTTCTCCTCTTTTGATTTCTTCAAAAATATTGTACTTCGAATTTTGAGTAATGGAGTTAGTTTTCTTGTCGTAATCCCGACAAACAAAACAAACTTAGACATAGAGATCCTTGAAGTTTCACGAGGACCCTAGAGGCAAAAATCGTCATTGTCATATAGACAAAAGCCGTTATTGCCCCGGGACCCCCTAAATGGAATTTTCATTGAGATCCTCGTCAATAATGTCGCCCCGAAAACTTTACATCCCTCTGAAGTTGGTGAAAGACCGACTCCGGGACATGAAGTATCCTTTGAGGCAACGTCCCCTCTTAAAAATATTAGAATCGAAAAATTTTACCCCCCCTTCCGAAGTTGGTAAAAATCTAACTATGAGGCTCCATCACCAAAGGTAAGAATTGTTTACGGGGAATCTCATCTCTTGAAGATGACGTTGAATTTCTCAAAATGAACGAAAAAATTCGGCGCGAAAGATGAATAAATTCTGAATAACCTCTATTAATAGAGAATGAGAGCAAATATTGTTAAGAAATATTTGATTTTGTAGTGGTAGGAGTTCCCATTTACCACTTTTTTGACCTGGGTTCAAAACCCAGGAAACGCAAAAATAAGCACCTCCTCACAACACTTGAAGACTCAAGCCGAGCTTCAGGAGGGCTCGCAGCCCTTGAGCTGGACTCGGGGTGGTGCACCCTGTTGGCTGGTATTGGCTGCTCGAGCCCCGGTGCGCCAGCTGGTATACCAGCTTGGGGCAATGCCCCGAGCTGGACCTGGTGCACCCCACCGGCTGGCAGCGCCCCCAGCTCGGGCCCCGGTGCGTCAGCTCGAGGCATCATTCCTCGAGCTGAACTCGGGAGGCAGAGTGTGCCAGCTCGAGCCAGGCACCAGACGCTGTTGGTCTAGTATTCGCACACCTCCCAATGAATTGAAAATAATAAACGACTACCCACTCACGTGTTAACTCATTTTAGAAGACAAAATATTATACTGGATGGGCATATTCCATCCGAGAGTGGGGGGCTGTATGATGTGCATTAATAAAAAATATTAATTTGTAAGGGTAAATGAGTAATTTGATATGTATGAGGCATACACTAAACATATACAACCCACCACACCATATAATTTCCAACACTATCATAAATACCAAAATACTAATTTTTAATGGAGGAGGACTATTCATTGATTGAGAATATATTTTCTTGAAAACAACACCTCTTTCGGAAATGGCAATTCACCTAGTGCGCAATTGTGCCGATTTTATCCTTTAGCAAAAAAACCTCGACCACATCAGAGTTATTGTCATTGTCAATAATGTTGTAATTTATAATAAATATTAATACGTAAAACATATTAGATACGTGTGTATAATTCAAAATATTATTATATTTATCTAATTGAATGGAAGAGAAGAAAAATAAAATGAATAACTAATCAGAGCTGATAATATGAATTAACTTGAAATATGCATGATGAAAAATTAATTTTAAGGATATAGTAAGAAAAAATAAGGGTATTTTAATAAATACACATGTTGTCTTACCAATAATGGTTATTATATGCCCCTGCTATTTAAAATAATTGTTACTTTTAAAACATTATATTTTACTTTTAATTAAAATATAAAAAATAAAAAAATTATAAAAAGTTAACGTTAGATAGCTCCGCAATTATGAACAGAGGGAGAAAATAAAAAAAAATATTAAAAAGAGAGAGAGAGAGAGAGAGAGAAACCAACACAACCGTACACAAGCCTTAAACCTGTATTGGGCCTGAAAATATTCGGCTGCAATTTTGGGCTTTAGTCGAAATCAAGTATGGGAAATAGAGTGTGGGCCTGCTTTAAGCACATGAATCTATTTTAATTGAAGGTCAGTTTACAAGAGTTGGCCCAAACTGTAGGAAACAGAAGAGATAATGGGCCGGGTCGAGACCAGCTGTCATGGGCCCAAATTTGTGGATAAGCCTAAAAGGCAGTCCATCATTTTCATTCTTGAATGTGATTATAGTTTGGGTTTTAGTCGAATAGTCGCGTAGCTGGGATCGCACGATTTTGCGTGTGTGTTTAACCCGATTTCTCCGCGCTGCAAACGCATCTAATTATTATTTACTTCGTCAGCAAGCAAAGATCGGTACGTGTCTGCGTCAGATGTACGCCAACTGGGTCTAGACCAACTAAACTCGCTTTGTATTACTCCACATAGTATAAAAAGGCACCGACCGGCCCCCAAATTGTCATTTCTCGTTCTCTCTCTAAATCGCCTCAAAATCAACGCCTGACAAGCTCTCAATCATCCGAATTCGAGTTCTCTGTTTCTCGCCGCGGTTTGAAATTTTAGGATTTTGACTTCTGCGAACTTTAAAGGGAGCTTTTTTGATCGGTTGGAGTATCGGGAGCGCCACCTACCATGGGCGGTTCGCAGAGTCGCGAAGGGCTCGAGCTTTCCGATTCGGAGTACTCGGACGACGACGAGGAGGAAAAGGAGGAGCAGGATTCCGGAAATTATGCGGATGCCGAGGATCGTACCCCGCAGGTCAGTGCAAAAGTACTGGATGAGGTTGATTCTAGGCTTCAGGCATTAAAGCTGAAATACCCGAAAAGCTCTTCCTCTGCTCCTCGGAAACCTAACGTTGGCCTAAAAAACGCCGTTAAGCTTTACCTTCACATTGGTGGCAACACGCCGAAGGCGAAATGGGTAGTTTCGGAGAAGTTGAGTTCTTATAAGTTTGTTAAGAAGTTGAAAATTGATGATGAGGACGATGATGAAGATGATGAACTGGGTATTCGTGAAGGATTTTGGGTTTTGAAAGTGGGAAAGAAAATTAAGGTTAAGGTTTCCACGGATATGCAGATGAAGTTTTTTGGGGATCAGAGGAGGGTTGATTTTGTCGATTGTGGAGTTTGGGCTTTGAAGTTTTTCAATGATGAAGATTACAGGAGCTTTGTGACTAAATTCCAGGACTGTTTGTTTGAGAATGTATATGGGTTGAGGCCTACAGAGGAAAATAAAATGAAAATTTATGGGAAAGAGTTTCTTGGTTGGGTGAAGCCGGAGGAGTCTGATGATTCCGTATGGGAGGACGCAGATGACGGTGTGTGGAAGAGTCCGCAGAAGAGACCAGTGGAGCTTTCGGAGAGGGAGAACCAGGATTTGTTAGAGGAATTTGAGGAGGCTGCAACCGATGGTGGGATTCAAAGTTTAGCTTTGGGGGCATTGGATAATAGTTTTTTGGTTGGTGATTCAGGAGTTCAGGTTGTGAAGAACTTTAGTCATGGGATTCATGGGAAGGGAGTGTATGTGAGGTTTGGCGACCAGAAATTGGGATCAAGTAGTGGGAACTCTAGAACGCCAAAGAAGGCCCTTTTGATGAGGGGAGAGACAAATATGATGCTCATGAGCCCCCAGAAGGAAGGAAAGCCCCAGTCTACAGGGCTTCACCAGTTGGATATAGAGACTGGGAAGATTGTTACAGAGTGGAAGTTTGAGAAGGATGGTACTGATATCACAATGAAAGATATTACCAGTGATGCAAAGGGATCGCAGCTGGACCCTTCTGAGTCCACTTTCTTGGGATTGGATGACAATAGATTGTGTCAGTGGGATATGCGTGATAAGAAGGGAATGGTTCAAAAGCTTGCAAATGCCAGTTCACCCGTGTTGCATTGGACTCAAGGACATCAATTTTCGAGGGGAACAAATTTCCAATGTTTTGCAACTGCTGGGGATGGTTCCATCGTTGTTGGGTCGCTTGATGGGAAGATAAGATTATACTCAAGGACTTCCATGAGGCAGGCGAAAACTGCTTTCCCAGGACTTGGTTCACCCATTACATCAGTTGATGTTACGTATGATGGGAAGTGGGTTTTGGGCACGACAGACACCTATTTGATCTTAATCTGCACTTTATTCACGGATAAGGATGGTAAAACCAAGACTGGTTTTGCTGGTCGAATGGGAAACAAAATTCCTGCGCCAAGATTACTTAAGCTCACCCCTGTTGATGCACATCTTGCCGGAGCTGATAATAAGTTCCATGCTGGCCATTTTTCTTGGGTAAATTACTTCTTCATGTACTGTTTTTTTGGCTTTCTTTTTTAATTACTACCCACTGTTGTGCCTGCTGGTTCCACCTTTTGATCTCAAATGAAGTCTGTACAACACGTGTGCTTGTTGGAATGTGCATTGCATGTCCAAAGGTTTGCATGTGTTGTTTTTATATATTTTGTTCATAAGCTGCTTGTTTTGTTCTATTTCTTTTAATGTAATCAAATTTAACATTGGTGGTTAAATTTTTGGCCTGACACATGGTTTATCCAAGTTGTTTGCTCGTTTGATGCATATTGTGTGCCCTTGCTCTGCATGAATTTTCTGCATGCAAGTGCTTCTGCAGGTTCCTGAGAATGTTATGAATTTTGGCTTTATAAAGAGTTTCCACTTTAGCCTCACTTTGAACTACAAGATGGATGCCCGTTTTTGGTGGATGGCTATAATACTTTGTATTCATAGGTGATAAGAATCTTTCATCAAATATTCAAGTCCAAGTATGTGAAACTAATGCTACAAGGAGTTCATCTTGCACACAGTTTTATCTCTTGTCCAAATTTTGCTTTGAAAAAGCTCATGCTTTCTGAGTATGTTTGATTGACTTTCCTGTTATGGCAAGTACGCAAATTATAAAACTATGATGCCGTTGCCTAATTAAAGAGTCACGTCACAAGAATGGGTGTCTAGCTTAATTGTGGTTAACGATCTGATAGAGTTGTAACTTCTTTGTGTTGTACTTATCTTGTTTTGTCGTATTGTGCCCCCACTTGTCAGGTTACCGAAGGTGGAAAACAAGAAAAACATCTGGTGGCAACAGTGGGCAAATTCAGCATTATATGGAACTTTCAGCAGGTGAAGAACAGCGCACATTACTGTTACCAGAATCAACAAGGGCTTAAGAGCTGCTATTGTTACAAAATAGTGTTGAAGGATGAATCCATTATTGAGAGCCGGTTCATGCACGACAAGTTTGCGCTCAACAATTCGCCTGAGGCCCCGTTGGTTGTGGCAACTCCTATGAAAGTTACTTCCTTTAGTATGTCTGGCAAGCGATGAATGGTTGAATGCAGGGCTTTCAGAAACTGTGTTATTTGCCTACTTTTAGTCTGCTGTTGTGTACATATAAATAGGCTTTTCCTTGTGGGTAAATGTTTTCCCCTTTTATAGTCATGATTTCTTCATCATTTACTGGATAGCCTTTGTATCAGACGTTGTTGATCATTTGTACGTTTTATATTGTTTCAGCATTGTACTCTTTTTATTGCCTCCGGGCTGCTTGTGTTTTATTGATGCACTATGGCAGTAACCAATTTTAAGATTGTGGAAAAACAAACAAGAAACCGGTTTTACATTGGCTAATGCTGTAATTTAGTGCAAAAGGAAAACATTATCTGAGATGAAAACGTCGTAATTGATCGGCAAGAAACGAAAACGTTGTAAAATCATAAAAATTAACTTAACGCGCCAGGTAGGGGTCGAACCTACGACTTTCTGCTTAGGAAACAGACGCTCTATCCACTGAGCTACAGGCGCCTGTTGATATATTTTATCATGTGTAAAATACCAAAAATGTGGGCGGGTAGAAGTTGATCTATCTTTATGCATAGCCCTTGATGGCTGATGCATACCATCTCCCTAGAGTCATGCCTAACATTTCATTCTAGTTTCATCATTTCTCTCCCCCCCCCCTCGCCGGAAACTTCCATTAATCCTCCATTTGCGCCACCATGTCCACCTGCATGATCTTCCTCCTATGGCTCGTCAGCACCCCCCTTGCAATCCACGCCGACTCACTACCTGTCGGTAATACCTTTCTTCATATGCACAAAAACATGCATCATTCATCCACAATACCTCCAAGTATCAAGAACTTTTCTCTATATACTACAAGATACTAATCAAGAATCCTTTTTTTTTTTTCTTTTTTGCGTTTTCCTTCTTTTGTTGTTTGATAATTTGTTCTATACGCGCCTTTATAAATGTAGGTTATCTCCTTAACTGCGGTGCGGACGAAGAAGCAGTAGAAGGGCCTCTCAAGTACGTTCCAGATGATCACTTCATATCAACTGGCAACAAAACAACATTGAACAGAACAGACATTCTGCCTAGATTAAGAACTCTCCGGTTTTTCCCAAATGCCAAGGCTAGAAAGTTCTGTTACAGCTTCTCTGTGGTAAAAGAAGGGAAATATCTAGTGAAAACCATCTTTTTCTACGGAGGTTTTGATGGAGGAAAGGAGCCGCCTGTTTTTGATCAGATCATTGATGGAGCAAAATGGGGCATTGTGAATACCACGGAGGATTACGCGAATGGGGGATCATCCTTCTATGAGGCCATTGTCGTCGCTCGGAACAAGATTCTGAGTGTTTGTTTGGCAAGAAATCAGCACACTGCTGCTGGTACCAGCCCTTTTATTTCTTCTGTTGAAGTGTATCTTATTGATGATTCTGTTTACAATTCTACCAACTTCAATGAAAACCTGCTGGTGACTGTTGCAAGAAGTAGGTTTGGCACAGATGGAGAAGTCGTTAGGTACAATACTATTTTTTGCTTGATCTTGCTTTTATTCACATGATTTAAGGGAACTTTGATTTGGAGCATTGTATGGTCTAATTTGATTTAAATGTTGTATTTATATGGAGTGTTTTATTAGTATCTGAAAAAGGTTTTTGAATAATGAATGCGGAATCAGTTTTCCAGATGACGATTTCAACCGATACTGGGAGCCCTTCAAGGATGATAATCCTTTCGTCTTGAGCCAGTCCAATGTAACTACTTCGACATTTTGGAACATCCCACCACCGGAGGCCTTTAAATCAGCACTAACAACCAGCAGAGGGAAGAATCTGACAGTCAAATGGCCACCGTTCTCACTCCCCAGCGGACGATATTACATTGCATTGTACTTCCAAGATAATCGAACCCCAAGCCCATATAGCTGGAGAGTGTTCGATATCTATGTAAATGGAGAAAAATTCTTCCAGAATATCAATGTCACAGAGAGTGGTCAGAGTGTTGTTGGGACAGAGTGGCCTCTTTCAGGACAAACAGAGATTTCTCTAGTTCCCGTCAACAATAAAACTGTTGGGCCATTGATCAATGCTGGTGAACTCCTTCTGATGTTGCCTTCTGGAGGAAAGACCATCACCAGAGATGGTATCTTGCACAAAATTGCACCTGAACGAGTTCCGTTTACATTCTTTGTTTTAGTGCTCATATTAGATATATGTTTCTAAGTTTTCTTGATTTGTTTTGGATATTTGACAGTGGTGGCAATTGAGCAATTCAGAACAGAATTAACAAACGAGCCCGAAGATTGGACAGGGGATCCATGCCTTCCAAGAGAGAACTCATGGACCGGTGTTTCGTGCTCTGACACAGTTCCCGTTCGAATTCTCTCTTTGTAAGTTCCGTTATCTCCTTACATTAAGTCATATAAGCTTATCTGAGCCTTGAACCAGTACTAAACATATCTTCATCAAGAAAGTACTGTATCTACACATGAGTATATTAAGGATTTCTTACACTTGTTTAAATTGCATGAAGGAACCTGACAGGCTTTGGGTTGTCTGGATCACTGCCACAAAGTATATCTAAGTTAACTGCACTCAAGGACCTGTAAGTAGTTCATCCCTTGTGCTATGTTACTTGCATTCAGCAACATATATATCATGTTATGTTTTTCCCATAAAGTTGTAACAACTGGAACTGTATCTCAGTTTGCTTGGAGACAACAAACTTTCAGGCAATATACCTGATTTGAGTTCACTAAAATCTTTAGAAACTCTGTAAGCTCCCAAATTCCCTATATTTTTCTCTTTTGTCATTTACCCCACCTGAGTACATCAACTTGACTATATCTTGGTTTTTTGATCTGTGAAAAGTCATCTTGAGAACAACCAATTCGAAGGATCAGTCCCTAGTTCGATGGGCGAACTACCAAATCTTCGTGAAGTGTATGTTCTAAAGCTGAAATTCTCTGTCTATTGGATGATTTCTTCTATGTATATAAGTATAACGGACTCTTCCTATTGACAGATACCTCCAGAACAACAAACTAAATGGTAGCATCCCGGACTCTTTGAAAAACAAACGCGGTGTCAATGTTAAGTAAGTCTTAATCTTACATTTTGCTTCATAGATCACAAGTGAAGCAACTGTTTTACGTTTCCAGTGTTCTTGAATTGCTTTTAACTACGTAAATGGTGCCCAAAATTTTACTGCTTGTAGGCTAGAAATGTTAGCTGATAGAGATGATGCTGTTGTGGATTAGGTCCTAAGTGAGAGGACAAATGACGTTGAGGAGTACAGAAGCTATGGGCATGGAAGGACAAAAGGGAGAGATTTTTGCAATTTTGTCTGTTGGAATGAAGATAGGCAATGGCTTGTGTACTTGGTTGTCTTGTGTTTTCACTGTGATTATGCATGTGTTTCATATCATACTGGTGCTCTGTCTCTGCATAGACACACAAAACTAAAGTATATACTGTCTATTCCTTACTTTTAGTGTGTCTTTATATACTTAGAAAAATTATAACTTCAAGGGTTCTTGAATAAGTGGTGAATATTACTATGTTTTTTTTTTTTTCGGGTAAATTTTATGTACATACATATTGAACATTTCAAGAACAACATTATTTTTTTTACTTTTTTTTTTTAATTTTTTAAAACAAATAAAACGTTGAACTACAATTTAAATAATGATGTCGTAGGTACGTAACGAAAATTATTTATTATCCATGAAAAAAAAATCACAAATATCCAACGAGGCTTAATAGATATACATTTTTCAAAAATATTGGGTTGAATCAGCTCTTAAGGATTGTCTAAATAAGGGATATTTAACTGCTACAAAATATTTAAAAATAAATAAATAAATAAATAAAAGATGTAAGTCTAGTTTGATAGGCAAGCCATTTTGATCCGTACAAATGTGCGACAATGGGGTGACGAGATTGGAGCATAAAAATGAATAGAAAGAAGAAACACATGCTGAAAACCAAAGTCCAAAAGGCAGTGTAAATTGTAAAACCCTCAGTCCCTCTCCCTCCTATTAAAATCTGTACGTACCCATAATTTCATCAATCTTCCTCTCTGGCACCTCCACATAACTCTCCGGACCTCTTTCTCACTCTCCTCCAATTATATATGGAATGTTGCCGATAAACCCTACCTCACTTCTCCCCCTTTCTAGACCTTCCCCAATTCTCTCATTCCCCTTTCTCTGCCTTCCGATCACTTCTTTCCGCTGCCGTGCCTCCTCCGCCGACGACTCTTTTGCAAGCTCGTGGTTCAAGTTTTCTGCAGCTTCCGACGCTGCGTCCATCCGAATTGGCACTGGTTCATCGGATAAGGTAGGCTCTGGTGTTGCGAGTGGTCCTACTAGTAATAAGAACACGAAAATTAATGCGAAGGAGAAGTGGTCGCGGGATCGGGAGAGCTACTTGACCGAAGACGACGACGCGCTGCCTCTTCCGATGACTTATCCGAATTCTTCCCCAGTTTCGCCCGAGGAAATTGATAAGAGACTCAAATGCGATCCTGAAATACAGGTACTTCAGAAAAAATGTAGTCTTGAAGTTAAAATATCCACCACACATTTGGTGTTTAGATTGAAAAACATAAGTTTTATGAGTTCATTGGATGCTCTTGTTCATATTAATCTTGATTGTCTGCAAAATTATATTTATCCGCTGTCCATCTAGCTGGATATTTTGATGTTTTAAGGAGTATGGCATATTCAATTGCTCCTGAGGAGTGGGAATATTTGAGTCCAAAGATAAGAGTGGTTTACTTTTTGATAAGTCAAAGCACGGGTAACTTGCTGACATGGCAATTCATTCCATTGAGTTGTTTTAGAGTACGAACTTCATCATAAGTCGATGTTAAATTGAAGATTTTACCATCACAGCAAATAAACGAGAACTAATGTTGACTGTTAACTAAGTTGAATATCTTCAAATTGGTTGATTATAAAAGCAGAACTTCTACTCCAAAGTATTCTTTTGACTTGCTGCCTAGCAAGTGATTTTGATTCGTTACAAGAGTTAAATGTCCTGCTGAAATTGATTGGTTTCAACTTTCATGTGACTTTATCTGTGAAGCATTGTAATTTTGATGTTAACTTTATTAATCTTGTTGGAGTTTCTATTGCCTTCTCTATATCACTACAAGGAACCTTGTTCTTTTCATTGATAAAGATATTTGTATGGAATCTTTAAATTATTTAAATTTCAAATCAGACACATGTTACCTTCTTTCCTTCTGAATGCTATTTACTATAACGGAATTGCAGGATTGCAAGCCAATGGTTTATGAATGGACAGGGAAGTGTCGTAGTTGCCAAGGAACTGGTTTAGTCAGCTACTATAACAAAAAGGGCAAAGAAACCATCTGCAAATGCATACCTTGCCTTGGGATCGGTACTATTTTCCTCCATCACATTTAGTTGAATTATTTCTTCTTCTCTTTGGGGAAGTTTCTTGATGTTAACAATTTCTTACCCTGTTTAACTTGTGGTATAAGAGATTGGGATAGCACGATACATTTCTTAACAGAAAGCCGCAATGTATTCCCTACCTTGCTGCTCATTCATATAGCAATCCGGAATTAGAATTTATTGATATCAACCATGACAATTCTGTCTGCCCATTTTTATGCTCCTTGTGATTCTACCTACTAAAAGGTGGAGCTATACCTCATAATTTTCTTATCATGTACCATAACTGATGCTTGCAGAAATCTCATTTTATATGGAAAAGGAAAGGGATTAAGAAACACCAAAAGGCTTGTTTGGATAGCTACAAAATGCAAGAAAGTTTTGAGAATATAAGATCTTGATTTTAGCTTCTGTGTGTAGTTCCAACCACAGTAAACAGAGAAACTCTGATGCTCCAAAGACAAAACTAATAAATGGACATCAAATGCTACATTCCCTTTCTGTTATTTATGTTCCAAGATTACTAATTTGTTGACAATTTTTAATGGTTTCAAGGCCAATGTACCCATGATACCTGCCGTTTTCCTGCATGAAATAATATTACTGGATTAAACTTCTACCATTGCATAGGGTGTCTTTTATCTGTTGTCTCTTTCAAATAAATAAATTGATAAATCTTTGGCAAAAGTTTCTTATTTTCTTTTTTGGCTCATTTTCCGGCTGTGATTTTGTCCTTTGTAATCTTTGAATGTGTAGGTAACTCTGCTTACATTATGCTTCTACCACAATATTTTCCTGTTTATTATTTCATCATACTTTTTTGTGTTATCAGCCTAAACTGAGTTCGATCCATGCCAAGTAGGTCACATGGCTAGTAAATTAGTACAAATGTTCTATTTATCGATTTCTTTTAACATTTGTTGTTGTTTACAAATTAACATCTTGGTTTCAGATTCTGGTGTGTGCCTTTATATTTGTGCAACTTTCTGTCTGCATCTTCCATTTATCATTGTTGCTATTTCAAGTTTGATTTGTAAAGTTTCTTCATGCATGGATATCTGTTCATAGACATTGGTCAAGGATTGGAAACCTGATATATAATATTTGTTCTAGCAGGATATGTGCAGAAGATAACAGCACGCACGGATATTAGTGTGATGGAAGACTTGGATAATGGAAAACCACCGTGATATGTATTCAAATGCATTCTTATACTCCAGGATTTCCTTTTGCTCTTTTTCTAACCCCAGGATTTCCTTCCGAGGAAACATTCATAAAGATTTAGCATTTATTGTACTCTTCAGTCATTGTAGCTCATGATTACAACTTGTATAAAATTCTATTATATCTGTTAATAAGGATGACCTTGTACCAAGAAATTTAAGAAACAGCATCAAGTAAACACATCTTAACTTGCTCATATAGCGAGGATAAGAATGTATTCTTCTCTTGCTACTGTTTTCCACTTTCTGGAATCACCCTTTGCACTTTATTCCTCTTATCTATTAATGAGAATCTAGATTGTGTGCTTTGCAAATCATCCAGGAGTCAAGTTATTCTGCATTATCATTTAAGCATCAGAATATCTTCAAACCATTTATTATACAGAACCTGGGGTGCTGGATCGCGGTGCCTTTGTATATTATAGTCTCTGGAGTTGTCTCAAACCTCAACCTCTTGTGCACTTTCTTCACCCAAAGACCAAGCAGAAGATGATGTCGAGTTTTAGCTTTCTTGATATCCAATACAACCTTTCCAAGAGAAAATTCTTGAGGAAACCTTCAAGGATGTTTTCAAGAGACAAACAAAACTCGGGGGTATTTCCAATCTACTGGCCAAATATGGAAGAGCTGAAGCAAGTATTCAACAAATTTGATGCCAATAAAGATGGCAAAATATCCCCAGAGGAGTACAAGGCTATACTGAAGGCCTTGGGTAAAGGAAACCTTCTTACGAAAGAAGTGCAGAAGATATTTGAGGTTGCAGATTTGGACGGAGATGGATTCATCGATTTCAATGAGTTTGTGGAAGCACAGAAGAAGGGAGGTGGGGTGAAGACAGTTGATCTGCAACGTGCTTTCCAGGCCTTCGACAAAGATAATGATGGGAAAATAACAGTAGAAGAAGTGTATGAATTGCTGCAGAAGCTTGGGGAACGGTGCAGCATCCAAGATTGCCGGAAAATGGTACAAGCTGTAGATACCAATGGGGATGGTGTGATTGACTCGGATGAATTTATTGCTATGATGACTAAAACCATGATCATATGCTAGATGAATAACTCTCGAGGAATGCAAGTTAGTCTAGTCCACTAATCAATTTCAGAAATACTGTGTATGCATACTTCTATTTGTAATTTACTTAAAAGAGCAATGATCCATAAAATATAATTGTAGTCAGTATTATGAATGAGTTAAATGGATAACAAACGACAAGCAGGTTGTGAATAGAGAACATGGGATCACTCTTGAACTGCAGTGGATAATCCTTCTGTATCAATGTCACAATTGATGTATATGATGAACTAAACTGCCAATGAGAGAAATTTCATCACTATCGGGCAAGACAAAATAAGAACTTCGATAATTATGCCAACAAGCTCCACAAATGGAAGTTACATTCTCCATTATGATGGAATAATTTGTCATCTCTACAATCAGCATGCAAATTCTTCCCACTAATCATGACAATCTAGATGGTGACATGCTAGTCACCTCAGAAGAACAGGCCCCTTGTCATGTTGGAGACATTATAACCAACCATAAATCACCAGAATCAACCATTGGGAATTTACCAGTAGTCATTACAAGAGCATTTACCATCCTTGAAATGATGAAACCGCTTGTTGTCTCTGACAATTAACTCCCTCCCAACGATTCTGGACATGATCTTGATAGCATTGTGACAATCGCCACAGACGCGTAGGTTTTTAATGATCCGCAGAGGTGTCCTTGCAGGAGTACTAATTAGACCATAAGCAATAGCAAGACGCTCACTGTGGTAAAGAAGTGCTTGTTCCTTCGCCTCCTGATCAATGTCATGGAGGACATATCTGGTGTCGGGAACATAAACTTGCTCTTTCTTTGCAGCCCTCAACTTCTCATCGTCCTTGTAGAGGGTAGGGTTACGGAACTCCGGTATCCTGTTCCTCCCAACGAGCATGTTAATCCCAGATTGCTTCTTAGGAGGAGGAGTGGGGATCTTGTTGGTAACGGCCTTTGAAGGGTCAAGACTGACCATCAATTCCTCCGCACGATCTTCAAGATCAATATCTCCATGTATACGTGCATAGTTCATCAATGCCTCCCAAATAACGGCTGTGGGTTCAAATGGAAGGGCTTCAATGTATGCCTCGGCCTCAACAAGATGCCCGGACTTTCCAAGGACACCTAGAAGCCCCAAATAATGTTCAATACCTGGAGAAATCCCATAATCAGTTTTCATAGACTCAAAATGTAAAAATCCCTCTTCAATTGCTTCAGCACTAGCACAAGCTTCTAAAACAGCAATAAAAGTTTCTCCATTTGGTGGTAACCCCAACTTCCTCATCTGCTCAAATAATGCCAAACCATCATCTCCTAGCCCATTGGCTGCATACCCATTAATCATCAAGTGCCAAGAATCCATATTCCTATCAGGCATGTGATCAAAAACTCTTCTTGCGTCAGTCATACTTCCACACTTCGAGTACATGTCCAGCACCCTATTATTCAGTTGTAGGTCACTCCTAAAAGTCGACCTCAAGAAGTAGTCGTGTGCTTTCTTGGCGTCCTCAAATTTCTTTGAATTCCCACATAACTCAAAAAGCAAGCTAAAACATTCAGCATTTGCTCGAATCCCCTGGTCCATGTGTTCGATAACTTCCTTAACCTTACCCGCTCTGCACAAGCTCAGTAAGTCAACAATATCAGCCGGCCGACTTGCGTTTGACACTTGCGTACTTCCATTTTGAATCTGACTATTTACAGCAGCTTGCCCATATGAGCCCCTTTGATTCTGGTTTGGTTGTGGGTGCGTCAGATTCAGATTCTGATTATAATCATTCTTCCATTGATTCGCACCTCCGTGTGGATAATTCTGGCTCTGATTAGGGTTGTGCTGATAACCCTGATTTTGAAACGCTCCCTGCGGGGGATAATTCCTATCCAGATTCGGTTTTTGCCCGTAGCCTTGATTTCGATTATTACTCCACTGATTAACACTTCCTGGGGGAGGAGGATAATTCTGGTTCTGCCGAAAACCCTGATTTGGGAAATTGCTGCTAAGGCCTGTACCTCCCTGTAGCGGATACCCTTGACCCGAAGTCAGACTTCCTTGATTCGGGAAACCCTGATTCACTCCACTACTACTACAACCACTATTATAACCCTGATTCTGGAAATTACCGCTCCTGTTATTAACTGGGTTTCCGAAACCGCTGTTCCGTGCGGCCCACTGATTCTCTGGGTTCTGATCGAAATCGAATGAAGGAGCCGAGGGCTGAGGATTCGGCCTCTGGAAGTCGTCGGGTATCGCGGAGGTTGAGAGGATTCTGATAGCGGGGAGAGAGGGGTTTCGGATTAGGGTTTTGGGAACTGAGATGAAGGGGAGAGAGGGGCGTACCTTGCCAAGAAAAATGGTCGTAGGGAAGGAGAATCGAACCCTGAGAATTGACGACAGAGGAGACGCCATTTTTGTGGGTTGTGGAAAAGAATGGTTAAACCCCAGGTGTGTGATAAACCCTACCGCATAGAAGGACGCGTACTCATCGATGGAGGAGGGAGTTGAATAGAGGTAACGGGTTGGAGTGCTGTTCACTTATATCCGGATTCCGGACTTGTGATTCGGGTTAACAGACTCCGGTCCGCGGGTAACATGTTTCTACAATCTACACCCAAAAAAAATTAAGGTCATTGTGATATATGAAATGATAAAAAATTCCTATGAAAATATAATTAGTAAATTATTTTTTTTTATATTTTAAAAAATAAAGTACATCAATGGTTTAATAGGAGATAATTTGCTTATTTTTTAAAATACAGGATAATTTTTTACTCATTTCTTATACTACATTGGGGTTTTCTTTAATTTTTCATATCATATGAGGCTAAATTGCATTTTTTAGAAAAATTATATTGAAAAAGAGAACCGATAATTACAAAGTACTCCCATTAGGTTTACACATAGGTCCTCTATAGTTTGAAAGTTTATATTTGATATCTTTAAGATTTATTTTTGTCTAATAAATAAATTAAAATTTACCGTATTTGTTGATAATAACAAAAAATAAAAAAACAAAAGTTCATATTTATCCCTGATTGACCGAACACTGAATTATTACAAATATAATAATTTTATTTTTCTAATCAAAACTACCCTTATACATATTCAAACATTAATACATATATATGGAAAAATAATAAAAATTATATATATATGTACATATGAACATAAATAAAATTTGAAACGCATTCCTAAACAAGTATAAAAATTGTAAGTTTGAACCAAGCAAACATAATTCAAATGTAGATTTAAGAAGACTGTCATCATATTTTCATAACAATCATTTTAATATTTCAATGCGTAAAACAATGTAATGGGTGTGAAATTTGAAATTCGCAAGTCTAAATTAATTCGTTATATCATTTTCAAACCTAAAACAGATAGTAACATAAGATTATTTGTGATCATGTCTTAAGTTGTTAGCTAAGAATTTATAGAAGAATTGAGATCAAACAGATTTGGTATCTTCTGAAGTAGTGGTACTAATGTTTTGTTGCAGATGTCGGGCCTTTTATGATCCAAAAGATTTGATTCTTTCGAGAGTTCGTATCTTTTTGAATTACGTTTAGCTCATATTAGTCTAATCGTTCAATTTGTTTAATTTTGAAAAATACATGAGATAATTTGCTTTTTTTTTTTCATATGAATAATTTCTATTGATATACTAATTATTGCCATAACTTAAAACTCATTATATGTCTTGTTATCACCTTTTAATTAATAGAGTATTTGGTTAGATTTATATTAAGTATTTATAAGATCATATATTTTCTCATTTTTTTTTAGGTTTTTTATAAAGTATTAAATTTATATTAAGAATGCCTCTTTAAGTGTTTGTGTAAAACATTTACTAAATGAATTGTGAAATTTTATAAGCCTGTGAATAAATATATTATGAAGTATTTGAAAATAGTTACAAATTCACCCAAACATGCCCATAGTTCCTTTAGAAGGAGAAAACAACAAATACAGAAATGAAACTTTACCGCCAAGTTTTTGTGAATTTAAAAGGGGGGAGAGAGAGAGAGAGAGAGAGAGAAGCAGAGTCCGTGGATGGAAGACGAAGACGAATCTCTATCGCCTTCCAGCGATTCAATGGAGTCGCAACCTGACACCGATTCGTCCGAATCCATATCCGAGTCAAACGGCTCTGGAGGCGATAATGACGAAGAAGAAATGCCCCCTGCGCGTTCAGCTCCACCCAGGAACCACCAAAGGAAGTCGCGAAACGTGGAAGCTCTTGTAAGGTTTGTTTTTAGTTATATGATCTGTTAGTATTCGTTAGTTGGATTATTAGTTATTAAAGTCATTGCCATTGCGTTCGGTAACTATTAGTATGTATGGTGATAGGGCTGTTCAAGGCTAGGGTTTAATCGTTTCTGTTTTGGATTTGAGAAGTTTGTCTCCAGTAAGGTTCCTGATTGTGCGAATGACATTTAGCATCATGTTTTAACCATATATAAGCAGTAACTTGCAAATGCGAGAATCTTCATTTTATTGAGATCGGTATCCATTACTTTCCTGCTTATTTCTTTTTAAAATATGATGTTCCTAAATCAGGGGAAACCTAGAAGTGAAGCGGCAACCACTATTCCCTAGAGTATATTCCGTAGTTGATGCCGAGAGCACATTAAGGAAGCCCTTTAAACCTCCCTCTTCCAGTGGTTACTCTGAGAACAAGGAGCAGCTGGCACGTCGGCTATGGGCTCGCAAGAGGTTTGTGCCATGGGGCTCCACAAGACCTGCACTAGTCAACATTACGAACAGGTTTAGTACTCCCAACATAATTGAGGAGAATGATGATTCAGAGGAGATCTTATCACTGCCTCCAGGAATCGAGCCTCTAGTGCTATGGCAGCTGGAAGAATCTGGGGAGAGAGACAGAGACTGTACGTCTATAATTGTGGACTCCTTGCTTGTGAAGTTTCTCAGGCCCCATCAGAGGTACAGTTAGGCATAATTTAGAGTTCTATATGTTTTCCATATTCAGAATGTCTGGTTAAGAACTTAAGATGTTCTGGTTGTCAGTAGTGAACTTAAAAGATATAAAACATCTTTTAAAAGCTAAGGAGGAGGTCCTGAGAAATTCAGAACATACTTTCTCATTAGCATCTTGTAAACATGTCTCACATGTACTAAAGTATTCTTTTACATTTTCCAAAAGGATAGATATAATTTTGTAGGTGGTAATGCTTATATTAGGGTTACAAAATGCCGAGGTACATGGCTTCGTATTTATGATATTTAGTACTCACAGCTGGTTGTAGTTCTGCTGTTAGAATCCTGGATATTAAACCATGAAATTGCATAGATAAGGTTAAATATAATCTGATGATTTTATTACATCATTCAATTTGAAGGTTCACTTGGTATGCACTTGCAGAGAAGGGGTGCAATTCATGTTTGATTGTGTTTCTGGTATTCTTAGTGCTTCCAACATCAATGGTTGCATCTTGGCTGATGATATGGGGTAACGTTCTGTGGCCGACTGACAAATTTTTATGTTCAGCTTCTAAGATTGATTAAATGCTTTAGCAATTTTACATCTGTTGTCTTTGATATTCTCATTATTTTTTGGTTGTTGTCGTTCAGTCTGGGGAAGACCTTGCAGTCAATCACATTGCTATACACTCTTCTTCGTCAGGGGTTTGATGGCAAACCAATGGTTAAAAAAGCAATAATTGTGACTCCTACCAGTCTAGTGAGTAACTGGGAAGCTGAAATCAAGAAATGGGTTGGAGAAAGAGTGAAGCTTCTTGCTCTCTGTGAGAGTACTCGAGAAGATGTTGTCTCTGGCATTGATAGTTTCACTAGTTCATGTAGCCCTTTACAGGTGATTTTCTTGCGCTGTCTGAATTGTCTAGCAATAATCACAACTAAACTGACGGTCTTATAGTTACTGATTGTTTCCTATGAGACATTTCGGATGCATTCGTCTAAATTCAACCAAACTGGATCCTGTGACCTGCTTATATGTGATGAGGCGCATAGACTAAAGAATGATCAAACATTGACTAATCGAGTGAGATACATCAAATTCTTTTATTTGAGCTTTTTTCCTGGATGAGGTCATAATGAATTTGGACCTAAGATGACCTTCATTAACTTATGGACCAGGCATTAGCTGCACTATCTTGCAAACGCCGCATTCTCTTGTCAGGGACTCCGATGCAAGTGAGAAATGCCTAAACATCCTTACTCCTGCATCCTTCTCATGGTATTGCTTTGTTACACTATGAGAGTAATTCAATCTTCTGTGTCATACAAATTCAGAATGATCTCGAGGAGTTCTACGCCATGGTTAATTTCACAAACCCTGGAGTCTTGGGCGATGCTACATATTTTCGCCGTTATTATGAGGTATGCTATGTTCCTGGAATTTGAGGACAGTGGAAGATAACCATGAGACTTTTAACTCCTTTCTATTCTCAAATTCTAACAATGGCAGTCAGCTTTATGACTATGAAAGGAAAGATAGATTAACAATTGAAATAGGAACAACATGCAGTGTACCATTGTGAAGTCTAGTTGTTCCTCTGCCGTATATAGCAAGCATTTATTTCAAAACTTGATTGTTGTCTATAATATTTGAAGACACCAATTATTTGTGGTCGAGAACCTATGGCTACTGAAGAAGAAAAGAGGCTTGGTTCAGAGCGATCTGCAGAACTAAGTGGAAAAGTAAATCAGGTAACTGTATTTTCCCTATATCTAATGCCAAGCGTATGCTTACTCTTATCGGCTTGAAAAAGCTATCTATATTGAGTTCCATAGGATCACAAATTTTCTCCCTCGTTAGAAATGTTTTGTTTGTTAGGGTTCATACTGGGTTCAGGGGTTGCATTGGTAGATTTGACTTAACTTTTGACTTATTTCATTCCCCGTATTTCAGTTTATATTGCGGAGGACTAATGCACTGCTGTCTAATCACTTACCACCAAAGGTACTGCAATATGCATTATTTGTATTTCTTTGCATTAATTAGCATAATTTTTTTACTATGATGTAGAACTGGGGCTATAAGATTTTTACGACTAAGTGGTCTTGTTTTTGACTTTTGGAGCCTTTCGAGATCGTTATATTAAAAATTATCTATTGTATTGGGTTTGGTTGTATTCTCCATAATATTATGGTCGTAATGCTCCAGAGTTGTTGCTTTGATCTTTTGACATCATTGTTTAAACCGATAGTCTTCATATAGCTTCATATCTGTCTTTGTTCCTTAACTGTTAGTGGCTTTGTTTTGGTTACTATCTTGCAGTCCATTCTTAGACTGTGGGCATGCTTTCAAAAGAATAACAAAGATGAATAGATTGAAGTAATAGCATTTCATCTACGATATGCCTGACTTATGATCAAGAATTGGATTGCAATTATGAAGTTGTCGTGGGGAGAATTTGTGTTTATTCAGCACTAGACTGTTAATTGACTTCTTGATTGGATATTGGGAAGATCTTATGCTTCAAATGTTTGCATTAAATATATGGTAGAGAAGTGATCTTGTTGACATAGAATATGGTGGTCATTAAGGATACCTATAGAGAACTAAAATAATAGATAGCCACCATGTTTGCACTCTATGGAGCTAAAATCTTGCCTTATGTCTCTTATTCCGGTCATATTATTGGACATAATGTGGAATGTGGATCTATTGCATGCTCTGGAAGAAACCTGAAATAGTTTTGGACGGGATAGCTACTAAAGTAATCGCGGTTTATTTGACTTTATTTCGTCTAATTTTATTTTTCCAACTTAGTTAATTGACATATATCTCATTTATCCACTCTGTAAGATGGGTGCCCGGTTATAGGGCTACATTTGAAGCTACCTGGATCTGTGGGTATTCTGATATCAGGTCTTGTTTAGCTTGGAACAAATCGAGCTGCAGGTAGGGCATTGAATAATGTAGTTCAGAACTAATCCAATTCATCTCATCATTCTTCCCAGTCTCTAAATAAATATTATTCTTTGAAAATGGGACCTTATAGAATTATTTTATTACTCTAGAGAACTTCAAACTTTCCAAAATAAGTTTCACTTATATGTTCTTTATATCCTCACGAAACAATTTATATTGCCAGATCTGCAATTCCCTTCTTTTTCATATCTAAACAACTTAAGTTTGGCCTCTTTCATATGTTGATTGTTTAAATAAAGTAATTGCTCCTTTCTTACAGATAATTCAAGTTGTATGCTGCAAGTTGACGCCTCTCCAGTCTGAGCTGTACGACCATTTTATACATTCAAAAAATGTAATATTCATTTCTCTATATGATTATGGGTGCAGTCTGCATAAGCTTCTTTTTCTTCTACTTCAACGTACAGGACAAAGACTTCTAACTTTCAACTTCCAAGCGCAGGTGAAACGGGCTATTTCAGAAGAAGCAAAACAATCAAAAATCCTAGCCTACATAACAGCTCTTAAGAAGCTCTGCAATCACCCAAAGGTATACTCTTACTGGAGGGTGATGAATCTATGATTGTCATTGCTTTTTGCCAGAATGGAAAGTAAATTGCATATTTGCATTATTGATAAAGATCTTATTTGGATTACATCTGAAACGCTGAGGTCTTTCCTGATATAATACTTTATTCATGCATTAGTTCCTGGTGCACAAGAAAAGATGAAAGCTGCTTGCATTTTACTTTGATGACGATGGAATTTAGTTCTGAAACATATCACCATATTATCATTGGTCAAGTTCTGTACATTGTATCATGTTACGCAAAATGTTACCTAAAAATGGCTGGCCAGTTGCATTAGATCCCAAAGACTCTTCTGTTGTTTTTACTGTTAAAAAAGAAAAGGAAAAACTAAGAGAAAATGATGTTCTACGTTTAAACTCATGGGGTTGAGCATGGTGCGGTATTTGGATAAAAGCCCCTTGGGTGTTAAGTGTAGAACCAGCTTTTCTTCAATTGTAGGATGGAAGGGCCTGTAAGAAACCCAGTGAGCTTAGAATAGTGTCTCACCATCTTTGGCCAGCTTCAGGTTCTTAACAACTAGTTATGCCTAAACCTTCAGTGCTTCATATCCTGGCTGACAATTCATGTTATGAGTCTATAACCAAGTTAGGTTGCCAGTGTGAAACTTTTACTATCACATACAGATCTCTCTGATCACTTGAATTTCACCTTGGAATCTGTGGGATGATTTAGGAATGTAATCAACCGCCAGTTTTAGTATTCATTAGTATCTTTTTATTTGCATTTTTATGATTGAATTGCAGCTATTAAGGTACTAACACCAGATAAATTTATATTTGAAGCTAATTTACGACACAATAAAAAGTGGGAGTCCAGGAACATCAGGGTTTGAAGATTGTTTGCGTTTCTTCCCACAAGAAATGTTCTCTGGAAGGTGAATTCTTCCTGATTCTCAGCCTTCTGTTCTTTTGACGATTTAGTATGACCTCATCTTAGTATTAGGCAACAATTCCCTGTTCTATCAGATCTGGATCGTGGACTGGTGGTGATGGGGTATGGGTTGAACTATCAGGAAAAATGCATGTCTTAGCCCGGTTACTTGCTCAACTCCGTCAGAGAACAGATGACAGGATCGTCCTAGTTTCCAATTACACACAGGTGCCAATTTTTGAGCCTTTTAGTTGGATTAACGCTGGTGGTGCAATGTTGTTTATGTGATGTTATTCGGCAATTTTTTTCTTTTTTTCGTTATTTCTTAGTTGAGGACTTTTAAGTACTGTGCCATTTTCTGACATAAAATATCCACCTAGTTACAGATGGATGGTGCAATAAATGCAGGAAATTGTACGTTAGCATTTTGGTTTGTCTTGGATAATATTCTTATTTCTATGGACAGCCATAGTACCAATCCTGCCGACTTATTCTTGGATTGGTGGACAGAAGAAAACCTCAACTAATAGAGGACTAGAATTTTAGTTTTGTGTTAGATATGTACTTGATGAGGCTTCCTTATGCTTCTATGTTTATTGGCAATCTATAGTAAACAAATCATTAATCAATGTGTTCCTAAAAGAATTCTTCGTTTTGTTAGAAACTGTTTGAGTAATGAAGTGCGCATTTCATGATATGAAATGTGGATGCTTTCTCTTAGGAAAATACAAACATATCCAGAGGGCTTATTTGATCATTTTTATGCTTCCATCCAAATTATACGTTACAAATTCATGTTCAATTAATAATAGAACATTTCTTCTACTTTGCTTGATGCGCTTGGTTTTGTTATGGAACATTATTTTGTCGAACATTACTTTCCACTTGACTTTGAGTAGTGTGTGCATGCGGAAACATTATTTTGTTCGTTGACACACTTCACATGGAAGAATTTTAGGAATAAAGAGTCTATTAGCATGAATGGACCTACTGGCGCTTGTCAAGTCTGTTTATAGTGGTGAAGGCATTTTTGATGATTGCTGCACTTTCTAGTTGTAGACACACCCTTATAAGAATTGTTATATCCTTTGTCTCCTTGACGTGTGCGGTGTGCCTATCTTTTCTATTCTCCTTTCTCAGACACTAGACCTTTTTGCTCAATTATGCCGTGAAAGAAGATATCCCTTCCTAAGACTTGATGGGACTACATCAATCAGCAAAAGACAAAAATTGGTTAATCGTTTTAATGATCCATCAAAGGTATGTGAATTTTGTCTTTAAAAAATCTTGTTCTTATGGTATGAACATACCATCATTTGATTATGTTAATATATTTTTCAGGATGAGTTTGCATTTCTCCTGAGTAGCAAAGCTGGAGGTTGTGGCCTCAATTTAATTGGTGGAAACCGATTGGTTCTCTTTGATCCTGATTGGAATCCAGCAAATGATAAACAAGTAATTTGTCCTTGCACATTAAAAAGATTATTACTTCATGTCAATGCTGTATTCGCGATTGGTTCTTCTTTCTATGTCCTTATTCTATCAAACCCACAGTTTGTAGCTACTGGCTGAGTTCTTATTTATGTAGAAGCCATAAATCTCCTAATAATTTTTGTCCTGATGTTTATGAATAGTTCAGAATATGACAAAAAACCTTCATTCATTGTCCATGAATTCTTGTATCATAGGAATCTATTGATAGAGTTTCCATCTTCAATTTTCTCAATTTTGCAGGCAGCAGCAAGGGTCTGGAGGGATGGACAGAAGAAGAGAGTCTACATCTATAGATTTTTGAGTACTGGAACTATTGAGGAAAAGGTTAGATGCAGTAATTTCTTGATGCATTTACTTCCCTATCTATGCTTCTCTTTAAGCAATTATGATTTAACTTTGCTGCAGGTATACCAGCGTCAGATGTCAAAAGAAGGACTTCAAAAAGTTATTCAGCAAGAGCATGTAGATTCAGAGAAGGTACTTTCTTATTTTTCTGATAATCGCGATACAGTCTATTCCTTTTCATGTGTGTTTGATACAAAGTTCTCTTACCAGGGAAATCTCCTTTCAACAGAAGATCTGCGTGACTTGTTCACATTTCATGATAGTGTGAGGTGCTTCATCTTTCTAGAACTTTGTGCTATTTATATAATGGTTATTAGAGGTTTGCCATAAACTTCTTGATGATGCACAGGTGGTGATGTGTTTTCTTTATTTAATTTGATCGGTTATTGAACATCATGAATTGGAAAAAGAATTGATGATGCATGCACTTAGGGTTATGATATCTTGATGATGTATGAAGTATCATTTATCAGCGTGATTAAAGTTGTGCAATAAGTCATGACTACATCACATCTGTGCTTAGAGAGACTGGTCTAGAGGTTCTACTGCTATCAGCCTTTCCCCAATTGGTTTCTTACAATATTGCCCTTCTGTGGAATCTCCAAAGTCTTGGTGTCTTTTCCTCTTTCTTTTTTCTTCTTCTTTTCTTTTTTGTTTATTGAGAGTGCCGATTTCTGTACTTCATTTTCCTTCCAGCACTCCTTTTTTCTTGTATGAAATGTATAAGGAGATGGACTGCAGAAATGGCCTGTCTGTATTAGTGAGATGTTCCTTCCCACTTACTAAAGATGCACGTATACAGTTCTGAAATCCATGAGAAGATGTGCTGCAGCCGTTGTATAGGAGATGAAATTATCTCTAACAGCAGTATGGGATCTAATTACACAAATGGAGGCTTCCAGCCTGATGAAGAGGACATAGGGGGATTTGCAGCTATTGCTGGGTGCTTAAACAATTTAAAAAACCATGAGAAACAGGTTAGTGAACTTCACAATATCAGAATTTCTCAAAAGATTTAGTCTTTTGCTCACAAAATATTCTCCTTAAGGTTGGAAATCCAAAGGAAGATGATTTAGCTAACTGGGGGCATCATCACTTTCCATCTTCTGTGCCTGATTGCATATTTCAGGCTTCAGCTGGAGACGAGGTGAGAATTTCAAGTAGAGTGATTGCTACTTAATCCTTTCACTTTACAAGGTGTGTGCTTAAACTGACTTGTTCTGTGATGGCATTGGAGATTACTCGTCAATGAACAGGTCAAATTAAGAAATCCTGATTTCTAAATCTCAATCTTAATCTGCGTCATGTTTGCCAATCATATGTTAGCCTTTTTCCTTTTGTTTTTTCCCTCTTAAATGCCAGCAAACTCCTTAGAGGAGATCAGGAGAATGTGTGGATGATGAGCAACATTTGCATATGTCTTGGCTGCTTGTTAAGTATTGTACAACTGCTTTCTTTTGAAATGTTTTTGTTTTGGTTTCTTGTTAATGACTCTTGAACACCAGTACTGTTGCTTTATATTTCAGTCTGGATTTGGGCCTGTCTTCATGAAGTATGAATTCTTCTTGATTTATTTTTTTATACCAAATGACCATGTCATTTCTAACTTACAAATTTCCTTAATCTTCTGATTGAATTCAATCTAAATCCTGGAATGCAAGAATTGGATTCACAACTATGGACAAGATTGATTAATTGCTGCATGGGTCCGACCTGGAGTGATGGCCATGGACCCTTTTAAATCCTGTGAAGAAATAGGACCTCGACTAAATCAGTTTCTTTCCTTAAGAGAGCTATCTGTATTTGAGGATTGAAGCAATCATAAAACAAAACCAATTTCAAATATGCTGGGAAAACATTGGTCTTGTTGCTGTTCATTGTTGATGCCAACTGGATGATTCTCAGAATTGTGTTTTATGTACTGTAGGTTTCATTTGTTTTCACAAATCAAGTAGGGGGGAAGCTTGTCCCCATTGAATCAACTGTGAGATCAAAGACAGAGGAGGTGGATGATCAAGAAAAACAGACGAATTTCAGAAAACCTCTCCCCCAACGAGCAGTATTATCATATAAACATAGAAAAGTGTTGCCATCAATCTCTCTTAACAGAGAATCTACTGGGAGCTCATTCAATTTTAAGCCTCTGCCACAGCCTAACTCAAAATTAATGAGAACGTTGGAAGGTAAAGCTCATGTTATGCTGTCTCCCAAAATATCCCCTGGCAATAAAATAAATTCAAATCAATTGTCTCCTGCTTGCATAAACGATGATGATTTTCAGTAGATTTTGGATTGGTTAGCTTATTTTTCCTCTTGTTTCACTATTTTTTAGACATAAGAACAGATATTATGAAATGTTTGACCCTCTTGCTTTTCAATAATCCCCGATTTATCAACAAAATAGCTTGACCACTATGATTTACGATAACATAGTTGTCAAGTTCAGGCTTGATAGAACAGTATTTGAAAAGATTCTTTCTAGTACCAGAACTTGTATGTAATAGTATCTATTGTATATCGTTTTACCATGATTGCATGGTAAACTGCTGTATTAAAGAAAGAAAAAGGAATAGAAATGAACAATTTTCATGCCGTTTGTATCTTAGTTTGAAACTATTTAATTTATCAGTTAATGTTTTGCTTCCTCTGTTAGCTTATCAACCTTTTTTTCTCCTGACTGATGTGTCAACTGCTCAAATCAACTGACTATATGATCCTGAGCTGGCTGGCATCTCGGTTCTTCTGGCCCCAAATGAACTAGTGAAGCAACCAGTTAAGGTTCAGTTTGATATAATCACAGAAGACCTTAAGAAGCTTTATTACTTTCAAAAGTCAAAAATCATATTAAAATTGAAAGCCATTGCAGAAAAGGACCTGAGTCTTGGCATATGCTTTTGCGCCAGAAAAGAGAGAAGGAAAGAAGAATGTTTTTTTACCTGTGTTGACAAAAAATCTTTATTCTATTAGTCATTAGAGTCCAACTTTCAGCTTGATAAAAATGCTTTTATAGACATTGAATTTATGTCATTGTTTGATCGTCAAATGATTACATGTTTGTTCAGTCACTGGTATTTTCTGTTTGTACATTGTTGTGAAATGACTACAAATAACAACGTAATCATGTGTTTTCTGGTTCATATGCTGACTTTTCTCTGGCCCTTTGCTTTGTTAGATATTGTGTCCAATAACTTGGCTTTTTCTTTGAATTATGGATTTTCATATTCACATAAAATATGTATTTGAGAAATACCCTATAGTGGACCTTGCTCTTACTAGAAGTATTTATGCTTAATATCACTTCACTTAATGTGGTGAACGCATGTGATATACAATCATGTAGTTCCATGCTGAGGGCTGTGGTGCAGTGGGAAAACATTATAATGGAGCTTGCTTCCCCCCCTCCCCCCCCCCCCCCCGGCCAACTTTTTGTTTCATTCTTTCCCTTTAATTCCTTATGAAGTGCAGTATTTTAAGTTTCTACTCAGATGGGCTGTGTGTCTGGTTGAACTAATAGCTTTCGTGACATCGGTTTTAGTTTAAGTTTTCAGACAGCTAAAACCCATCTGTTAAGGCTTGTTGTCTACGTTTGATGCATAAGTTATTGTAGCTCTTGTCATTTCTTGGAAATGAAGTTTCAGTAAAACTATAAACCAATCAGCATCTTAGCAACTCAAACGTACCTGGAATTCACATATTTTCTTCAACTAGTTAAGTAACATAAACTAGTACATAGTGCAGAGGGGTAAAAGAACTAAGAATGCTACAAGAACATTCGTTGACAGCTTCCAATGTGAATGCAATTGTAATTGCTCTTCTCCAAAAACACTCCTTAAAAGTGAAGCTTCTAGTTTTGATTGGTGTAGACAAATTGGGTTTTGGGCTAAATTTCTGGTGCCCAATAATTGGTACGATTAGTAGATTTTCATATTGTTCTAAATTGTAAATGGAAGGATATTTGAAATTGACCAAACTCCAGCAATCAAAATTGAGTAACATGCTGGCATTGCATATAATAAAAAGTAAAATGTGGGAGAGGACTTATCCACAGAATAATATATGTTTGTTAAAGCATGAGAAGTCTCACCACTCATGGGAATATAGTCAAGATACCAAGAATCACTCTATTTTTTTTTTTTAAAAAACATGTTTTTGATATGATGAGAGAACAGAAATAGAAGGTAGAAAAATTTGGGGGGTTAAAAGACAAAGGATGTTGGGTGGAGGAGAGACCAAAAGAGACACAATGCTGAAGAGTTATAAGTTAATTAGGATGTTAGAAAGTGGGGGAATCAGCCACCTGTAGTAGACTCATTTGACTAATCCCAATAAGATTAAGAAGAGGATTAACCCAACCCATGTGATGTCACCTTCATTTCTGCCCATCCATTCATCTATTCTAATCTTTTTCCTTTTTTTTTTTTCACCTCTCTGTCTCTCTCTCTCTCATACACACACACACAAAAGTGATTCCTTTTATTTATATAAACATGCTAATTACCAATGATCAACTAAGCTTTTATTTAAAATTCCATAATGAATGAAATTGAGAGCACAAAAATTGTAGGCAAACGGGTTTATACCCTACTTTTATATAATTGAAAAGTGCCATTTTAATGTATTATTTTTATTTATTTTTAATTGTGCATACATATTTGGATATGTTTGTATACGAGCATATATAATAGATGTGGGTGGGTGTGTTGGTCAAGATTGAAAGGCTAATTTAAGTAGTGTTTGTTTTATGAAATGTCGGTCATACTTAAGAAGCAAGTGTTGTAAGCGCACATGTGGGCGTGGGAGTTGGAGTTGGTGACACTGCCAGTTTGGGTCTACGGAGATAACACAACACTATCTCCATGCACTTTTAGCCATATCATTGTGGACCTAAACTAAGCTCTAGTCCTGTATATAAACTTTTTTTTTTTTTTTTTATTTGGAATCTTGTATATAAACTTACTATCAATCACTTATATTTAAAAATCTTACCAAAACCACAAATTGGGAATCCTAATAAATATAATTTAGATTGTAAGTAATTTTTTAAAATGCTTTTACTGATTTATTTATAACGAAACGAAGAAGTTAGAAGGTAAGTAAGTTTGATAGTAAAAAGAATATGAAAAAATTCTAAGTTTATCCATTTTCCTACTCGAAATGTACATAAATATTTTGGCGAGCAATAGTTAATTAGAGGAAGAAATAACGTTTTAAATTGAGAAAATATTTTTTTAAATATATACTTTTACTAAAATTCAAGACCAATTATGTATTAATTAGGTGTTCTTAAATACAAGGGATATTTACACTCTCCTCCCTTGAAATTTGATGTAATTATATGTAGATTTTATGTGTTTGAAAAATTATATTTAGCACCTTTGAGGTTTGCTTCCGTCTAACAAAAAAGTCATCCGTTAGTCAAAATTCATTGAATTTATTGATATTAACAGAAAAGTTGGATTAAACTTATTGCAGGTCAAATGATTTTTTTGTGACTAAGCTATCCTTATAACAGTAAAAATATACCTCCCACATGCAGTAAAGCGTGAAGGTACAAGGGTAATTTGATCATATAAATATTTATTTGACGTGTAATAAATCAATAATAGTCAATGAGGGGTAAATATGAGATTTTATCTAATTTTTTTGTTAAGATCATCAAATACAGTAAATTTTTAATAACAAATAGAATTATTTTGTTAGATGGAAGCAAACCTCATAAGTACTAAATATAAATCTTTCAAATTATAAAAAATTTACATGTAATTATACTAAGTGTTTAGAGTACGAAAGAAGAGTGTAATTACTCCTCAATACAATATATCTATTGCTCATCGTTGTCTTGTTTATTCCTTTGTGCATAAAAAGCTTTGAAGTGTATGATTAAACTACTTGTGTGTGTATATATATATATATATGTGTGTATATATGAATCCTCCAAGTCCCTAAAGAAGCCTTATTATGAGCTTTGGTGTTTTCATAAATACTTCAAATTATTGAAAGGTTAATTACATTTTGTCATCGAAATTATAATTATTTTTATATTTTGGTATTTAATTTTTTTTTTGTGTCAATTTATCATTTCGACTTTATGAAATTTTGTACTTTGTCATTTATAATTATTTTTCAACCAAGTATTTTTTCAAAAAAACACGACATGCAATATACGTTATATTTAAGAGTTATATGATGTGATATTTTTTACGTATGCACATTATATGATGTTTTTTCTTCTAAAAAAATCAACAAAAGAAACGGTTATATATGATAAAGTGCAAATTTCGCAAAATTAAGATAGTAAGTTGAAACAAAAAAAAAATTCTGTAACAAAATATAAAAACGAGCATAATTTAAATGACAAAATATAATTTACCTTTATTAAAAATATCAAGATTTTGCTGTCTTGCCTTTATTAAAAAGCTTTGTGACTGTCAAAGTGGACCACATCCATCTTTCCCAATTCCCTCTGCTGCCCGTGTGGACGATTAATGCCTCTTTATTGCAACTCTTTAACGTAAGTAATTGTGCAGATGTCCAGAAGCAGACAGTGGATATTGTATGTGTATAAACAATGTCAAATATCACCTGGGAAAACCCCTCGTTTTACTGCATTTCGTACTAATAAAGTATTAACCTTTCCCTGGATTAAACCACAGCCTCTAGTGACCCAACATCCCCCCAATGATGATGATAATAATGATGGTTTAATTCATCAGTGATCGATCACAAGTGAGAAATCAAAGGAAAAAAATGACGGTACTCTTTAAAAAAGATATATCAGCAATATTGAGATCCTAAGAGTACGATATTGCCGGTTATTAGACAACTAGAGAGGGAGAGCTCGACAGAGCAATATTTATCCAAAGGAAGGACTCGAAGACACATTCTTAAGGGTGGAAAATTTGCACTTTTAGTCCCACAATTTACAGGCTTAGCACATTTAGTTTTGAAGGATAAAGATTGTATCATTTTAGTCCCATAGGATAAACGCTAATCTATATCCTATCGGACTAAATTTGCCACAATTTTATCCTATGAGATCGAAAATGCTACAATATTTATCCTATGGAACTATATATGCTAAGCAGGTAAATTGTGGGACCAAAAGTAGAACACACACTAGCATGTGAAAATAAAAGTACAATTTCTCATTGAAAGATAGTAGCACGATAAAAAGCAATCAACAAGAGAGTATTTTTTGGCATCATTCTTGATTGTCCGTATTTGGATTGTAAAGGGTGCATCAAATGCCATGATAATATTGATAAGACTAATGAAAAAATAATTAATAAACTTAGTAGCTATGGATTACAAATCATAATACAGGTATGTTTGCTTCTTCTCAAATCTATTGACTGGCTGATGTTGTTTGGACCCTTGATTTCAGAAATTGCTTTGGATCTTAGCACTCTCACATTAGATGTAGCTTTAAGCTCACAACTGCCATCTACACATTAATCCTTACTCATGCCAACTCTCTCAACACCGACATTATATCCAATCACTTGAGTTTTTGGATGAGCAGAAATTTGATATTTTTGTACCTTATAAAGGATCTATTACTTGGGTGATCGTATAAATATCACCTCATCAAAATCTGATTTGAATAAGAATTAATTTAGACTTTCCATTACCCTTATTTTGATTTCAGAAATTGGTGCCACCTTATCTTTTATCCTTTATGATAAATGCAATTTTCAAGAAGATAATAATAATAATAGTAAGTAAATGTGTTTACAAGTCATTGTAACATGCAGTGACTGAACACACAGGTGGTTAGGCATTAGTGAGACACAGTGTGGAGTTCACATGTCTCTTACTTGTAAGTCTTATGAAAAGTTAATAATAAAAGTAAAAAATTGTAAGAGTATCCTATTCCTACATGATATAGATCTGATGAAGATTATTATATATGCTATGTCCACTTTGCTGCCTCCAAAAGAAAGCCATAATTGAGGTCTTCTTGTCTTGAATAAATACACAACTATTCATATCATGCCAATCCAAATAAAGCCCACAATCCATATTTCTTTACAAGTTTCACCTGCTGTTTTTTTATTTTATTTTTTTACATAAACAACTCCTACATGCACATGAGACAACTAGTCACCTATATAAAGGGTTCTTACACTGCATGTGAACTCCGAAAAAAGAAGAAGAAATTTGAACTACAGCAGCCCTTGAGTTCTTTTTTTCTTGTTTTCCGTAACTGCCAATGGCATGCTTAAACATGTTCAACAATGAACAACATCAAGGACTCTACAGCACCATGAGTCCAAGAATATCATTTTCTAATGATTTTGCTGATCCTCAACAGCCCATCAAGCTTGAGAATAGCTACAGAGAAGCTCCCGTCTCGTCGGATTTCGAGTTCTCTGTCCCTAACTACACCATGATCTCTGCTGATGAGCTGTTCTTCAAGGGAAAAATGCTGCCCTTGAGGGAAAACTGCACAAAAACGACTACCCTTCGCGATGAGCTTCTTGCTGGTGGTGATGACTATGAGGATGTGTCGCCTAGGTTGGCCAAAGGCGTAAACCGGTGGAAGGAGAGATTTGGCCTCAAGAGATCACAGGTTGTACCTAAGAAATCTGACAAGAATAATGATGGATCTTTGGAAAGTGTGGATGAGATGAAGAGTCAGTAGATCGTTTATGAGAACTTTGAAGGTGAGACAACATTGAAATTTGAAAAAATGTAGGATAATTTCTAGAACTTTAGATGTAGAGTTTTTGTGTTGATTTTGATGTTCTTCTTGCAGGGTCTTTCTAGTGCTCGTTTCATTGGTGTTGATGACGAAGATTTTTGTTGTTTCTGCTAATGTTAGAGGAATTAATGTGAGGTTTGGATTAATGTAGAGATAGATGGATTTCTTGAGTTTAATCCTTCGTCATCCTTTTGTACCTAGTGGGATCTGTGTACACAAAATATTACCGCCAATGTAAACCTCTTTTTTTTCCTGTACAAATGTTGGGAGTCAAAGTTCTAATGTAATAATTTGTATGCGTAATTTGATTCTTCTGATTGAATGCAATGAAACTCATCATTTGTTTGCTCATAGTTTTATGATTATAGCATTTTTGCTGATAGAATATGATTATACAAATAAAACGGGATGAATTTCTATCCTCGCAAGATTTATCTTATGCCATCTCCGAATGGAGCAAAAAAGAAAGATACAAATCGAAATTTGCATTTCACGAATGTTATGGCAAACACGTTATCTTCAAATATCAGGGACAAAAATAAGTTTCCTTTCAAGACAACAACCATAATTGGTAGAACACAAACTAGTGCAGAGGAAAGAGTATATCAGATGAATATGACTGAAAGAATAGGTCATTTCTCAGGATCACAATATAAAATATAGCACTACAAATGTACCAAGGCAAAACAACTTGTATGGCAATCGTAATTACATTTCAAGAACATAATGCTAAATCCAACCAATGATCACTAATTACAATGTAGGTATATTTACAGCAAAAATATGCATCACAATAGTATGAGAGCAAAAACGAATAGCAATCATAATTACATTTGAAGAAGGCTTAAATATGCCAAACCAATGAACCCTAATTACAAGGCTGGAATTGATGTGTTAAAAACCTATAATCATAAAACATTTACATTTATGTACAGAATCTCCCTTCCTTCTGACAAGGAAAAATGTCCGTCTAATGGTGTTCCCTATCTGTACATCAGGAATATATATATATATCTGTACACCTGGAAACAAGCATATATCAAAGTTAACAAATAAGCCAAAAAATTGTTGTTAGTTATGACACTACATGTGATGCAATTTTTAGTCTGCATGAACCATGGATAATGGAAACTTAGTGATTCAGATTTAGGATCAAAATCTATACCTTATTGAAATTGTAATGCAGGTACTTTATGTAAGTCAATGCTATTAGTAGAAAATAAAGATTATGCATAACAGGCTGCTACATGAGATCCATGTGTTTCAGCATGCTTCGAATTAATTCTGTCTGCTTTCCTCATTCATCATGAAATGGGAACAATTCAAGCCACTCAAAGAATGGATTCTTTATTCATATGATGTCATGGAACACGACCTATTGGTTCGAAAACAAGTGTAAATGGCACTTGGATACACAATTCGAAGGTTATTAAATGTTTATCAGATAAAATGATAAGATCCTACTGTAGATAGAATGAATGAGGAGAAACTCGTTCTGAAGTAGCACTTCATCCAAGCAAGATGACAACCTATTTATATGCCATGATTTACATTTTGACTGCAAAACAGAAAAAGTCCATGCGCACAGAAAGTCATGCTCAGAAATTGGATAAATGTTTCAGACGGATCACAATCTCAGCAGATTAAGAAAAGCTTGCATATTCAGCAAGAGCTGCAAGTCACATTGTATAATGAACGTTTACCTAAGAAAACGGAATCAGATATTAGAAACGATATGCTCTTCTCTGTAGCTACGAAGTTTCTGATTTCTCTGGTATGTCAATAGCATCGCCTTTTCATCACTCGCTTATGTATTGAAGAACTGCCACAAAGGGAAATCTATAGAGCTTGTCTCAACCATAATAGCTGTCATAAGTTTTTTTGCTTTTGTGCACACCTACTGCATGAATTCCTAAGGCGCGGTCCTACCCAAGTATTTTTCCAGAGACTCTCTCTTACGCTCAGGGTCAAGGCTGCCATACAAAAATTTCCATGATACATTAAGCAAGCAATACCAAAACACACACACGACAAATGAAGAACAAAGTGGTAGAGGCATAAAATACATAAAACAGAGCACACACACAGGGATTCTCAACCTGTTCCTAAAGCCAAGAAGAGCACAGTGCACTGCATGCACAGCAGCAGAAGCTGGGGCTATAGCTGCAGCTGGAGCAGACTGCACAGCAGTAGCCAAAGCAGATCCAATGCCAGCACCACGCTGATATCTTTTCAAGGGGGTTTGTACCAAGGCAGAAGCCGATTTGCCTAGGCCATCACTAATGCTCTGGCAAGCCTGCCGACAAAATTTTCAGTTACTTATTCAAAGAAACAGCAATGAAAAGTGTTGCCAGCTACAGGAGGAACTAGGGGAAAAAATGACATAGCAATTATTCTTTCCAAGCAGCAGGAAAATTGTGAAAAACCTTTTTGCACAGCTTGAATGAATATTCAGGATCTCATATTTCAAAATAAAGCAAGATCGCACCATAAGAACCAACCAACCAACATTTCAGATGAGTGGGAATATTAACCTGTTGAATCCCTTGTTGAGCATCATTAGGCTGATTTGATTTCACTTTAGCACCCACGTTGTTTTCTACTGGCCATGGTACAGAAGGTGGAATACTAGAGAGAATATATTCTGCTTGGAGGAGGATGTTATGAGCTCCTGCAGCCAAATGTACTCCTAGCCCAATAGCTTCAAGCGAAATGCTTTTAAGAAATGCAAAAGTACCTATAATGGTAGTTCATAGACTTAAAACAAATCTTAAAAGGGGCAATCAAAGAATGAAGGTTGCCTATAAGTGTTTGATCGGGGACAAAATATAGTTACATGCTCAGTGATTAAGGACTTCGTGTTAAATGAGCATAGAAAATATGAAATATAAAAAAAGGTAATTAATCTCACGCTCTAAAACCTGCCAGCAGGAAATCCATTTCAATATCTCCAACAAAGTCCAAATGCTCACAAAATTGCCTTTGACCAAATTTTGAACAATTATGTGTCCGCTTAATCTTTCAGCCCCATTCAAGGGCTTCCTCATTTCAAAACATTGTTTGCTGTTTCTCGCTCATTTTAACTGCTCTTCAGTCACTGAATCCCATGCCGATGACAAACTAGCTAAAAATTATGCATTCTACGTTGCAACTTTATGTATAAACTGAATTCAATCTCAATGTCTTTTCAAGTTCACAACAGAGCTATGTAATTTTGTTCAACTTCTCTATCTTCAGCACAACCACCTCCCACGGTACAGATGCACATGCAAACAGATGCAAGCTGAGAGTTTGCATCTTGCAAACAACACTATAAACAGATTGGATATGTTCATTGCAATGGTTATACCTCTTTGCATTCCTTTGAGTAATCTATGATCCTTTTTATAGCTCTTCATAGGCAGAGTCACCAACTTTGCAGCTCCAGAACCAACAGCAACCAGTGACTTAATGGGAGGAAGACCTTTCAACAGCTTGTGAATCTAAAGGGATATGCAGTTTGTTAAATATGCATGCAATCACGAAAAATCTATAAGAAAGCAAAATGAAGTTAAATTTGAAGGAACCTGATTTTGAGAAATGTCCTCCAACCACTCTCCTAATATGGTTTCACAAACACTCCCCCAGCCATAGAGACCAACTCCTTGCACATGTTTGAGTTGTAGTTCCACACCCTGGATTAGAAGCCATATTAGATAATATAAACAGTTAAGTCCCATATTACTGTGTGGATGAACAACTAGCCTCTTGTATATTAAATTTTATTTTCAGAAAAGAAGACTTATTTAGCACGACACCTAATACAGGGCCTCCTTCAGTATCATGTGGCAATTCCAAATGCAGGACGCAAGGCCCACTGCAGGCATCAATCAGATGCCTCCAATGCAGGTTTTGAAATGAGTAAACTTTGACATAAAGTTGGATCATAAAGAGAGGGTTCTGGGGGAAACTATAGCAAAATAATGCTATATTTATATAGCACATGTAACTTTTTGCTGTTAAAGGGAGTCATTTACAGAAACCATGTGGCCCTACCATCCTTACTTTGCAGAAAGAATTTGTTCAACATATACATAAGCATAAGTGCACAGCGAGCAGATGCAAGAGACACTCTCAGCGGACAAAAGAGCCTTGTGATACCAACACAGGAAAGTGAAACCCATAAAGTAACAAGCATGAATATGCATATCAATGGAGACCATTAAGTTCATGACACAAAATCTCTAGTTGGTTTCTTTTTACAGAGTCAGAGACCTTAGTTTCCTCCTTTATTTAAATTTAAGTCTATTTATCCAACCATAGGTCTTGCACGTGTTCAGTTTGTAATCTTTCAAGGGTTGCATAACTATAGTCGAAGCTATCAGATTAAGAGTCGGCATAAATCAGAATATTACCTTCCAAGGTACAAGGTTAACAAGTTCAACATACTTGCCACCCCTAAGCGCAGTTAAGTCGACACGGCAAGGACTGTAATCAACTCGAATCACCATTGGCCATATCTCAAATTTCTGTAAGAAAGCAAAGAAATTTAAGCAACCCTAATTAAGTTGGCGTAGTGTATCACCAAGGCCCCAGTTAGTAGCAACATACTAACTGATATTGACAAAGTGCTAAAAGGAATATTGGGACTAAGAGTATTGCGAGCACAGATAATAAATGCTCAGTTCTAATTAAGATACGACCGTCCATCTTCCAGGCAAATATAAGCATTCCATCGAGTGTTTGTGTAGTAGACTAATGAAGAATTAAATTAGGTCCATTCATAAATTAGACACGAACTTTCCTGAAAGTAAGTAAGAAATGCCTCCTCACTGATGGCACTACCCTGTAGATTGTCACTCTTCTCAGATGGCTCTCCTGAATTAGTCAAACCCAGAGTCCCAGGGGAGGGATCATTTGATGAACTTTTTCCTCCAAAAAAGCTGATGAGAAAATCAAGTTGGCTCTGATGAAGATGCAACCGCAAAGGAAGTAAAGCAATACGTAACCTGGAAAGGAAATATAACCAGAATAAGAAAAGCACCACATAGAAAGTGTGTTTATGCTCATGAATAAACAGAGAGGTACTATGGGCCCATGCGACTATGCAGTATGAATTGTGACCAAAGAATTTAGATAAAAAGAGGAAAAAGAAAAAAGAAAAAAAAAAAGAGTTTCCACAGTTCACTAAAATCCAGACTTCAGATGTATGACTATGGCACAGCACAGAAAAGGGCCAATGGAAGAATGACTTAGAATCCTGAGCGGCAGCGAAGCAAAAGAAAACAGTTCATACAAGGTCAAGCATCCCTGGAAATCTAGACTTCAGGTCAGAGAAAAAGTCAGATGTGATTAAGGTGAAGCACAGAGAACCCCGTATCATTTGTTTGGTTATGAGCATTGGAGGCAGGGAAGGGACACCATTTACAGGTCTTCACAATTTTTGTTTTCCATATTTTCAAACAAAACAAACAAAAGCACTCCTATTACTAATAAGGTAAATTGGTCTTCGAGTATATACTTCCCTCCACCCATCCACACGAAGGATCTGAAAAGTGAGTAGTTGGAGGGTATGCCTCAGCCCCAGACTCTCTTCTCCTTCATCCTCGTCATCTCATCTAATGAAACATGAAAAAAGTTGGTAATTCCCATCCCGACCCATTCCCCTACCCAGCCAGCCTTAAGTCCCTACTGGATGGAGTTTTAACATGATATCCCAACATCCAACAGAAACAATGAATTCAAGCTAATACGCAACAACACAAACTTCCTTCAAAGATCCAAAAGAAGTGGTCAAAGAAGAAAAGGAAAAGCATACCGGTTTTCCTCTATACGGATTGAAGGGTCTGGTTTAACAGCCTCCAAGTTTAGCTTCACTGCCTTTGAAGAGACTTTTCTTGGATGGTTTTTTGAGTGATAATATCCAAGCACCTTCCAATCAAACACCAAATTGCAAATCAGACTATAGTACTACAAAATCTACAAATATAATACACTGAATTTCAGATTATTTGAATACCAGCTTCCATGGTGCATCATCACTTTTGTCATTCAAGCAAAAATCCTGAATGGTGAGAGAAAGCCTAGATGCAGTTAATTCACCATCAGGGTACACTTCATAGTTAAACCCTATTCCAGACAAGGCAAGCTCTAAACAGACAGCTGCATCCCTAGCACAAGTCACTCCAGAAGCCTGAGAAATATTCCGAGGGTTGCACCAGTCAGAACCACCATACATTCTCCAAATGACATTCATATTCCTAAGAAAGATATGACCCTCAGCTTTCCCATCATCAATGTGTTCAGGAACACTTAAAGAAACCTCAAACCCTAAAGGTTTCTCCACATTGCTCTGCTGCACTTTTGAAGCGTGATTTTCTAATATTCTTAACGGGGTATCCGCATACCAACCACCATGACCTGTTCGGGCCTCTCCAACAACATCAGTCTTGCAAACAAGAATGTCAGATGACTGGCTTTTCAGAGCAAGTTCTGAGAGGGGGCGTAGATCAGACAAGAAATATTCTTCTATAAACTCAGGGGTCTTTTCTTCTGATGACGAAGCCCCACTAACTACAACCGGACTGTCATTGATGAAGGCATGAACATGTGATTCAAAAATTTTAGCTTGGCCATCAGAGTTCCCATCTAGCTGGAAAACATCTTCGCATATTTCATCCATCAAATTGCCTACCTTGGATTTCTTATCTACACATGAAGTCTCTGTCTGTGAAAGTGCCGGAGAAAATTCACAACCTAATGTCATCTTGTCACTGTTCTCATGCACCTGCTGCACATTGTTCCACCTATTCTCCAAGTGCACAACATAGTCTTGCAGATCAGGTGCAAACAGCTTTTGGAGTTGAGCAGCTAATCTAATTAATCCAAGAGTTGTGTCATGGCACGTATTTAACATAATGTGTGACTCTGTGCACTCTAATTCCCACGCATGGCCATTCTCACAGTTTGTCCTCAAAAGCACTTCAACATGTGTCTCATGTGCAACTTTGACATAATCATTCTTGCGAAGATGTTCTGCAGTATAAGTACGACCAACTAACTTAGATTCAGACACTGTGCATATAAGCAAACCTAGATCTTGCAGTCTAATTTTGTACTCCCCTTCTGTGCAATCAACCACAGTTGTATTTGAAAGTTTCAAGGAAGAAGCAGACAACAGACAAGCAACATGGAGCTCATCCTTAGATCCGTTGGTATTAACATAAGAAGATTTGCAACCTGAACCTTCATTAGCCGGCAAGTTTTCAAGGTACGGCTCATAACTCAAGCCAACATCCACCAGGTTAAGAATGAAAGAAGACCCACAAGTCTTTTCCAGACCAGCATCAGCCACTTGATCAAATTGAGGAGATGGTAGAATGAAAAAGGAAAATATTGCATTGAACCAATCCAAGCGACCACCCATTGCAACAATAGTGGCACCTCTGACTGTAATTGAAGTAAAACTATGATTGCTCTCTGGATCCCATAAGTTTATAATATCAGATCCCGCATACCTCGAAGATAACATATTTGAACCTTCTCCATCACCACGACCCATTGTAGAGTCAATACATGATATCAGAAGAAACTCCCGATGTAGACCTTCAGTGGTAGAGCCCCATAGACTGCCCTGACCATGGGCCAACCACAAGAAATTGCTGCTACTTATTCCACCAATATTTGATGCAGAAAGTAACTCAAACTTGTCCACTTGGAGAGTTAGACTAAGCCAAGAACCAGGAAGTTCTGAGTGTATGGAGGACGAGACACCCGCAACTGCCTCCGTCACCAGGGAAACTGTGACAGAATCACATTCCACAAGAATCGATGTTTGCAGTGCAGAATGTTCTTCTGTAGTTGTGACTGATTCAGAAATAATGCATGAGAAATTCTCAACCATCTGATTTAGGAGGCCACATATGTTCTCAAACTGAGATTTGTTGAGATCAATTGTAACAGGAGGCAATTGTCCATGTAGTAAAATTGCGGAGCTCGCTAAAATCTCTTGTCGAGTACGACCACCAAAATCTTTGCTTTCTTTAACAGTTGTTACTGAGGCAAACTCACCACTTCTCCCCACAACCTTATTATCTTCCCTCCTTCCATTTTCTGAAGAAGCCAATATCTTGGCTTTCTTCGCTATCCAAGGACCAGTCACAGGACTCTCCTGCCAAAACAAACTAACAAGAGACTGATGACCAGTTTTGTTCACAGCAGAAATAATTTTCTCAATGGAAAAGCTTGCCTCCTGACTGTTGTAGGTTTCACTTCCATCAATCTTCTCCTTAAAAATTGAGTTAATGAGAAAGAGATAAAAATCACCAAAGTTAAACTTCAACGAGCACGATGTGGTCATGGTGTGACTCTTTTCAGATTTAGCAACAGGAATCGGCTTAGGAGATTGAATATCTTTCCCTACAATTGTTGGTGAAATAAAGTCCAAAGCAATAAACTGGCTGCAAGAAGAGTAGCAGCTAAAACCATTATGCTCCTTCAGAGGGAAACACAGTATTATTCTAGCATTTGACAAGAATATATTCCCCTCAAGATCTTCTTTCGTCGACACATTTGTTGACTGTGGACGTGAAATATTACCTTGGTCACCCATAGGTGAAAACCCATACTTTTTAATTTCCGACTCCAGTCTAAAACCACTCTCCATGTGAGTTATTTCAATACACTTTTCTATCTCTTTCAGAAATTCTAGTGTCCTGGAAACTAGATCAAAGTTCACCCAGCAAACAAAATGTGGTAGCTTTAATGAAAAAGATGTTGGACCCATTAACGAGCCACCAGAAGAACCAGAGTTTACCCTGACATGGCATTTACTGACACCTGAGGTTTTTAGCAAAGTAACACTGTTATCTTTACCACAGATATTTTTTCCATTTATCATATGACAACATCCATCATTGTCCTGGATGCTCAGAGGAATACCAACAAAATGATCAACCTGGTGGTCTTTTTGAGTAACGTTCTTGGAGTCTTGGAAAGTCAGAAGAGCACCTTGTACACCTTCTTGCATTTTTTGAATTAAGGTCCCACTTTCAGAATTGTCATCACAACCATGCATCTTGTAATCCGCCAAGTCACTTTTGGAATACAAGTGATCAACTAGTTGGATATGTTGCATAATCAATTTGATATTCATTTCTCGAGGTCGAACCTGTGGACATGGTATGAAGTGGATAATAAGAAAATCAAATAAATCTGAAGTTACTAAACACATCAACACAATGTTCCAATCCAGAAAAGAAAATTCTCATGCAGAATTACCTGCAATATACAAAATAAGTCAACAAACTGTGCACACAGATGATGAATATGCAAATCAGTATTGCCCTTAGCACCCTTCATTTGCAGGGAGTTCTGGTCTTCATCAATGAAGGATAGAAGCACAGATACTTTTGTTATGCCTGCATTGAAGTTGGTTTCAACATGCTGCTGTTCTGCACCCAAGTGAGAAGAAAATAATATTAGTTTCCGGCAAGTAATTGTGATGCAGTACTGGAACTAAAATTCAGTAAAAATAAGTAACAAACACTTCTCTGTATACATATAGAACATATCTGTAAGGATTAAATGCAATTTTGGTCCTCTAACTATAGCCAAATCCCATTTTAGTCCTTTAACTTGTTAGGGTTTGGATTTCGTCCTCTATGCATTTTAATTGCTCAATTTTGGGACTCTTTTTGCCGGAAAAGTATCCAATTCGCCGGAAAATCAATCCATTTTCGCCCTAGTTTCACCGTCACCTTCTTTCTAAAAATCTGCCACCATCACTCAAAATTTCCGAGAGCCACATATACCGTTCGACTCCCAACTCAAGACGAACAAAACCCCTCAATCAATTTTAGGTTTCGATCACCACAAAGACTGGGCTTTCACCTTCACTGCCGCAGCCTCTTCGCGTTAATTCGCCGCGGTCCGTACGAACGGCGATCGCGGACCACCACAGTTCGACTCACCTCCTCCTTGTGAGTCTAACGAGACAAGTCCCAGCCATTTTCATCAACGTGGTGCGGAGATCCAAGGATTTGAAGTTCACGGCCACCTTTTTCGGCGGATTGGATATTTTTCCGGCGAAAAAAGTCCCAAAATTGAGCAATTAAAATACATAGAGGACCAAATCCAAACCCTAACAAGTTAAAGGACTAAAACGGGATTTGGCTATAATTAGAAGACCAAAATTGCATTCAATCCTATCTATAAAATATACAAGATATGTGTATATAGAAAACCTCATGCAAATAGAACAGGTAATGAATGCAAAATATCTATAAATATACAAGATATGTGTAATAGTGAATATATATCTATAAAGATTTATGTACTCATAAATACATAGTGATAAGAAAACCTCAAAACCATTTTAAACGATACGTAGAGCCAGTTTCAAGCATCAATCCCTGAAAAACCTTCCAGTTTCCAAGTGGGTGGGTTGACAGATTTTTAGCAGAAGCCAATTAACAAAAATTCTCCTCTAATGCCCTCTTTTTTCATTTTCACCTCTTTAACAAATGATTTCTAAGGTTGCTGATATTCAAAGCAGGTACAATCAGAAAATTCATTGACGACATAGCACCCTTCCTCTCTCTTTAAAAAAAAAAAGAATTTATGAGATTATATTCAACCATGCAAATAGAACAGGTAATGAATGCAAAAAATAATGAAACAAAAAGCAAAGCAAGGTAAACAAAACCATATTCTAGTTATTCCTCTATACTGGAGACATTAAAGAAAATTATTCACATACTTACATGACGACTTCATTGAACTAACATGGGCAATTTGACCATTGATTCTTCTGATCGCATCTATCCAACAGAGTTATTCACTCCTCTAAATATTCTAGAGGCTGAAATACTATTCCGAAATTCAGCACACAGGTCCTATTACTATTTCTTGTCCTTCATGCAACAAAAAATAGCCACATTTTCTAGCCATGATGAGATAGCTGATTGGGCATGCTTGGCAAAGGTAAGATCAACAAATAACTGAATCTAACCTTGCTAACAGTGTCAACCCCTTTCGGTTGACAACATTGACCATATATTTTTTGTAGATCCTGTTTAGAGTCCAGATTTCTCACAGAATCCAAACTAGTTTATCCACACCAGCAGTCCACATCCACCTAGAACCACTCCTGCTTGTACACTTATGATTAAGATTCAAATTTCCAACTTTTGTTGGTCCAGTTAATGGCTCCATACTACTAGTAAGCAAATAAACTTGGTCTCCTGAACAAGTTGATGGATTGGCAACAGACAGAATGCATTTATCCCCAACCCCAACCACACACACACAATGTGAACAAAATGATAGACTTCAGAACTACTTTAGTAATAAAGATTTGTATGTTAGGGTATAAGGAGCGAAGCACGTACCAGAAGGAACATGTAAAGATCCAGAGGCAAGGTTGGATGCTGCAGTTATTGCGCTAAACACAGAACAAGTCCAGTTCCACATGCCACTATTCCCTATAGCTGACTGTGAATTTCTTAGTCCATCCAAACACTCGAAAAATTGATCCACACTGCCAACAAATCATTTAGATGAGAACAGGAAAGATTTTAGCACAGTTTTAAGCCAATCTCGAGTATTGAAAATTGGGCAGAAACAAAATAGCAGAAATACTTTTACTCCCTATGAATATCAAAATTTTAATTGCCCTCAGCCATCGCAACTATTCCTAACCAACGGCTCAAATTTTTCAAGGAACAGGCCAGTGAGGTTGGTCAATTGACTAAATCCATTTTCTGAACAAGTACAAATGTCAGCACCTATAAGATGAGCTTGAACTTGGTCGCTTATCCAAATACAACTAGTTCTATTCAACTATTGTAATATGTGCTTGATTTTAAACATAACAAGATCCTTTTTGCATTATTCTGTTCCTGAAGCAATTTGTTTCTTCGAAAATATTCATCCAGCAACTTGATTTACAAAAAATACCAACCTTGCCTCAAAGTCTGGTTCTTCTTCATTTCTGTATTTCTGGCTTCTACTCACCCAATCAGATATGAGATGCGACTCTGATAGCAGGGTATTTACTGGTTCTTTCTCTATCAAGCAGCTATCAGTGACGAACGCTTCATTAACAAATAGCCCCATATCAGAAGGAAGCATGCAAGAGCTTGGAGCTGACAAACTGTTTGATGGTTCAAGATATCCCAGGTCCTCGCTCTCCTCACCAATTCCTTTAAATAGGTCCCACATGAAGATGGAGTATCCGATGGTGCTAGGTTGAATCCTTATTTCAAGAGGCTCAATATGAAGATCTGCATCCACTTTACAAATGTCTAATGAACCATCTTTCCAAGGCAAACTTAACTTAAGATTCCCTGAGAAACCTCCCTTTTCTCCACATATGACTGTAACCATGTTACCCGATGAACAGTACCCTGAAAACGAGTTGCCAGCAGCCGTCTCAGTTGAACATTCATGTGGAGACTGATGATCAAGACCATCCACATCAAGTAATTCAAGTACTGCTCCCTGAAATTTCACAAAGTTTGTTAATCGACTTAAACCAAGAAAATTATTAGCTGTGGTGAAACTGTTCGATGAATCATCTTCAGAAATATGTGTTCCGCATTCTACTTCACTAATCCGAAGCACCAAGATTCTGTCTAAGCCTTTCTTATTTCCTTCATCCAGAAGTGGATCAAATGCTACAATTAGTTTCTTAATTTTCACATGAAAGCTAGTTAGCAACCACTTCACCATTTTAGCAATGGTTTTAACTCCTTCATGAACATCAACAGATGCATTTGCCACCCTACTGTCCAGTGTCTCATTGTCTAGCTTTTTAATACCATGGCTGGAACTATTGCTGCAATTTTTACTATTTCTGCAAGTTTCAGATTCATCTGGAGAAGCCTTCACCCGGCGAGGAGCAATAACAACCTCAAGTTCATCCACCTCAATTCCAGAACCTCCTTCTTTCCAAGGCATTGTTACCAATAATGATCCAATTGACCCCTCTTTCACTAAAACTGCTGTCCCAATCTGAAAAAAGAAATGTAACAGAAGTTACTAGGAAGCATTATAGTTATCCAAATTACTAACCCAAAAAAAGGAAAAAGGACGCTTCAGTTTTTTCTTCCAAATTAATATCCCCGCCCTGACTTAACAATTAACATGTTCAAAAAGTGGACAATCATCATACACATTCAACTTTGATATTTAATTAATTACCCACCTAATAACCTACTTCAGGCTTAACCATACTGCTAAGACATTACTTAGATGCATCATATCATTATAGCCGCAAAAGAGCTCTTAACAAATAGTGAACAAACTATCAACATTCAATCAAATTATATGCAGTCCAAATATTAAAAAGGTAAAATAAATATCATTTAACGAGCATCAAGTTACTACCCCCTACCTTCTCGTTTATATAATCAACATTTAATGCAAGATCTGAGAGCTGAATTGTGCCAGCACCGAGCTGAACATCGAGCTGATGAAGATCAATATCTCCCAGTATAAGCTTCCCCAATTTCTTCTTCAACAAAAATTTACAAACACGTTTTATAGCCCACCGCGAGAACATCGCCTCAGCGGATTTCGGTATGCTCCACGAAAACATCTTCCCCTATATTCTCTATGCAGTTCCTTTTTCTGGGAAGCCTTTTCCTCCAATATTAGGGTTTCATAAACTTGTATACACAGAGAAGTTGGTCTTGATGGAGGCTGGAACCTCCATCCAAGCAAATTTCAGAAAGCTCAAAACACAACAAACCAAGATTAACAAATACTGATTTCCTTTCTTCTGTGGTTAGGGTTTAGGTCTGGAGAAATTAAATTGAGAAAGACTTTTGCTTGGGGTGGAGAGTCGTGTTTGGATTGGGGAATTGGTTTGGTGTTAATGATTGGATCGGTCCTATTTCGTTTACTCCAAAATTTGAGATTGAGATTACGATTACGATATGCTTGGAAAACAACAAGGGATAACGGTATTTTATTTGAAATTCTACCGCAAGATTAGACTCTTAATTCTTAAAATATATTTATTCACTAGAATAATTAATTAAATTATTAATGAAACTAATATTTATAAATTACTTTAATCCTATGCTTACTCTGATCACATTTTTCTTATTGACCCTCTTTTTTCTTTTTTTCATTTGTTTTCAGCAAATTCCCTAATTTGTCATCATTAGCAAGAAGTATCTTGTCAGTTATTGTACCTTGTTCTTGTGAATTTGCACCCTTGATTTTATTTGAGGAATAATATAATACAAATGATTGATTCAAATAAAATAATTTTGATGATTTTCTTATAATAATACAACTTGCTTAAGGCCACGCCTCATCTAATAAAAAATAGATTTGCCCACCTAATTTCAAGTTTGTTGACGTTTCGATATAATTTTAATTCACAATTCTATAAAAAAAAAAAATACGATTAGATCGATGTATTCTTCTGAAATATATATTTCAATATTTTTTATAAAATAACTATAGTAAAAACTCTATAAATTAATAATATTGAGACCACCTAATTTTATTAATTTAAAAGTATATTAATAAATTAATATTTTATTAATTTAAATATATTTTTTGGATGCAACATACCTATATAATTCTTTATGAATAAAACAAATATATTATATTGACTAGTTGAATGATGTTCAGGTACACTATGACTAATTTAATATAACGCATTTCCTAAATATTATTAAATAAATTATTAATTTAACGAGTATTAATTCATATAAGTTATACTATAATAAAAAAAAATCTTAACTCGGTCGATTTAATCTCAGTTATATGTACTTCTTTATTTTCCTCATCACTTCTAGATTTAAGGTTACATTTTCCCAGCGTCAACCAAGCGGCGCATTTATATCTTATGTAATATATATTGAACAAACTGATTGAAAAAGTTATAAAAGTTGATTTTTTTTTAAAGAATGTATAAGATTCAAAATATTTTAATGCATATGGCTCAAGGAAGTATGAACAGAAAAATAAGTAAAAAGGAGCCGGACTCCCCGTAGACCATCCTACAGCCCATAAAAGAGGTAACCACTCAAAATATTTAAGAACCTAATTAAAAAAAAAAAAGTACAATAAAATGAAATAAAAAAAATTTGCAAACTATTAAAAAAAATCAAATAAATAAAATTCTCCTTCATAAATGGGGAATTATTTATATATGTATTACATTTTCTTGCTAAGATTAATACAGTAAATTCTGGCAATTCAAAAATTTGTGGTCTCATTTTTTACATTATTTTGTTGAAATATTTTTTTGCCCTATGTAGGATTTTTTTAGGCTTCAATCATGCTACTTGAGCAAAATTTTTTGAATAATTGAATGAATATTAAAGGCTTATCAAATAAAAAAAATTATATGTAATTTTTGAAATTAATTATAATAGTCATGCCATTTTAATACTACTGCATTAATTTTTTGTTGTGTCGATAATAATTTAAATTATTTTTTATTCATCTTAAAATATAAAAAATTATTTATTATATATATATATATATATATTACAAGGATTTGGCATGACTGTTAGTATTTAATAAATTAATTTCAGATGAGTTCGAGGCGACAGTCAGTTTTAATTGAAATATGAAACATCTTGTTTGTGATTAATATTGGCCTTAGACGCATTATAAAAAATAAAAAAACTCAATATGCATCCGGACAATGTTTGTGGCGCTATTATCGAGGAGGATAAAGTTCATACCTTAGAGTCAACAAAAATTAAGAGATTGGAAAGCGATGCACGCTTACATCCTTACATACGTAGGAGCTATGAGTTTCCCTGCGACTTTTACGTAATAATCTGACCCCCGCGTCCACAGTGAAAAACCACTCGACAATTCATACCATTCCTTCGGACAACGCAAATGGAGCTCAGGCCTGGCCTATCAGCTCTCGTAACCGGCGGCGCCTCCGGCATCGGCCGAGCACTAGTTTTGGCCCTGGCGCAGAGAGGTATTTTCGTCACAGTCGTCGATTTTTCTCAAGACAAAGGGGAACAAGTTGCATCACTAGCTGAAAAAGAAGTTTCCAAGTTTCACTCCAGATTGGAATTTGCACCTGCTCTATTCATCAAATGTGATGTTACCGATTCAAGTAAGAGATGTTTGGATTTCCGTTGCGATTGACAAATAGAATTAGTGTGTGTGAAATGTTTGATTCGTGTTTAGATGAACTTACGGGGGCTTTCGAGAACCATGTTAAGACGTATGGAGGATTGGATATCTGTATTAACTGTGCTGGAATCGCGACTCCGGTTCCATTTTATCAGGATAAGACTGATGGCGCTAAGTCTTGGAGACGCGCTGTTGATGTTAATTTTGTTGCAGTTATTGATTCCACCCGCCTCGCGGTATGAGTTCAAGTTTTGTTAGTTTTATTGCATCGATCTTGTTGCAACTATGTAGGATACTGAAGTTAAGGCGAGAATCAATTTTGTGAAGTTCATTGATTAGCTTGTTCGTTTAATATAAATTTGTTAAGTTATCTAAAAGAAGCAGCAAAGTGGACTAGTTTTCTTTTATCGCCTATAATTCTTATTGGCATCTTTAGCTATGTGCCTGTTGATTTATGTCCTTGCTCTCATAGTTCTCAAGTACTATTTTTCTTGGTCCACAGATTCGAGCAATGCAAGAAGCTAAAAGACCTGGTGTGATCATTAATATCGGCTCTGCTTCAGGATTATACCCTATGTACCCTGACCCTATTTACTCTGGCTCCAAAGGTCCGATGCTCTTTGCATTTGTGTCTTTAGATTTAACATACTTATTCTTGATGCGTGGCTTTGTCTTGTGTCTATATTACTTGTCATATCACTACATTCCCTTTGTTCTGATCAGTGAGAAAACTTTCGCAGGGGGAGTAGTACTATTTACCAGATCGCTGGCTCCTTATAAGCGTCAAGGGATTCGTATAAATGTACTTTGCCCTGAGGTGAGCTATGTGTTAGGTTATATTTTTGCTCATAATTCTTCATCACAGGAAGAAAACACTAAAAGCTTCCGTCATTCAACAAAGGAGATTTCGGACGTTTAATAGACACGTGTTTATCAACTTATTTATCAAGAATTGAGGCTGTCTATCCCTCATGGCTTTGTGCTCTTCAAATGTAAAAGGACAACCTATTTATGTACAAATCCGCTGGGACTAGGAAAATGGCTCGAAGTTAATCTCCCTAAGGCCATACTTCGGAATTTTCTTTCCTTCCACTAGAGAGTCACCTAGATCTAAACCTTGAGAAAGATTGTGTGTTCTGAACCAAGCATATGGAATTGTAACGCTTGTTTTTCCCACTTCTCCCTCTAGAAAAGAATTAGAACACATAGATACAACGAACTAGCTAAAGAACCAAAAAGCATGCTAACAAGAAACTTCAAAAGAATAAGTACAACGGCATAGGCATTTACACTTTCAAACAATTTTGCTTTACAGAGTCAACTTCTGTATTTTCTCTGCTAGTTGCTACTCCCTCAGAACTTCTGGGCAAAGGCCAACTTTCGGCAGGATCTTATTTGGTGCAATTGCATTATCTTTCTTTTGAAAAATCCTTTTGTTTTTTTTACAACACTCATATTATTTTACCTTGCCAAAGATGGCTTATAGAATGGGTGATTGCTTGTATTTTCCCATTCTATTCTTCCAAGAAAGGATCCTTTACTACTAATATCCAGCTTATCCCGTTGTAGAAGTTTCTATTGGTATCAACGTGACAGAACAACTTTTCTGATTGATGCTCTGTTTGCTGGTCTCACTACTGTGAATTTCTAGATCTGGTAAATAATATAGCTTCCAACCATTACTTTCTGCAGTTTATTCAAACCGAGTTGGCCTCTAAGGTGGATCCTAAGTTTATTGATCTGAGTGGTGGCTTCTTGCCTATGGAAATGGCTGTGAAAGGTAAGTGTCATTCTAACTAATATTTTTTATTTTGTGCATCAAGATTTTGTGTCCCCGTGTGGCCGTATGATTCTTGTTGAGGAATAAATTTCTGATTCATTCTCCCTTGCTTCAACTTACACAATTTATTGGATCAGTTTGTACCTGAAAATGAGCTATTTGGAGTAACTTATAGCACAGCCTAGTCAACATTATTTCCAAAAACAGAAAAGCAACAATGTCATGTAGCCTGATTCCCTTCTTTTGGAAACTAACAATATGTTTTCGTGCTATTTGCCAAATCTGGACCGTCTTTTGGAATTAGGAAACTAAATGTAGGACACATTGGGTTTATATGGATTCTGACCCATTTTTCTTTCTTTTTTTTTTTTTTAAATGTAATTTGCTTCCAGTAATTGTAACTGTGCACGTCAGATTGCTAAACTAGGCGAAATGTGTTCACTGGATGGTTATTTTCTGCACTATGTCACATGTACTTGCATATTACAAGCTTCCTTCAGGTTTAATTCCAATAGAAGCAAAATGCCATGAAGGGACATGGAAACAAAAACCATGGAAAAATGACAGTAATGGTTGCAAATGGATAAGCATAAAGGATGAGTGCTGCTTTGATTGTTGTTCTTGTTCTTTTTCTTTTTCTCCTCCCCTTCAGTCTTTCCTATGTTGCAAGTAGTGTCTGCACCCTATAGTTCACTCTGTGGATTAAGTGTGTCTGGCTAGTAAATCCTTTGTACTTCATGTTCCAAAGCTGCAATTTATGTACTGCACAGACATAATTTCTCTAATCCTTCTCGAAATGAATCAAGGATATGATCACTAGCGATGCCCTTCATGTGCAATACTAGTAGGTATAGCTTGCCTAGAGGCTTTTATTTTTTCGTCTTCCCTTTATTTTCAAATTGTGAGATGTGCAATGGACATGAGAGCAAGTTGATGTTGGGAATCCAATGTTGATGATCTTCTAGTTCGATTTTTATATGCATTAGACCTCAAGACTCTTCTAAAGAAATAGGTCAGTTATAGAACAAGCACTTTTGTCTCAGATCGTTGCATTATGTAAAGCTTATAGAAAGTATAAAGTACTTGATGCACTTAAAAGTAAAAAAACTATGTTGTTAGGTTGATCTTTAAATTCTTAACTTATATAGGTGCCTTTGAGCTTATTACTGATGAAAGTAAAGCTGGGGCTTGCTTGTGGATATCTAACAGAAGGGGTTTGGAGTATTGGCCCACTCCCGCAGAAGAAGAAAAATATCGTGTACGCCCCAAGACTTTGAGGAGGAATTCTCCGGATGTTGTCCCACTTAATATTCAACTCCCTCAAAGTTTTGAGAAAATGTAAGTGAACGTGTGTTGAATGTTGCCTGATAAAGACTAGAACAAACTGAGTTTTCCATACTTTGAAATCCACAACCTTTAGCAAATATGAGACATGATTCACTCATGTAAATCATGATACAATATGTTGACAGAATTTGTAAACCGCCAGTAATTATTTAATGGTTGCACAGAACACCTTTACTAATCTTGAATTATGCAAATTGCTTATATGAAATAAATTGAGCAAACTATGAACCCTTTTTGTCTCATTTTTGTTGTTAATGTACTTATATTTTCTTCAACATCTTTGTTTCCAAATTTTTTGAGTGATTCAAGTTGAAATTTGATCAAAAAAGATAATAAGTACTTTAGATATGACGAAACATTTTCCAGTTTAGAGAGGAATAGTTGATGACTATATGAATGTTCTCTTCTAGATTCCCCATCAGAATGAAGTGTCTTGTAACCATTATGCAGCTTTCTTGGATTATGATCCCTTTCTCTTATTTTTTGTTTCTCACTTTTGTACTCGGAACTATACACATGCTTTTTGGCCTGCTCTATTTATTTTGAGTTTTAAAATTGAACCTGCATCTGTACTTCATCATATACTTTAATCAGACGGCTTTCCTTACCAAGACATTGATTTAATCTTTTACCTTGACATTTTTTGTTCTGGTCTTGTCTTCTAGAGTTGTTCACACTTTAAGCCACAACTTCCGTACTGCAACACGTGTACAACGAACTTTATTGACACTGCCGCTTAAACCAGATTATGTTCTTCTGAAAATCATCTACGCTGGGGTTAATGCTAGTGATGTAAGTTTGTTTCTCTCATAAGTATCACTATTGCTATGTTGTTTGGTTTTGATGGTATTACTTTAAGTTGTGTAAACATAAGTAGCAAATACATTGTGTTCTTACAACAGCATATTTGTTTATGAACCTCTTCAAGTTCAATTACAGTTCTTGCATATCTTAGTTATAAGATTAGAGATGGACTGTCATAATCAAGGAGAACATGGTTACTGCCCCTCTCTTAAGCTTGGCATGTTTATTAATCACAGTCATTTTAACAGGTAAATTTTAGCTCTGGAAGGTATTTTAGTGGGGGCAACAAAGACATCAGTTCCCTCCTTCCTTTTGATGCTGGCTTCGAGGTTAGGAAAATCTTAATTTTGTGTTCATTTGATTATATTTATAAGTACTTTTGAAGTGCTACTCCAAATTTTGGATAAGAGAATGTGCTGCCCAAATATTGCATAGAGCGAAAGATACTATGTAAAAGATCTTTATGAAGCTTTATGAACATGGTCTGGGGTCTTCAGGCAGATCCTTCCTCTATCAGATTAAAATGTCTTTCAAAAGTTGAGATGGTTATAGTTTAGCCGGAGTACCTTTATCTGCATTTGTTGCTCAATTGTTAGTCTGTGGAAGTTATACTGGAAAAGCGAAGTTCTGTAGATAAGTAGTGTAATCATCTAGTGCTGCCACACTCATGATCTCTTTTTGTAGGGTGTCGGTATAATTGCTGCTATAGGTGATTCAGTTAAACACTTAAAAGTTGGCACTCCTGCTGCAATTATGACGTTTGGAAGTTATGCCGAATTCACGATGGTAAAACATTCTTTTGGTTTTGAAAATTTAATAATATTTTTCTTTCCTTTCCTTTTAGGAGTTTTTTACTTTTTTCTGAATGTGATATAAGCATAGGCTTCTTTGTAATTTAGGTACCCTCAAAACACATCCTCCCTGTGGCAAGACCAGATCCAGAAGTTGTTGCTATGCTCACGTCTGGGCTAACAGCATCTATAGCTTTAGAAAAGGTGTTTTATTGCTGCCAACGAGATACATTTTTCTTCTCCCAGTCTTTGCTTTTCTTTTTTCATCTTCATAAATTAAAACATTGGTCTGAGTGCAGATCTGGTAGTAGATGAATTTTTTTTGTTACAGGCTTCACTGTTCAAATGTGTCTCATTCGTAGAATGATTTGGCCAATGCCTTCTTCCTTTTATTCATGTTGTAGGCAGCACAAATGGACTCAGGGAAAACAGTTCTTGTCACTGCCGCTGCAGGAGGGACAGGACAATTTGCTGTCCAGGTATACATATCATGAGGCAAGAATCTTTCTTACAGAATTCCTAGTTGTTGAATCTTGTCAATGTCAGCATAACAGTTTCAGAATGCATGACGATTCTCAATCTATTTGTTACTTTATTGGAAAGAAGTAATTCAAATCCTTGTGGTCTGTATTTTATTATTCACTCCTCGTATCTAAGGAAGTCTCAATGTCTGAGCTGACGAGTTTAAGCTTTTGGGAATGGTAAAATCTGACTACGTAGCTGCACCCTGGAGGGAAGCCTTTTCATGTTTTGAGCCTGGAGCATTCTCATCATCTTCCCAGGGCACATGCTGTTGATTATCCTATGAGTTTTTCAGGAGACTGACAATAAGGGCTTTGTGTTTGTATTGATCACTTCCATTTTGATCTGTATACTGCCTTTTAGTTAATTCTATCAAGAAATAGCGTACCTATCTATTTATTCTGAAGTAAATTAAATCATATGGACTGTCTTACTGCAGTTGGCAAAACTAGCTGGAAGTAAGGTCATTGCAACCTGTGGAGGAAAAGACAAGGCCAAACTCTTGAAGGATTTGGGAGTGGATCGAGTCATTGACTATAAAGCTGAAAATATCAAAACCGTATGTTTCTTGAAAACCTTTTCTTGAATTTTATAATTTATTTTGGCTAGAAGAAAAAGAATTGGGTTTTGCTGGGTTGATACTTTTTGTTTAGCTATGCTACCTAACAGTTCCTGATGATTCTTTCCATACTTTTGGGAGTTGATCAAGTCTTTGACTAGAATGCAGAAAATTAGGAATACGAAATTAGAAGAGTTTTAATAGCTCATCTTTGAGATTCGGATATTCGATTTAGTTTTGCCACATGGTTCTGATCTCTCCTGTTCCTCAAGATAAAACCTGCACTTTTGCTTCTGATTTTCAATTGTCATGAAAAACTTCAGATCTTCTTCCTCATACCTTTTCTGGCAAAGATTTACAAGCATTCCGTAATAAACAGCCAGCTATGTCCAAAATGCAGTTCCTCTTCATTAAGAGCTTTTAGAAAGTTCCTGCTTAACTTTTTCTTGGGGCTCTTCTATTTCGAAGAACATACATGCCTCTCAAAATGCTTCTTGGAATATATCAATTAAGAGGTAAGAAATGAAGCTCAACTAGAATAAAGAAACATCCATTGGAACTGTTCCTCTTTAAAGCTGAACTACAACAAATTTAATGTTGTTTATCAAAATATTCATTTAGCAACTTAAGCCTGTGCAGGTGAGCATTTTGCTTCTTGATCTAGAATGGAGTTCCTCCAACATTCCAAGTTTCAGTCGTCCAGCACACCTCATGTTTTCTTTATCTTCTGCTACTGTTTATCTGTCAATGAGATAATTATGTGCAGTTATTTGTTGTGCTTGCTTAACTTCCTCTCAAAGAGAACGAGCAAGAAAAAAGTAGTTCCGGTGGAATGGAGAGGATTGCCAAGTTGGTTTGGTGTGAAGTTTAATGGTGAATAGTTAATGATGTGCAGAAGATATTAGACAAGAGATAAATTGTCATGATTATGTGATATCTTCTTTTTGGAAGTAGTGAAATGTGTCCTGAGATATGCTTTAGAGAAAACCCACAAACAAGCATATCTCTATGAAAAAAAGTTTTCATGAGATGAGACTAGATGGGAAATTTCCAACAAGCAATGACAGCCTCATATTTTCTTTTGTTTGAGCTTGAAATATGCAACAAAAATTTTCTCGAGAATTGAGGGCATAGCCAGCTGTGCATAATGCCATGTGGCAGGAAAACTTGACATTTTTCCTCATTTTTAGTTCAATAAATATCCAACTTATCATGTTCCTCTGGAAAAGATTTTATCCGTTTTTGCAAAACAAAGGCTGACTGTAAAATTCTCCTTTCCCTTTTTCTGAGCAAAGCCAAATGCTTACATGCTCAAAACGATATATTAGTAATGCTTGATTCATGTATCCTTTTCAAATATCTTATCTTCTCAGGTTCTAAAGAATGAGTTCCCTAAAGGTGTTGATATTGTATACGAGTCTGTTGGCGGTGAAATGTTTGATATGTGCTTGAATGCTTTGGCCAATTATGGACGTCTAGTTGTGATTGGGATGATCTCTCAGGTTTGCAACTTTTGACTCAAACACGTACTACTTGTAAATCCTTTTCAGCACTGTTTTCGAATAATAAGATAACTTTACTGAATTCAAAGCATTTCCCTTGGTCTCTAATTCATTGACATGACATATCAAAACAAAACTTGTGTGATTACAGTATCAAGGAGAGCAAGGATGGAAGCCACGGGCTTATACTGGGTTATGCGAAAAGATTCTAGCAAAGAGCCAGACTGTGGTAAGCGAGCAATATCTGCAAATTATAGGCACTGTAATTGACTTAAATAAACTAATTGGCGGTCCCTCACACTCTTCCAAATTCTTTGGTTAACTAATTCTGTTTCTACCACTGAAGTAATTTTGAATAGACAATAATGGATGCTGGCACAATTATGCTTTGATGCCCTGTTTGGTCAACTTCAAGTCTGTTTTTAGTATGTTATTGTAGATTTTGTTGATTCAAGTCTTAAAATTTTGCTCATTGCTGAACTCAGTCTGGAAATGGTTTTGCCTTTTGTTGTTCATATCAAATTATCAATTTTTATTGTACCCGCTGAAGTTATAATAATTTTACAATTGTACTTTATATGTTCATCACCTTTCGCACCTTGATCAATTGGATTTTAAGAACTCTTCAAACTTCATTCACTCAAGTGAATACATTACTCTGAGGAAGAGCATTTTATATCTTTAAAAGAACTTGGTCGTTTGTATGCTTGAAACTTTGTTTTGATTGCTAATTTCTCTTTAAGGGCGATAGTCGATCATTTACTATTTATTTTATGGGCTCTTCTCTTTAATGATGATTCCAAATATCCAGGCTGGATTTTTCTTGGTACAATATGCTCACCTTTGGCAACAACACCTAGATAAGCTAGTAGATCTATACTCCTCAGGGAAGCTAAAGGTAAATTATACACTTCATATTTGTTAAATTTGAGTGCTTTCTGGACTCATCATGTGCAACCCTTCTTCCGCTTGTTCGACAGGTTGCTGTAGACCCCAAACCATTCTTGGGTGTTCGTTCTGTTGCTGATGCAGTTGACTATCTTCATTCTGGTAAAAGTGTTGGCAAGGTAGTTTATATATCCCTCAACTATTTACTTCTAGTTTCCTTTATGAAGGTAGTCGATTACAATGCTTGCAAACCGTTTAAAATTTCAAGTAAATATTGCAGGTGGTTGTCTGCATTGATCCAACATTCGGTCATCATTCCGCAAAATTATGAGGACATAATGGCCAAGTTCCACTATTTTTCTCTTGCAAGAATTAAAAATTAATTGTCCTGACTAATACAGTACTAAAGCATTCACAAGGCCTCAATACACATATATAGGCTAAAATAAAGAAGGCAGCTGCCATACAAGGATCTGATGGAAGACCTGTCATTTAAGTATTTCAGATTAATGACCTGTATTATATCATATTTCGCATTTTGAACATAGTGTGAAATTTCAGCTTGCCAATCTGTCACTCTGTGCTTGGATCTATGATTTAGATGAGAGAAAACCATGGCATTATGTTTTAGGTTCTTTGTTCGAACTATTTGATTCCAGCAATCATTCACTATGCCATTTGAAGCCATGAAAATTTTTGGTGTCATTAGCAGGAATAAGCAACATGCTTTAAACTACATTGTCACACACACTATCCAATTTCAAGGTGCAGACTTCTAGTTTGGTGCAGAGTAGTTTCTTCCTATTGCATATTGACAATAATTTGCTAAGAATGATCATGGCAGAAGCTTTCCGGTGGCAATAAATCTACAAGCAGAGGAGCTTCTTCCTGCCAAGATGAGTAAGCTTCTGCACTAGTCAAAATGTGGCCGGTACCAAAAGCATTGCCTATGAGTTAGATATCTGCAAAATGGAGATAACATGGAGATGTATAATTTATTCATTTCTTCAAGGCTCTAATGACAATAGGATAACATCATTTTTACATTTCTAAGTTGTGAAACTAACAAGAATGATAATAGGGTAGCAGCTACACATATAGGTTGTGACATGGTCGTAGTCTACAAAATTAAACATATTGTCTCCCAAGTTTATGGGATTCAAAAATCCTAAGATGTCTTTTACTACGTTAGAGTCTTTTCACGTAAATGGGAAGACTGAAACATGATTCATCCGAGAATACATATTTCTGGTACTAAGCATACCTGATTGAGGTATCCTCCGATCAACCTGGTAGTATAAAGTAAAAATGTCAGTTGCTGCTTTCTCCAGGTTCATTTACCCTTATGATGTAAACCTGTATGTACAATCGTCAATGGAACAGTAACTATGTCTATGATAAGAAACTGCTAATGAGCGTCCATAAGAATTAAAAAAAATATATATTTATTAACATGTAATTTTCCTGAACATGAAGTGAATAGCACATGATTACCTTGAAGGTTGTTGGTTCAACTAACTGAAAAACGGCGGTGTCCCCATCAACTAGCTCATGATCAATGGCAAAGCCTCTCCACCCGCCACTCAGACCCGTCTTCAAAGCAAGATACTTTGTTGGAGATTCTTCTCCTTGCTCATCAACTAAATTGATAATTACATCACGACTTGGAAGATGTGTCTTGCAAAACTGGACTGGAAGACCCTATCGAAATTAAAGCTTACATTTATCTCTTGCACTTTATCTGTGTAAAATAACTATCAATTCACTTGTCGTTCCCATTTATGTGTTTATCTCAAAAAGTGGGCAGCCTTTCTCTTAATGATATTACTAGCAAGGTCAAGAATGGAGCTCATACACCTATAAGTATATTCATATATATGCTCCTAAGCCTGTCATACATTTGGGGAGGTGAGAGCATTTAAGTGACAAAGACAACGGTTTACAGACATACAGATTATTAGCTTAGAGATTATGCAATCACATTTGGCTGTTTCACCACAAATGTTTATAGGTTTACCTGGATTTCATCAACCTCTTAAGCTTTATTTTTCTCTATATTATAATGATAAGATTAAAAGCATCACCGATTGTGTTATTGTGGACAATCTTCGATTTCATGTGATTAACTTGAGAAGAAAGTCGAATGTAATACTGTCTCGAACGTACCAGCCAAAATCCACCAGTAACATGTGATTGAAGCATGGGCTTTACAAAGCTCGGAATATCTTGATCTAAACCTGATTGGAGTTCCTGGGCCCGCTGTATAGCATACTGCCTATCTTCATATGAGGCGTACACTCTGTTCAACAAATCCCTTCTTTGATAACTAGAACAGAGGATCCAACAGCACAAGGCATCAGAAATTTCTTCGATCAATATGGTGAGATGAAATAACTATCTTGAACTAACCTCCTTGGCTTCCCCATAGGTTCAATTGGAACCTACCAAGAACCAAGAACACAAATCAAAAACACTTGCACAATTGTTTGATCCACATGATGTTACAAATACACATGTTGTACTTTCATCAAGTGGTTTCCGGTTGTGATCAAGACATGTAAATAAAGGTTACGATTTCAGAAATTTTGTTTACATATGTTTCATGAGTTATATTTTTCAGGGAAAAAGATTAGAATCATCGAAGATTCGACAACTTAAGTTACATACTTGTGCATGCACAAAGGCTTCATTTAATAACATGCCATTGCAAGAATATTCACATATCTTGATGACAATCACAGTTGGAATGTTCCATTACAACCTTCACCTTGTGCATAAAGATATTTCCTATGAACACATTTAGCATTAATATGCAAACATAAATATAGGATAAAACACAAATTTGCAACAAAGGAACATAAGTGGATATTTACACACACATTTAAGTAATAGAGTCTTAGAAATAGTTATTAGTTACGGACTTCTTTGTAGCTGCGGGGAGGCAAATCCGCAACCCGACTCGACCGCCGGATGGCAGAGGGGTCCAGAGGCATTTTCGGAACCTTCGGCTTCACCTTCTTCATCTGTGGAAAAAGAAGACAAACAGTAAGAAGAAACCCTTCTGAATTATTGTTTCAGAAAACCAAAATACACACACAACAAAGAGAGATTCTTATGGGAATTTTTACATACAGGTGAAGGGCTGGGAGTGCGTAGAGCTTGAGCAAGCTTGTTGAGATTGAGTTCTTCCATTCTCTTCTTGTTCTCCTCCAGCCTCTTCTGCCTGCTCGCTTCGTACGCTGATTTCTTCGCCACCACCATTTTTTTCTTCTCTTTTTCACTTTCTGGGAATGCAAATTTTAACTTCTCCTTTTTTGTTTTTTCTTCTGAAATTGAAGTTGTTCTTGATGGGTTTTTTGTTTGCGATTGTGCAAGAACGGAAGAAGAGCAAAGGAGGAGGAAATTGATGGGAGAAGAGTGGGAAAAGACCGTTGGAATAAATCGATGTGGTCTGTACTCTTGTAATAACCCTTCCCTTCCATCTTCTAATTTTCCCTCCCAAAACCCTTTGGTGGGGACCCACTTTCAAGATTTCAAATTCAAACTTCACCCAACTACAAGCTTTGGCGTAGTACACTGCTATTTTAGTATACAAGCCAGAAACATTCAGTGGGATATTTTTGTAGCATTTAGACCTTTTCTAGAAAGATGAAATTATATTTTTTTTAAAATTAAAATTACAATTACATCTTCTAAACATTTATTATTTACATTTGACCCTCTTTTGTTAGTGTGTCAACGAAAAATGCTAACTTTAACAAAATATATATATATATAAATCTTTAATTTTTACTCCCAATTTAATATTTTCGTGTGATAATTTTGTATTTATGAGGAAAAAATGTAATGATGTTAACCTCACTCCTACATAAATATTACATTCATCGTATAAAATTATAATCAAAATGTTAAATAAAGGGTAAAAACTAAAAGGTTATGCTATTTTTTTTTTTAATATTTTATTTTCCGTCTAAACTCTATTGGAATGGCGTCAACTATGAATAGAGAATTTTCAAAAATGACGTAGATGTATTTCAAAAAAATTTTTAAAAATATATAATTTTATATTTTTAAATGAGGTACATATATAAATAACTCTTTTTAATTGTTGTGTCTTGGTTCTTGCTTTCTAAAAAAGAAAATGAAAGAGAAACCCTAAAATAGTCAATTTTGACTGTCAAGAACCACAACATAAAATCAATGTTGGCATCAAACATTTAACATACATATGTGCTAAATATGATGTGGTCAGGAAACATGGATGTCTTTTAGTGAACATGGAAAGTAACACACTCATTCTAAGTCATCTTATCAAGTTGTAATTTATTATTGATCAAGTCAAAAACATTTTACCCCTCAAACTATCACCGTTTTTATATTTATTTATTTATTTTAATTTGCTCACCAATCACACAAAATTTGCAAGCTACCTATTCATGGCAAATTGAAAAAAAAAATAACAAAATATAAAAACGAACACAGCTCAGAACATAAAATGTTGTTTACCCTAATAATATGAAACTATTACAACTAAATCAGTTACAATAATGAATCAATACTTGCAAATGATAATAAATCAAAACAAATGAACAAAATAAACCCAAAACTTCCTACTGCTTCATGACCACATTCTGAAGATCATAAGCCGATTCATGCCAGACATCCGTGTCGGATAATTAAGAATAGCCAATCAGTGCGGAAATGACATCCGTATCATATAATTAAGTATAGTGAATGAGCTCAGGAACAGGTGAAACTCGAACAAAGATTGAAAGCTAAATTCGGAGGCTAATTTTTTACTGTGCAACAAAATACGGCAGCATAATGTGATCCTTTGATACAAACTCGAACTTGTACATAACCCAAAAAAATTCCGCAGAATTCACAAGCCACCTTCAAATCTGACAACGCTATAACGATTGCATTCATTACAAATCCTCCGCTCGACCATGTGAGTGAAGGTTCTGTATAGACATCATACATCTAACACATTACATGCACTTACAATAGTTCAATTTACTTACTTTTTACCTTTGGATGTCGATATCAGTATTATATATATTCAGGCCTTTCGTCAGAATGTTGTATTTCGAAACACTTTCACAGTTTCTATATTCTACCCTTACCGTCCCAAGATGAAAATCGAAGTTTGAAGCTTCTCATGATTCAGGATCGAGTCAAAAACTTGTGCCGTCTTTACCAAATACGTTGGGACTTTTTACATCTTTTCCCCCTGATTTGATGCCTATGGACTCTACAAAATGGGAGGCGGGCAGTCACAAGTGCTCTTCGCCACATTCTCGTTGGGAGTCTACCGACAAATGACGCCCTCACGGGAATGGTCATGCAGAAATGACGTCTTAGGATAGCATAGGTCCTTAGATTGAGGCTGATTCGTAATTTCAGAACCTACAAATACCATTTCTCAGGTCAATTGCAATTTTCAGGGTCCTCAAATATCATTCTTCAATGTGAAAAGAAAAGATATCCACACCTTCAATGACTTCGTAACTAAAACCATCACCCTTACTTGCAGATCGATCCGCCACAGGCGCAGGAATAGAGCTTGGTGCGTTTTTTCCTTTGTTTTCCAGAGGTGTAGAAATATCAAGCAGAAACGGCTCCACATACTTTGTTTTCTTTCGCTTCTTGTTATCTCTCTTCATGCTTTCTTTCAGATATACAACATGACAACGAAATATACAAATAGAGGAGATCAGTTTTTATTCTGGAAAAAGTTTGTCTATCGCAATAATGAAAGCAAACCGGTAAGAAAAGACTAACCAGCATTTGTCCCTCTCCTGGAAGCATCCATATCCATGAGGCAAAGTGCAGCTCCTACAACGTCTGAGTCATTTACTCTCACAATGTGCACCTATAAGACGTAATACTCAAGAACAATATCAAGGTAATGACACGTGCCAAATATGCAAAATTATGTGGTGCATAAGTTCATCATTGTCAGCGTCTACTCAAGTACGTTTAAATATAAACTCAAAATAATGAAAAAATCACCTTTAGTTTGCAAGGTCCCGTCAAATGGAAAATTAGTATATCTCCTTTCAGCAATCTGTGCGATATGGAAAAACCCCTCCATCCAGCACTTAGGCCGTGCCTCTCCAGAAGATAAGATGTCTTGTACTCATTTCCCCACTCATCCACCAACACGATGGAGGTATCATGATTGGGCAAATGAACACTGCAGAATTTTTTTGGTAGATGCTGCCATAAGAAGCATTAGCACAAAGAGTTTCGTCTAGCTTGCCTACACTTGACATATGCTTTAGAAACAGGACGAAATTTCAAATGCTTACCAGCCAAAATCCATGAGCAACATTTGATGGCAGCATACACTTTACAAAATGAGGGAGCTCATTTTCTAGACGGGCTAGCACTTTTTCTGCTCGCTCCATAACGGAAAACTTAGCTTCAACATCATCATATAGGTCGGTATATCGGGTCCTCTTTCGTGCAATGCTGTTTTATGTTTCACATCACAAAAATTTTAAATAATTAGTATTTCTCTTGCCTTCAAGGGGACTGATATGAAGATTGAAATCCATTCATATAAAATTGCCGACCTTCCTGATTTGTTGGTATTATCTGCGCAGACCTGTTTGAGAATTAAAACAATGCATCAGTTCAGTTATTATTATTAAATCCAAGATGAGTGCTTCCGGACATAGCAACAGCCGTATAAATTCAACTAATCTTTTGTTTCTTCATTATAGCCTCAGAATGAATCAACTCATTAGAAGGGCAAGATGAATTTGATAGAGGCACGACTATCAGCCGTCTGCCAGAAAACTTTCTGGAGTTAGATAAAGTCGCATGCAAGTACTGAAAACGACCCAATTTCAACTCTTAGATATTAATGTACAGATATACTTTAGCACATCTTCCTCTGCATAAATTAAAATTTCATGTTCAGTCATCCGGTTATTGACTCCAAAAGAAAAAACACAAATAGTGGAGCAACATAGCCACGTTTGTAGCTACAAAAGTTGTATGATCTAATGGCAATCAGACCTCAAGATTGAGCAGATCAGAATGACTCAAGAACATTATCCGATATATCAATTATCAGCATAAGTTTGAATGTGAAATTATTTTATAAATTCCCGTAACGTTAGGAAGCGTTTCATCTGACAAACAGTTACGTTAGTGAAACATATAATACAAGAACGTTCACTCCACCCCCTGTCCATCAATTTGAGAACTACATCGTTATTCAAATGCGTGAAAGAACTTAAGAGCGTCAAACGCTCAAGAACTTTCAAAACAAAATTTTGAAGAAATCGTTTAATTTCTGAAATCAGCAAGCCGTTTAGAGCATTAGACATCATATTGAAAATATAACCCTCAACGAACTAGTAAATCCGGTCCAACTGCAATAAATGCGAATGAACCGAATCCCAAAACGACGCACGTTCATCGGACGCAAAAACGTCAACAAACACAATCCAAAGTAAATAAAATTTAGGGTTTCAAAACATTCTGGATTAGGGGGAATTTGCAGTTTCACCACTGTCGACGAGTCGGACACGGCTCGTATTAACTCTATCAGATCCTCAAGAAACTGAAAGAACACACATGAAACTGCAGCAAATTGCTATCTAAGGCAAATCTCCAGTGACAAAACTCAATAACATCAACTGATACAACTACAGAAAGCACATATTTGACATGCATCCACTCAAAAAACTCACAGATTACAAAATATAAAGATGGACACCGGATCCATACACCAAGAACACACATAAGAAACATAAGGGAAAAGAAAATACTCACTTTTTTATCCTTAGATTTCAGACTCTTGGGCTTCCTTGAAACCCCCTTTTTCTTCCTCTGTAATTGCATTCTCTTCTTCTTTTTCTGTAAAAGAGAAAACCCATCTCACACACAACATAAAGTAGGAATACAGTCAAACAACACACACACACACAAAACAAATAACTAAAGAAAATAAATGGACAAGAAAATGAAACCTTATCTGTATGGTCTGAGCTATATTCAGAAGCAGTGCAGTTTCGGGTCTCAACCTCATGTAATTTTCCTTTCAGTTTCTTGGTTTCCATCAGTCCTGTCCTGTGTCTCTCTTTCCTCTTCTCTTACACTACCAACAGTTTTTACTGAGTTCAACTTTGTCTTACAGAAATCTTTTCTTTTTTTTTTTTTTTGGATTATTTATATTTATATGTGTGGCGAGCGGAGAGAGAAACAGAGAGAAGGCAGGTTCCACAAGCCAGCTTAGCACACAAAGACAGCCAAACGCGGGCCACACTGCGGAAATATAGCGCTGCTGTGACTATGAGTTGCTCCAAACTGCCTGTCCCTATTTCCATAATTTTGTCTGGTAAATTTCTTCATAAATTCGGGTAAAATCCCTTTATTGTCATATGGCGCCCCTCTTTTTCAAATTATTTTCAATTTAAGTCCTTTTATGTGAATTGTTTTTTAATTGTTCTATCTGTATCTTATCGTATATAATGTTGTTATTTTGTATTAATACAGCGTTTTCAAAATTTAAATTGCTATAGTGTAGCTTTTTCGCATGTTGTTTGGATATTTATTTTTATATTTCGTTATTTGTGTAATCTACTTATTTATTTTTAAAATAATATTTTCTTTCATGTTCTTTTTTTTTTTTTTTTTTTGCTTGAGATTGATGAGATTTGTAATCATAATTTTAAAGTTATATTGAAAGCTTTATATGGGGTGATGTGATATGCGAAAAGATACGTGTTTAGATTTTTTTTTTAGTGATCTAATTTAAAAATATATGATTTATTCTCTTACAAGTTGAAACGTAAAACCACTGACAGGTCAAATTATTATTTCTTTTGGTGCATCGGATTCATCGAGATAAGCGATAACTTTAATGATAGTAGGTGAATCGAGACAATATTTAAACCATGTGGTTGTATAAATTCATTTAAGATGACGATATCGTCTGTTTGAAATTCAAATCAAATCCGTCGAGAAGACCTTCTTTTTTCCGTATTTTCAGCAAAAGACTTACGTTGAATGAAAAAATATCTGCCTACTTTGTCTTTTATCTTTTACTTGTGGAAATACTCTTCAATTAAATAATTTTTTTTAAATTTATCATAATTATAAATACTATTTTTTATTTTAAAAATTATAAAAAATGCCCCCTAAAAGTAATGTTTGTTTAACAAATACCTTATCGTTACATCCTATTGTAGGGTGTATTTATTAGATGACCGTTAATCAGATGGGGTATTTGTAATTTTTAAATTATGACAAAATCTCACGAGAAATCGAACCATAATGTTCGGATTCATTTTTTAAGTGTTCTGTTGTGTTTTGCGTATATATATATAGAGAAAAATAAAGACAGATAAGTGTGTATGTTTGGATTTATGTTCAAAGATAACTTTCAGGATAAATTACAAGAGGTTCTGATGAGATTTATTCTAATTACAAATATTTTATTATCCATTGATAAATACCTACCTAAAATTATATATATTCTAACAAATATTCTCTTACAACGAGCTGTCACAATTGGGTATTTATAATTTTAGGGGGGATATTTGTAAATTTTTAAAGAATAAGAGGATATATGTAATTATAGCAAACCTCACGCAAGCCAGTTGTAATATATCCTAACCCAAATTAGTTTAAAATATGTGTTTGTATGTTTGGTTTTATTTTTTGGAGACAAAATTTACTATTTATTATAAAATAATGACCCTTCTATATATACTTATATTTTGTACATATAATTTTATTTGTAAGGGGGTTGAATTATATATATTATTTTAATTATATTTATATGGAAAATCATTTTTTCTTTTTTCCTATGTTTTCAAAATAACAATTATGTATTTTAATAAATAATTAATTATTTACAATTAAAACTTTGAAATTCAGATTTTTTAATGGAAAAAAAATCAAATTTGTGTAGCATATATATAAAAAAATATATGTAACAGCTTTTTAATTTATATTCTTCTATCGTATAGAAAATAAAATATAAAAGTTCTAAACAGTATAATTTTTCTTTTTGTAACAGTAATGAATTTTAAAGTTTTAAATTCTCTTTTAAAATATTAAATAATTAGAGTAAAATAAATTAAAAAGAAAAAAAAATAATTGAGCATAGAAGCAAGCCTGGTGTCTTGATCATCGATCCATATATTAAATACAAAGGTTGGATCATAAGTTATCAGTCCATCCGACGCAAATGACGTGTGTGGCAAATAAAGACCCAGTTATTGCGAGGTTGATGCCTATAAATACCCATTCAGTCAAAAATACTCACATAACTTTCACCCCTTTTCCTTTAACTCCTTTCTTTCTAATCATGTAATTTGTAAAACAAACGACTCTGCAAACGCAGTCCTTTGAAAACTTTCATCTGGACAGAAGGAATAGAAAATAGGCCTTTTTGTTTTGGTAATGGGCCTCTTATTTTAGACATAAGGAACTTGACGATTATTGGGCCCATTAGAAGCCTAAGTACCCGGTTCAGATTGAGCTCCAAGTCAGTCAAGGATATCATTGGGTCCGCATCTAACGCGGTTTCAGACTTGGAATCTTTCCATTTGGGATAGGTGTCATGATGAAGCCTTAGTTTGGACTCGAATTCAATTTCTTTTAACATATTAATCATTGTCATACACTTCTCTATGTGTATGTAATAAATCTTATTTAATATTTTAAATATATATTATAAATAAATATAAAATATACTAAGTATGCAGTTAAATAAATATAAAACTTAAACAATTGAATACGTTAGTTATTAGATGGCACTTTTTGTATTATAGAAAATTGGTGTAGCTATTTCAAAACTATCACTTTGTGTCCATAACATCTCTTTCTTTATAATAGTATAGATATACCAGTAGTTCTTCTTATAAATCCCAAGTGCGGCCTCGTTGTCGTATCTCTGGCTCACCGTATATGCCTGTAAAGTACCATATCTCCGAGGTATCCTCAAACTGCACTGCTGGATCAATATGTCGATCCGAGAATGACTGAATTTGAACCCAAAGAACTTTATCCCACAACAAAGTTTTTGGGAATAAGTTGTTTAGTAGAAGTAGAGGGAAGTTGGTGGTTTGTAGGTGGGTTAGTCATGGGAATAGTCTTCTTCGGGCTGGTGGAGCTGAAACTGAAAATGGAAGAACCTCGCTTCACTGGGAAAATACTATCAATATCCTTTTTTTGTGATTGATGAGGGTGGGGGAAGACTGGCAAGGGTCTCCCAGCAGAAAAAGAATCAAAGCCCAAATGTGTTTGTTGCCTTACGGAAGGGGAGCTCGCATCCAAGGGCCAAAGGGTGTTTTAGCCCATTGGTCAATGAAATCTTCACGAAATTGAAGTTCATGGAATTTTGAAATATACCTAAGACAACCACACAAATAGTAGAAATTTGGGAGACACTCATACCGAGAATAGATAACATGTTTAGCACCCATCACAATACGAATTTTCAAAAGGTGCCTAAGAGGTTGGTGGATATATAATAAAGCTACTCTGATACGAAGCGATGCACCCCAAAGCTCTCCACTGTCACTAGTGTCTAAATCCACAAAAAATCTGATTCTGTTACTCATGAACACTGCCATATTTCTCTCGTCATTTTTCCTAGTGACAAGCCTCGGACTTGAACATGATTCCTGTCCAGATGTGATGAAAACAAAATAAGAAACGATTGCTCTCAATCCCTTTGAAATCCATCCATCCGAATTAAAAAGCTGTCAATAATACCGAACGTAAGGAGTCTGCATGCTTTGATTTGGGACTCAACACTCTACCCACCAGAAAAAAAATTAATATTTGAATGCATAAACATACATATATAAATTTACCAAAAAAAAAAATAAAAATAAAATAATATTTAACTAATATTATTGACTCATATTTATAAAGTTATTACAATATTTTTTGTAGAATAATATACTTTTAAATATTTTAAAATCATTATAATGGATCTATCAAGTCCACTGGATTAGCTAAACGGGTCTTAAGTTCGAGTCAGAACAAGTCATAAGTGAAGAATCAAATTTCAAAATTCAACAAATTCCATTCATTGTCATACCTATTGATTTTTATTTTTTATATATTATTTAAGACAAACTAAAAAGTAAATTACCAGAAAGTTGATGATTTATTTTTAATTAACGATAATTTACTTGGAAAATAGAGGACGGGGAGCATGCAAGATGTCTCAACGGTGTACCAGAAAAATTCACACTCTTCCTCTAATGTAAGCACAAATTTCACACTTCTTTTTCCCCAAGAAAGCACCACAAGTTCTTGATATTTCCTTTTTCCCTCCCCTCGCCATCATAAACCCCTGCAACACACGGGTAGGAGTAGATATTGTTGTTATCCCTGCTCTGCTGTGTACAATTTCTCCTCTCGTCTTCTTCAACTCCCCTCCTTTTTTCGTTTCCTCGAAGCTCCAATGGAGAGAGCGGTGCTCTTGCGCTCTCTCTCCTCTTCGTCTTCTTCCTCAACCCTCGCATCCTCTACCAGATTGTTCTCTCGCTCCGTCCACCGCCTCGCTCGCCTCCCCAGACGCCACCGTTTGGTCCCCAACGTCCACCAGCGCTCTCTCCTTCGCCGACACCTTGGATTTATCTCAGCAGTCTCCCGTCCTTCTCTTCAACTGAGTAGACACTTCTGCTCTCTATCGGTCCGCGCCGTCGCCACCTCGTCTGTGCAGTCTTCCCCCGGTAACATCGAGTGATTCTTCTGTTCATTGTGTGAGTATTTGACTGAATCTTATTGTTGGTATAACTGTTTTGGTGAAATATTCAGAGGTTTTGGGAGCGGATGATGACGTGGCGGAGAAGCTTGGGTTCGAGAAGGTATCGGATGAATTTATTGAGGAGTGTAAATCTAGAGCGGTGTTGTACAAGCACAAGAAGACTGGGGCTGAGGTCATGTCGGTGTCCAACGAAGACGAGAACAAAGTCTTCGGCATTGTTTTCCGGACTCCTCCGTAAGTGTTTCTCTGACAATTGATGATTAGTTCAATGTGTTCTCCGCTTTGCTGGTTGCTTTCCGTTGACTTAAAACTGTTGTATTAGGCATGTGCTAATAATGTTTATTTTTCCTTTTGAATGCAAATAGTTCTTATTTTAGAGTGTTGTTACTTAACTTAGATGATTCCGTGACTGCTAGGTTTTTGAGTGTTGATTCCGTGATCGGGAAGAACCTTGCATTTAAAACTTCGTCCAGTTCAGATTAAAAAATTCAAATATGGATATAGAGAGCATTAGATAGTTAAACTAGGAGAAAGCATTCCTTGGATTGCAGTTTTGCAAGCTGATAAGTGATAATGCATGACACTTGGCTGTTGGTGCCACAGAATTGTAGTGGCCTACTTTGACTTAGAGCAATGATGACAATGATGGAGTTACCTTAATTACTTTCATTATAGTCGTGTCCCACTGAAGTAGAGGTCATGCTTGTCTGCGATTGTGTCCGAAGATGACTTCCTTGCAGTAATATTTAACTTGTTTATGTGGTTATGCCTATACGTCGCAGAATGATCACTTTGCGATTTTCTATGGGAACCATTCCCTGGACCTTGACTACTGAGAAAAATGGGAAACATTTTCCAGGAAATGCTTTATTCTTGTCTAGATAAAAAAGTGGAAGAATAAACATGAGAAGAACTAGTTTCTTAAAACTCCACTAGAGACCTTCATAACGAGAGCCTGAAAATGTTCTATTATTCTTTAACATCTGCTTGTAAACTAACAATTCCATCGAAAACCTAGAGTACTGCTTTGAATTAGAGAAACATCCTGTAGAACAGTGAGAAAACTAAATTCTCAGGCTACTGAGTCAGATTCACTTGTACAAACTCAAGGTTCCTGGTTGTGGAGTTCAAATGGAGCTCTCCTTGTGGAATAAGCCCTTCTTAATCAAGAGCGCATGCTTGAAGTTCTTGTATCGCACAGAGTTCTGTTTGGATTTCTGTTGGTAACTTGGTGTAATGCTCCTGAACTAGTCTGCCTTTTTTGCATCATAGATGAATACTGATTTAATAAATGCAATAATCATCACGAAAGAGCAAAATAAGCACAGAGTGAATCAACTTACTTTTCCTTAACAAATTCTGTTCTTATTTCCAATTTATTATGGATAAGCCTTGATGTTCTGGTACGTCAATTTGTTGATGCAGAAAAGATTCAACAGGAATTCCTCACATTTTGGAGCATAGTGTATTATGTGGTTCAAGGAAGTATCCCTTGAAAGAACCATTTGTTGAGTTGTTGAAAGGAAGCTTGCACACATTTCTGAATGCTTTCACATATCCTGATAGGACTTGCTATCCTGTTGCTTCCACAAATACAAAGGTCTTGTCCTTCAATCCAAGTGAAAGCACAGAAATTTAATATCATGTTTTAACTAACATGTGGTTACTCTTCTGATGCAGGATTTCTATAACTTGGTTGATGTATACCTGGATGCAGTCTTTTTCCCTAAATGTGTGGAAGACATTAAAACATTTCAACAAGAAGGTTGGCATTATGAACTGAATGACCCCTCAGAGGACATAACCTACAAAGGTTGGTATTTGCCACTAGCATTTTATTGTCTTCTGCAAAAGTGCCAGCCCTCCTGTATATCTTGACAATCCATTCATGAAGGGCCAAGAAATGCTTCCCATCACTGATAACTGTTTATATGGTCTACTCCCAGGTGTTGTTTTCAATGAGATGAAAGGTGTTTATTCTCAGCCTGATAGCATACTAGGCCGAGCTTCCCAACAGGTAAGCTTCTCTTTCTAACTGAATTGAGGTTGGTGAAATTTGTAGATGCTATTATCCGATGATTTATCTTATGCGTTCTTTTAAGGATGAAAAAAGCAAATAAAAGAGTACTTGATGCGTGTTTTCTAATATAAGTAACTGTTGAGGTTTATTTACACAGAACATAGTAAAATGAGCAAAATCATGGTTTTAATTCTTTTAGTAACTTCTCTGCAGGCTCTTTGTCCTGACAATACGTATGGCGTTGACAGTGGTGGTGATCCACAAGTTATTCCCAAACTAACCTTTGAGGAGTTCAAGGTGATTTGTGTTAATGCATTGCTTTTTTATGTTAGATATTTGTTTTTTTCATTATTATTTGTCTTTCTTTGCATTCTCATTGACTGAAATAATTACTTGTTGAGTATTCTATGAGATGAATACCATAAAGGATGTCACCTAGCCTAGTGTCAAAGAATACTTTTAGTTGCTTGTTAATTGATCCCAAAATTATTTTCTGAACAGTAAGAAGTTTTATAAAACGTAAATACACTTGTGTATGGGAACATGTAAATCTTACTGGATCTTTTCTTTTTCCATGGGATTTTTTACCTCCGCTAGGCCTCTGTGTTCCATGAGATCTCTAACATAAAATGTAAAATGCATTACAAAGTCACAATACAGTGAAATTTGCTGTGACAATTACTCCAAAGGCGAGTAAAGGGACATAATATTCACACGCCACAAGCCCATATATCATATATGTTATGCATGCATCATGCACAGGTAAATACATCTTTGTGGAGGTAAATGCATATATATTGATACATGTATTACGATGTTTACAATGCTTGGTTTTGCCGTGTCTTCTATTTTGATTATGAAATACTGTGAAATAGTACTTCTCATGTCTGCAGCAAACATGGAAGTTTGGATAGGTTAGTTCTGCAGTTCTTCTGTATTTCATCTATAGAAAACATACTTAGGCGAGAAAAATGATCACTGGAAGTGTGGCTCTATTGTTAATTCTCGGTGAAGTTTATCTTCTACATTATTCAATCAAATGTATATAGGCACTAGATGTGGCTTTGTTAATCATGTATTCTATTTACTTACAGGAGTTCCACCGTAAATATTACCATCCTAGCAATGCCAGGATATGGTTTTATGGAGATGATGATCCAAATGAGAGGCTACGGATTTTAAGTGGTATGTACTTACATTAATCTGATTTGTTACTGTTTTTTTGGTCTAATTCAGATCACGCATATGGAAAAAGATTATTAGCAACTTGGAGACAGTTCCAGAGTTCTGTTGGGACTGAGTATCCTCCATGTAATAGGCACCCAAAATAACTGTTATTACTTATATAAGATTATATGTGCGCGTACTTGTCTGTTGCAAGGGTTCATCTGATATGATGTTAAATGGAAATTTTATGAAGAAACTTCTGGTCGTTGCTTAACCACATGCCCTCTGATAAACCAATTATGCAATTAGCTCTTCATTTGAAGCTTGTTCTGCCTTACATTGACCATGCTCTCCCTTGCAGAATATCTTGATATGTTTGAAGCAAATTCAGCTGCTGAGGAATCGAGAGTTGGCTCTCAGAAACTGTTCTCGGAACCAGTTAGGATTGTTGAAAAATATCCTGCTGCTGAAGGGGATGACCTGAAAAAGAAGCACATGGTGTGCCTTAATTGGCTCCTCTCTGAAACACCTCTAGATTTGGAGACTGAGCTGGCCCTGGGTTTTCTTGACCATTTAATGTTGGGAACTCCTGCTTCTCCTTTGAGAAAAATCCTGCTGGAGAGTGGTCTGGGCGATGCTCTTGTTGGTGGGGGGGTTGAAGATGAGCTCCTCCAGCCTCAGTTTAGTATTGGACTAAAAGGTGTATCAGAAGATAACATTCAAAAAGTGGAAGAATTGATCATGGGTACACTAAAAAAGCTGGCAGAAGAAGGCTTCCATTCTGACGCTGTAGAAGCATCAATGAATACAATTGAGTTTTCTCTCAGAGAAAATAATACCGGATCATTTCCTCGTGGCTTAGCACTGATGCTTCGGTCCATTGTAAGGACGCCTATATTGTTATCATATCTTCATTAACATGGTTTCTTCTCTGCTCCTTTTTCTCTTTTTAACTTTTAGAAATCTGAAATATTCTCATAAGAACTTTTTATGTGACAGGGGAACTGGATTTATGATATGGATCCATTCGAGCCGTTAAAATATCAGGAACCTTTAAAGGCATTGAAAGCTAGAATAGCTGAGGAAGGCTCCAAAGCAGTCTTTGCTCCTTTAATAGAAAAATTCATTTTGAATAACCCACACCGTGTAACTATTGAGATGCAGGTAATCTTTTCTATTGCTACTTCTGATTTTAGCTAGATGCAATATGCCATGGCTATTTCATACGCTTCTTGATGTTATTTAACAGCCAGATCCAGAGAAGGCTTCTCGAGATGAAGCAGCTGAGAAAGAAAATTTGGAAAAGGTGAGAGCTAGCATGACCCAGGAGGATCTTGCTGAACTCTCTCGTGCAACACATGAACTTAAGTTGAAACAGGAGACTCCTGATCCACCAGAAGCTCTGAAATGTGTACCAAGCCTTTCTTTACGAGACATTCCTAAAAAGCCTATACACGTTCCAACTGAGGTGATGAGATGGTGACAATACTATAAATATTTTCTGTAAATTTCTTCGCTGTTTCTAATGACATAAAGTTCATTACTTCCAATTGTAGGTTGGTGATATCAATGGGATAAAGGTCTTGCAGCATGATCTATTCACAAATGATGTTCTATATGCTGAAGTTGTTTTCAATATGAGATCTTTGAAGCAAGAGCTTCTTCCATTGGTACCATTATTCTGGTGAGATGGCAACTAGTAGTTGTTCCACAACCCCTCTTTTTGGAACCAACTGCATTTTTCATAGATATATTTCTTAAGAAACTGTTAATTCGGTTAAGTAAATCGTTCCTAGAACCTCCTTTTTCCCAATAGTACCACTGTTGTGACAACCATCTGAGATGCCTTCAGTCTTGCAAAGAAAAAACCATACATATAGATCAGTATCAGAAATCAACCATCTTTGATTGCCTTACCCCTCTTCATGTGATGGATGCAACTATGTCATGTCCATTTCATGTGCTATACCACCATCCCATCAATAAATATGGTACCTAAGTCTGAAGTGCCCATGCATATTACCTCCAAAGGCAACTACAGTGTCGCAGTCAGTCAAGCAAGAGTGACCCAAGCTGTTTAGACTGAGGCTCGGCTTGAACTTTTTCGAATCCTGCATTTTTGATTGTTTCTCTCTTGAATTTAAAAAGTTATGTGCCAAGAATGAATGGCTACTCTGCACCCTCAATAAGTCAACAGAGCAAAATGTGTTAATCCCACATCTTTTCATTATTGGTCTATGAGCGTGTGTATACTACAGACATCCATCAATGGCTGAATAAAGCAGAATGTCTGAAGGCTGCCAATGTCCATTTTTCTTAGTATGATGAAAGTGTACGTACTTAGAAAAACCATAACAGCTTGGAAATCTTTATGCTGTAATATTTGAAGAAAGAAACCCGGGGATATTAATTTGTTTTTATGTGCTTAGAGTGCCATTGGTATGAACATGACTAAATTTGTAACCTTACCCCCTCTCTTGGAGTATATTTGTTAAAACTTAAGGTTGTTACCAGTCTTGTAATGGAAATTTAGTTTTCAAGAAATAGAACCTATGTGATATACCGAAGATAATTGGTTTTGTTTTCTGTTGCCTTTAGTTTCATGGTAACTCTTGTCATCAAATCAAACATTAAATTGATATGATATGCGTTGTCAACAGCCAGTCATTGCTGGAGATGGGTACTAAAGATTTGGATTTTGTACAACTGAACCAATTAATTGGAAGAAAAACTGGTGGGATATCAGTATATCCTTTCACATCATCAGTTCGAGGGAAGGAGGATCCCTGCAGCCATATAATTGTTCGAGGCAAAGCTATGTCAGAACGTGTTGAAGATTTATTTACCCTGGTAATTTCTGGTATTATTCTTTGTAATTTAATTACATGCGAATTTAGCACCTCACCATTGTCACTTTACAAGTTGGTGGAGGGTTATAACAATGTTATCATGATGTTTGAATGAAATTGTGTAAGATTTCTTTGAAATATGTCGGAGAATACTGCGTAGCTAGGTTGAAAAGTGATGATACTTGCAATCCAGTTTTTTTACATAAATAGTTTGTATAATCTACTGTGACTAAGCCATGACCCAGTATACATTGGGTCATGATACTTAGTTGAAAAGTAATGATACTTGTAAGCCAGTGTGTGCTTTTTTTTTTTTTTTTTTTTTTTTTTAACATAAGTAGTTTGTATACTCTACTGTGACTAAGCCATGACCCAAGGTACCTATTGGAGTTCCTTTTCTCGTTCCAACTTCCATGTAATATGCTTTGTGTTTATAACTTCATATCTATTTCCATCCATTTAGTTTGGTGTATTTCTTGTGCATCTCTCATGTTTATGTATATCTAATGTCTAGTGGGGAAATAGTAGTCACTTTGTTTACAGGTACTTGTGTGCATATTTATATACATTCCTTTTGTTCATGTTCTTTTTAAGCATGGTGCACTTCTCTATATATTAGAAGGTTTATGGAAGGGGACAAACTGATAAGTTAGCATATGCTGGTCAGGGCTTGGTCCTCTATGTGTTCTCGTTTTGTTTTCTTGCCTTGTGTTCTAGTTTTGGTCTTATTGAATTGAATGGTAGGTTTTGTCATTTTCTAATGAAACCAACTGTCATAGCTCAATGGGAATACATACTTTGGTCCTCAACTGTCGCTTTCCTTATCAAATTTCTCAGAAACCGCTGGAGAGTGATTGATTCGGTTGTTGAAATTATCAACTGTAGGTCAACTGTGTTCTTCAGGATGTTCAATTGACTGACCAGAAGCGTTTTAAGCAGTTTGTTTCTCAAAGCAAAGCAAGAATGGAGGTATATCTCTGACAGAACTGAGAATAATTTGCCTTCTTCAACCAAGTCATGTTAATTTTTTTGATTTTCAGAATCGATTAAGAGGCAGTGGACATAGCATTGCAGCTGCAAGGATGGATGCAAAGCTCAATGTTGCTGGTTGGATCTCTGAACAAATGGGTGGTGTCAGGTTGATTTGTTTGGTGTCTAATTTTCACCTTTGATATTTAGAAAGCATGTTGATGTCGTATAATATTATGAGATGCATCACCATTTGTTATATGACTAAGCCTTTGCTGGCCACTTTCTGAATTTTAGAAACTTTCTTTTATGATATTTCATTCTTGTTTATCTCTGTGGGGCCAGGATTGAATTTCAGCTGTCACTATTGGCTATTAAAGCCATGAGATGAATACCTTCTTTTTTCGTCATTTTACTCATGGTTCATACTTCAAAAGTTGCATGGCCCTACTAATATTGACACGTGCTTTCAGCTACCTGGAATATTTACAAGCTCTTGAAAAGAAAGTTGATGATGACTGGCCTGAAATATCTTCATCCCTTGAGGAGATACGCAAGACATTGATTTCAAAAAATGACTGCCTAATAAATCTGACTGCTGATGGGAAAAATCTGAAGAACTCAGAGAAGCATGTCAGCACATTTCTTGATATGCTTCCCAACACTTCCCTAGTTGGATCAACTGCTTGGAAGGCTTGCCTCCCTCCGACTAATGAGGCTATTGTGATCCCTACTCAAGTTAGTAGAAATTTAATGTTCGATTTGGTTCCTGTTCTATTGGGGATTTAACTTACGAATTACCACAGGTAAATTATGTTGGAAAAGCAGCTAATCTCTTCGAGACTGGCTATCAACTTAAAGGCAGTGCATATGTGATCTCCAAATACTTAAATAATACTTGGCTGTGGGATCGTGTGCGAGTCAGTGGTGGAGCTTATGGAGGATTTTGTGATTTCGACACTCACTCAGGTGCAATGGACAGTTACAGTGCTCTGTTTCATTGTCATTCATTGCTAACTTCCGACTGTCCTAACCCTGGACTTCTGTGTTCAGGTGTGTTCTCATACTTGTCTTACAGAGACCCCAATCTGTTGAAGACACTTGATGTGTATGATGGAACGAGCAACTTCCTGAGAGAACTTGAGATGGATGATGATGCTCTCACCAAAGCAATTATTGGGACTATTGGAGATGTTGATGCCTATCAGCTTCCTGACGCAAAAGGATATAGTAGGTAAGACAATTGCTGTCCTTGTCTCTATGAAATCATTATTCTTGTGTATTACAGGGTATTTTCAGAAGGGTATTAAATTTTTCAGTACCAAGTAAAATGCTGCACACGGGCACAATTGACTAGAGGTGGCAAATGGGCAGTTTGGGTTTAAATGGGTCGGGTTCAATTGTATGGGTCACATATGGATCTGGTTGGTTTGTATATGGTCGGGTGAATGCAATAAGGTATTCATTTTGAACTGCCATCAAATCTTGTATACTAGGTTTTAACAAGTTATGTATATCTTTATGATATCAAATGTAGTTATGAGATGTTAGCCTTTGATGATTACTTTTCTCAAAATACGCTCCAAATTTTTTATTTATTAAAATCTTGGTTCAATTTGATTTTATAGAATAAACACTTCAAAGAAGCAATAATTTACTATACCAAAAGTTAGAGGTCTATCATGTTTTCTCATTTGTTTTTTATTTTTTTTCCCCCTGAAGCCAAATGAGAATATATTTATTTAGAAAATATTATATTTATATAGATTTAAAACAAAATTAAAAAATGCTTTTTTAATTATGAATATAGTAGCGTATTTCTTTAGTTGCATGATATTATTAAAAATAATATTTTTTTATCAATATTAAAAAATAACAGATAAGTTTTGATTAATTAATATAAAATAAAGATGATGAGACCCATTTAGGACCCCCATTAGAAACTATATGGAATAATGGAATGTAAGATCTAGTTGGACTTTATTAAACACACAACATACTGAATCCATTGTTATAGTAACATCTTACATAAATTGTATGATATTTTCAAAGAGTTGATTGACAAATAAAAAATTAACTATGATGAAACCCATTTAGAACCCATGATATAGTTGATTAGTTAAACACAACCGATATTGGACCCAAATTAAAGTCTTAAGCCCAACCCAAATCAACCCAAAGCTAGGTGGATTGGGTTGTAACCATGGGTTTCAACCCATATATCGCCACCACTACAAAAAAGGATAAGAAGGAAAATGAGAACCTTTTAAGGGTTCAAGTATGGAGGAAGTATATTCCAACTTTCAGGTGAATTAGCTGGCTCCGTTATCCGCCATTTAATGTATTCCTTGTCCTATTAGAATTAATATGATGTCGAACATGGTGAGATAGTTTAAATTAGTGTTATTCTTTATCCGTTCTTTTTTATTTTAAAGGCTGCCATAACACTGTAATTTATTGATATTTGCACTCTTTTCTTCAGTTTGTTGAGATACTTGCTAGGAGTCACTGAGGAAGAGAGGCAAATCAGACGAGAAGAGATCTTGTCAACGAGGTACTTACATTTATCTTTCACGACGGAGCAAGTGCATTAGTGCAGTATAGAATTATGAGTTCCTTATTTCTCATTGCAAATGAACTCCTGCTTACGTAACGCAAACTGTAAGCATGGCCATGATGTTTGAAACATTTGAACGATGAAAACCAGACAACATATACTCTCTACATGTCTACTTGACGGCATGTCCATTCACAGTTTGTTACTTCTGTGTAGTACCTGCTTACCTCCTCCTTGCTACATTTCCATATTGAGATGTCTTGAAGGGAAACTCATTTTGGAAGTTTTGAATGTGCAATTGCAAAGAAATGATCTTTAGTGATGGCAGTTTATGTGTGAACACTCTCAAATTATGTATTCAGGAGAAGAGGAAAATAGCAACAATTTATTTCAGATGTCCTTGTCATTGCACTATGCTTTGCAATGAATTTTCTGGGATCATCCAAAATTACTGGATGAGAATGATATGGGAATATAACCATGAAGAAAGCTCATAATTGACGTGAAGCTGATGATTGTTTTCTCAGTAAAGAATTACAAATTTCTTTCGTTTCAGTGGTTATACTATATCTAAAACTGGTACTGCAGCTAGTATTTTCTGATGCTCGGTGATAGTATTATATCTGTTCTATTTGTGATGGACAGACATCTTTGTTTCTTGATTATTTTCTTTCTGCCTGGATGAGAGACAAGCTTTCTTAACCTGCGTATTCAATTGTTTCTCTGGTTTAGGTTGGAGGACTTCAAGGAATTTGCTGATGTTGTTGAGGCAGTTAAGGACAAAGGTGTTGTGGTTGCTGTGGCATCTCCAGACGACGTTGATGCTGCGAACGAGTCGCACCCCGACTTCTTTAAGGTGAAGAAGGCACTCTAAGATATTGGAAGTGAGTGCAGGAAATGCATCTGATATGAACTTCACATTTACACATCTCCCAGTCCTGTGATTGTTGGTGGGACCAAAATGAGAGAAACACGACCTATATACGCATGCAGTGGCATTTCATACTTTAATGGTAGCATCTTATCATCCGGTCATAGAGTGCTAAAGCAAATTGACGCCAGGAGTTTAATTGAAAATTCAAACAGAGCATTCTCATCAGGGCGCTCATTCACATGCTTTTCAAACTGATGCCACTGTGTTGTATTGGAATTGTATTGTATTTCTTCTCTTCCGAGAGAAAGGAACGGCAAAGTTGCATTTGTACAATGCTGGCTGGCGCATCTTTCATATAGAATTCTTTTCATGCATTCTCCCAGTTGTAAATTTTGCAGGATTTAGCAACCCACTGATTGCATTCAACTTGTCCAAAAACGTGAGCAATACATCTTGTACACACATGTAACAGCTTCTGCTTTTGAGGTAGTCTTAACCTGAAGCCAAATGTGCTCGAGGCACTCTCCTCTCTTGGTCCAACTGTGCTTATTTCTCTCTGGCGGTCTACTGCTCAATTTTGCAGTGGGATTGCAGAAAGCGCCCTTTGTAAAATGCTTTGAGGGAGAGTGAGGAAAAGAGCACGAGTGGAATTCAAATAAGTTTTAGATGGTGGTCCATCAATAGCCACCCTACCAGCAGCAACTGGTGTACCAGAGCAGATGAGGCTCATCGCACAAGAATGCCTGCATGTCTTGTTATTATCCTCAGCCAACAAACTGCAAAGACCTGCCAGCGGCATTCAAGTCGTTGCGTGTGCGTCTATATCTTTGTGGGTGGGGAGGGCCAGGGACAGAGGCCCTTGTTTGTAGGGGGAAAAGAGGGTTACCGCTTAGAGCCAAATTGTCTATACTTTCTGTGGGGTCACCCCTGGGTTCTATTTTCCAATTCTTGGCAATGGAATCCAATGTTTGTTTGTACCACATCTCTCTCACAAGTTGCAGACTTGTGCAGATTCATTTCGTCTGGTTGTGAAAATATGGCTTCCCTCACAGTTTTGTCTCAGAAAGCTCTTCTTTTATTTTCCTCCTTTGCTCTTAATTGTCAACTCTTGGATCTCAGCTTTTCTTCCCTGTAACTAGTAACTTTCCTACTGTATTTTTCAATATTTTTATCCATTAAAGCCATGACGACTGCTACTGTTGCCACAATTTTTTATCATAGAAATCGCTAGCATTCCTACTCCTATCTTCCTATAGATGTTAATTAGTGTTCTTAATATTCTTCAGTAATTTAACACATCATTTGATTTTAATGAGTGCTTGTTAAATGGATTGCTGTTTAAGGAATTAAATATTAGCACTCCGCTTTGTTGCTAAAAAAACGTACACACACACACAAATGAACTTCAATTCGTAAATATTTTTTTTTTTTTAAAAAAAAAGGCTCAAAACTTTATATCGTGTTTGCATTAATAGATTTATTTCTCCAAAATAATAAATCCAATGATATTTGTTAAAATTCTCTACATTGCAATTTTCTCGATTATCATTTTGAACTACTCGTGGGAACGATATTGGATTTTAAATCTGTTTAAAAAATCAAACTATTTGAAATACTTTTTCTCAAATTCCTAATTCAAATTTAATTCCGTTCAGTAAAATAGAGTTTTAGGAAAATCTAAAAAAGATTCATCTAAATGGGAATTTTTTTTTCCCAAGATATAGATTACATAATTTTCTCATCAAAGCCAAGCACAATTCATAACTTGTTGGTATTATTTATTGTATTCCATCTGCCATGATAGAAAATCCTTGTCAAAAATTAAATTCACACACCCCACGTATCTTTTACACTTACTACACAATTAATTATTTATCTTAAATCATACATAAATCACATAATAAATATCATCTGTTGGTCCCTAAAATTTACTTCCAACCAAACACACACACACCCTCCCCAAAGAAAGAACTAAAAGAACAAATCTGTTTCCCCTTCTGGGTCAGGCGCCACACCCAACACACCAAATTCAAGACTCACATACATACATGGACTGGACTCCATTTCAATTACAATGTAATTTAATTCCACATTTACAATACATTCCTAACTATCATCAATAGAATATCTACAAAATTAAAAGCTTCCATATTAATTTGTGAAGCTCATCTCTCTCTCTTTCTCTCTCTCTCTCTCTATACATATATATATATATATATCCACATCATTAAATATTGGTGATGATGTCTTAATAAACTTTGGCATTCTTATTTAATTCCCCCACCACATTTTTATGTGGTCCTGAAATTAATGTCCATCATTTACCCTCCCTCTTCCAATAATATTCAATTCAATTCTACCACACCCTTTCTAGTAAAAAAAATTTAAATAAAAATAATAAATACTTTTGTAATTAATTATTAAAATAAATATATAGTTGCATACGGTATTTGAAATTCCATCTACCATCACTGCCCCCTCCCCCCGCACCATAATGATGGTGGATGCATGCTCTATTAATTATTACCTGCACTACTATATACCCTATAATTCTCTTTCAGGGGCTTCTTTAATTTTATTTTTTTCCTAATTAAAGACTCTGAATTTTTTTTGGTGATATTAATTACATTATAATAAATTGTGTAACGTTGTTGTTTTTGCAACATGATGTGCGTGCATGCTCTTCTTTATATTATGTGTGGTAGATACTTTTGTTTGAGTCAATTGTATAATTGTTGCTTAATGCAATTATTAATAACCAAATAGAAAATTAGTGAGATATTAGTTCGTGTAAAATGAGATAAATCTAATTTTGTACACCAATATATATTTGAAATTGGGGAAAAAAGTAGTTTTCGTCCCGTAACTTAGAGTTTTTTTACTTTTCGTCCCATTGGTTACGTGGGATTAGCACTTCTGTTCTCGTAACTTCTAAAAAGCAATACCTTTTGGTTCCATGACATCTTTCAATTAGATATATCAATGAAAATTGTCGCCGAGTACAAAGTAAGTGGCCTTTAGGGGGCTTTACACTTTTTGTTTTATTAGTTATGAGATTATCACTTTTGATCTCATAACTTTAAAAAAATAGTACTTTAGGTCCCATGCACTTAACGACCACATGACCCTTTTTGTTAAATATCTAACAGAAAGGTGACATGGCACCAAAAGTGCGACTTTTGATCCCGTACCAAATGGGACCCAAAATAAAAAGATCTTAATTTATGAAACAAAAAATGCTATTTTCCTTCTCTGAATGGAATAGGACTACTCATAAACCCTGTCTCACATATACTTGTAGAATTATGGGACATCAATATCGACTCCTACGTTTTGAATTCAATACTGAATGTGTGGGAATATATATTTATACGAACATGTTATATATCTTTTTATTTATTTATAATTTACGAATCAAATTAAAAGTAAAAAAAAAAGAAGCATTGATACAACCAACATTTGAATTGAGTGCAATTGCATTAATAATTAGATGGCTAACACATAAACAGTCATCACTTCAATCTTGATGAATGCTATCAATTAATCCCACAACAAACAAACAAACTAGTCCGTGAAGTTAATGTTCCTCAACTCAGCTAAAGGTTATTAATACAAGTTTGTAGGTTGTATTAATTTAGGTACAGTAGTGGTCCATTAATGAATATTCAAAGAAAAGAGATGGTGTGTGTAATATACACAACTTTTTTAAGGAATTTTTAATTAAATACTCTCCAACAATATATCAAATATTCTTCATCATTTTTGGTCTTAATTAGCTGCTCACCAAACTCAAAATCAATGAACATCACAATTACATAAAACACTAATAAAATGAAATCAAAAAGGTTGTTCAAAATAGACACCAGAAATGGAAACAAATGAACAACACTTTAGGCATATATATATATATATATATACACACACATATTTCAAAGTGATGATGGCAAAATCAAAACAAGGAATTGAACTCAACAATTCTACAAATTTAGTGCACAAATTGCATTTCAATCCACTCCAGCTAACTTTTTACAGTTACATGTTGTTGTGACACGTTATTCATGCGTATATATAATAAATAATATTTTATATTTAAAATATATTATAAATAAAAGTAAAATATATAAAACAATACACTATATTTTTTTTAAAAAAAAATTAAAAGAAAAAGGGAAAAAATTAATTTCTCATTTCGAATGAACTGGTTATAATTATATTATAAATTTTAATTATTGATAATTAATATACGTCAGTTATCAATATCAAATATATATAACAAATCAATAATACATACTATTAAAATAGACATCCAACAATTATTATTAAAATAAACTAATACGTATACATTGGTTGGATTTAAGCCCATAACCTCTTAATCATATATTGACAAACATATGTAATTCAACGATTCACATTCAACTAATCCATTAATTAGGTATACACTGGTTTTTCTCCTCCATCTACATTTTCATGAACTCTCCAACACCATCAATACAATAGTTTAGTAATGAAATCACCAGCTTTTCGTTCGATGATTTGCGGTGATCGTCATATAATATTCAGAATCGTAGTTAAATCTCTAACGTTGGCGGGACAACGGTGATAAGTAATGTTTCGGTAAATTTTGCATATAAAATATGTGGAAAATAAAAAGATTCAAAATGCAACTGTCAGTTTATCATTCTATTAAATAATCAAAAGTAAATTGAAGTCGAATTACACGATCAAAAATATTTCTTTGTCTAGACTTGTTGGGAACGTGTTATAGACCGAACATCAATCCATATCATTTGATGAGGAAAAACTCTAACCAAAGTTAAGAGGATGTTTGGCTGTTCTCAACTTATTTTTAAAGATGATAGTTTTTTTTTTCAAATACTTTATAATATCTTATAAACTCAAAAATATCTTATAAGATATTTTAAAAATATTTATAAAATTACCGAAAACACCCTCGGAATAATCAACTAATACCATAAAAAATCCAAAATTTAATAAGAAAAAGGAGAAGAAAGTTAGTTTTAAAAGGTTTGCTAGAAATGCAACTAACATTAGTTGGGGTACTTCCGAACAACACAACCAACCGCATGAAAATATTATTTGTGGCAGTGATTTTCAGTTATGCTGTAACAAAATCGCAGTCATTACAAGATTCCCAGTTACCCAACCGGCTATCACCAGTCGTCCTACCCTCCCCCACGTGTCGTCCTCTCGTTGGCTCTCGCTACTGTAATCATTCTTATAGGATCCCGATCTCCCTTAACGGCATCACCATGTGCCTGTCACCGTTAACGGAGCCAGGACCACATGTTACGGTAACCGCCTCATTTAATCTCCACCCTCCGATCAAATCCCCATCTCTTCTGCATTTCCGCTTTTGCCCCTACTCTCCTTTCTCTGATCTAATTTTATAGCAGTGGTGAAGTTGCGTGGAAAAGAAATTGCGCTTTCAACTTTTGCAGGTTGCTTTTTGATCACCAGCACACACATATATATACATATATATCACCTATTTCCACCATACACACATATATATAGAGAGAGAGATCAATATGTGTGCATAGAAAGAGAGAGAGAGATGGGGGACTACATGAAGAGATGTGATAAGAGTGTGACAATGAAGAGTATGGAGGATGATATGAGGTTGATTTCCAGTAAGAAGAGGAAGTTTTACTCTGAGCTTGAAAATGAGTGCTGTGGCAACGTGGAAGTAGAGGAGAATTCAGTGTCGCCGGCGGCGTCTAGGACCTCCGGTTGTTGTAAGCATGATGAGTCGACTGACGTCGTGAAGAGGAGTTTGAGATCACCAGATCTGGAGGTGAAAATTAAACTCGGTTTGGATACCATAGTAGCTGGGGGGGAGCGTTTTATGTTTGTGTTTTCTTTTGTCAAGCAGCTTCAATTTCAGCTGGTTTTCTGAAGAACGTTTCTAATTTGATTTTGGTTATGTTTTTCAGAATGTTGATGATTTGCTGTCCGAGGGTTCTGAAATGGACATTGCCGCCTTTACCGAAGACGTCTTCAGGTGAACAATGAAACATTTCGTATTTGGACGTCCTTGTAGTTTTACCGTTTCATCTGCTGCTGTACGTACTTGTATTCAGAATAGCTGCAGATGTGTACATGTTTTCTGGAATTATGTATATCTGTGAATGTATATTTCATTGCTGTTTATTTTCTGGTGGTGAATATAATTTTAATTACTTTACATGTACACAGCCCTTTTAAGTTCCACAGTTTCGTTTCATTATTGTATTTTCGACCTTAATTTTGATGTTAATCGTGTACTTAGGTTTTCAACTTTTTGCTTTTCAGTAGAGAGGCGACACCAACTAGCGAGCTCTATGGAGACTCAGAGCAAATGTTGATGCATTCAAAGGCCACGTCAAAGAGGAAATCATCGACGCCTCCCCGCCGGAAAATTCCAGCGTCTCTAGCGGAGAATATGCCGTCGGCGGCGGAGCTGGAGGAGTTCTTTGCAGCGGCAGAAAAGTACGAGCAGAAACGATTCACTGAAAAGTGAGTACATCTTCCTCTTCCCACATCTTCACACATATGCAGACAATCATTTCATGTGTTCCACGGTGCGCGCAATAAGGCGCCCGCTCTCAGAATGTACACCCCCTGCTCATTTTAGCCTGGCCCAATTGATTATTCTCTCGTAACTGAAAAGGGAAAACGAGTAATGATTTGATTGAATGGGTTTGTATTATTTTCAGGTACAACTATGATATAGTGAAGGACGTTCCATTGGAGGGGAAATATCAGTGGGTTCGTTTACAGCCTTAAATGAAGTTATTCCTGAAAGAAGAAAGAAGGCATCTTTTCCTTCCTCTTTAGGATTTCTTTTTTTTCAATTTGATTTTCTTAGGTGGGGTTGGTGTTAAATTAATTTACCTGTTCAAGACAAGGCCACTTACCATTTTCTTATAACATAGCTAATCTGGCTAGCTCTGTGTATAGCAAGCAAGTCTCCTATTTATGTATAGAAGCTAGAGTTGTTTTACTGAAAAGTTTTTGTAGTAAGAACACATACTCCTTTCTTGTGCTCTTTTGTAACTGGCAAAAGGATGGTAATTGTCAGAGTTCAGTGAAAGAGTTGATGATATTGATGTGGGCATGTGAGTTTAATTGCTTTTGTTATTTTTCTTCTTTGCTTGAAAAGGGTGTTTTTGTTTGGGCATTTTTTGGATGTTTGTTGATGGGCTGTCACTTCTTGTATGAATTTTGGCCGTTCTTTTGCAAAATTCCATTTGGAGAGAAGAAAGAGAGTTTAGGCATATTGCTTGCTTGCATGGAGTGTGGGCATGGAAAGCACACACACACACGTGTACCTGTGTGTGCGTGTGTATGCATGCATATATACATTCTTTGATATATGTGTGGGTATATATATATATATATTGTGGGCCATGTGAATTGATTTTGAAATTTGATTGGAAACTTTGTCTTTTTGCATTTGGAATATGGGTAAACGATGAAACAAAAAAAAAAAAAAAAAAAAGAAAAAGAGTACACGGAACCGGCCGGAAAAATTTACTGTAAACTTTCGAGGATAGAATGATCTCATGATATTCAACTATTTGTGAATTATTAAATAAAAATCTTATAATAATATTGATATAATTGATTCTGATTTGTTTGGACACAATATGACTAAATGAAATAAGAAACCGCCCGACAACAGATCTCGTCTCAAATCGGTGATTATGATCAGCATCAGCCAAATTGTATATATCATTTGCTACTAGCTAGTAAGCAATATAATTATAGTGCTTGGGCAGTTTTTAATTCGTATACCTGCATGCCCTTCATCAATTCATATTTTTTATGAATCAATGCCCGGAGTGGCCGTAGTACAATCAGGTCAAAGCTTCTGCTGCATGTTTTATCTTTTCGGATATAATTAGAACACCCCCCCCCCTGCCCAGACCAAAAAAAACAAATTAATACAAAAACTGGACTTCTTACACATATTTCTCTTCTTGTTTTGTTTTTCCTTACTTATTCACCATTTTGTGAAAAAATAAAACATGTGCTCCAGCCGAGTACATTATTTGTATTTTTGTCAATATAACTAATTATAAAAAGAGCTGTCAGACACTGGTTGTGATATATATATATATATATATATATATATATGATTGTTGAAAGTGGTCGAGGAGAAATGCATGGGCAAGAAACCAAAACCCAGTCGCATAAAAGTCACATTTATATTATATTGCTTCATCATCTCATGAGCATATATACATATAACACACATACATGTGTGCGTGCGTGTAATATTGTCCAATAACAATACATATAAGAAGCAAAAGCATTGATGTAGGTAGTCAATAGTCATGCATTTTGAACACTTGTGACTTGGTCTTTGTACATGTACTGCGCCCTGCTCTCACTCTCTTCTCATCTACAACCACTTATCATTCTCAAACTATATATGTATAAAATGCAATTCTTGTGATCTGCTCTTCAACTTTTCTTTTCCTACTATATGTATACCTTTACTAATTTACTTACTGACATAGATAAGATTCAAAGTTTTAATGATGTTGCTCTAATTTTGGATAAGATAAACCACTAGTTAATTAAGTACGTAGCTACATTATTAGGACAATACGTAGTCAATAAACAATATAATAATTATCTAGTACCGGATTTAATATGAAACATATCTTCATATTTGACTACTAAGCCATAATTTATTCGAAATATTAATGTAGCTACAGTGATACCTTGTCCCTAATCAAGAATTTGTGCACCTATTTTGTAATTTGATCAAATAACTCAATCTTTATTTAAAAAAATTCGACGCCCATTATCATAAATTTTGTCTGCCACATTTACTTGGTAAAATCTATTTTGATTAAAAAATTCCTTTTTCTCTCTCTCTCTCTCTCTATATATATATATATGCAGACTTGGAGAGAGAGAGAGGATGTATGCCAAGAATATGCACTCTTTGCAAAGTTGCTATGCTCATTATTACCTCTCCAGACCCTTTAGCTTAAAAAGAAGAATTAAAAAAGTAATTTCACATATATAGATAGTGTGCAATATTTATATATATTGTTGATGTAGTTTGGTAGACAAGAAGTGTGGATGTGCACGTGGCGGTGGAGTGGTCGTCAACTGAGTTCCATGTGCTTTGGATCTGATGCAGAATTAATTATTTTAAAGTGAAAAAAATTAATTAAGAGAGGAAGAAGAAAGAAAGAATGTTGCAAGTAGTTAATTAGTAAAAAATGAGGAATATGGAAGACGGCCCCTTCCCAAGGACGTTTGGTCCTCTCTCCTTGATTTCACCACCGTTTCACTTTTTCTTTTCTTTCTATGCCCAACTCTCTCACACTCGGATCCCTGATTATGATGATGCATTGCTCCCCCACCCCTCCAATTTACACCCTTTTTCTAGGCTCTTTGATTTCTGTGCATTTTTCAACCATTAATCTAATAACTAACCTCTACTTCATCCTGTAATATTTGCTTTTCCCTTTACACTTTTACTCATCTCTCAATATTGTTATGTGCTTCACCTTTTTCTATTCTTTTTCATTTATTATTTAGTTATGTGTGTTTACTCTTTGTAAACTGATTTATGATTCATTTAATTGGGATGTTTGAAGTTTTATTTGATTCCTGACACAAATATCTCTTTTATTATTAAAGTATTCATAGTTGATCTTGAAAGTAATACATATGTTCTAATATAGTTCTGATTAAGTGATCTAACGGTGACACCTCATTTTCTATGAAAATAGGCCATGGGTTGGAATTTTGGGGGAGTTGAGGGACCTGCGATCCTTTTTCTTTTCTTTTTTTTTTTTTAAAAAAAAAAAGAAAATAGTGTATTCTATATTTTCAAATGGGTAAGAAATTACTGATATAATTGGGCCTGAAAATGGGTTGGCAAGAACAAGAAGAGCTTATGGGCTTTATAAACAATGGGCCAATTATAAAAATGAAGAGCAAAGCCCACTCCGAACGGCTTAATGATGATTTAATGATATGTAAATTTGGGCTGATTTTCGTAAAGCCCAATAACAGGTGGGAAGACTTAGCCTGAGATGGATAATACGGCACCGTGCTGTGGCCCACACCGGATGTGGCGCAGGATAGTCGTGAGATATCCCTAAAATGCGCCGCCTATCGTCTGAGCTGGCATTGATGCAATCCCACTCGGCGATCCACCACCAAGCGCGCAATCATTTTCTCGCTCCATCTTCCTATTCCCTCACCCCTTCATCCAACTGTACGTCTACCAAATCCTCATTTTCCTCCAATAATTTCAAAACTTGCAGTTGAACCAGTTCGACAACTTTGAGCTCTGGCGACGATGAGCAGCGGGGGGAGATTTTATTGGGTGCGGAATCCTGGAGAAGAATTCAAAGCCAAGGGAATAGTCGTGGTTTTCGCCTGGGTTTCGGTCAGCGATGTTCAATTGAAAGATTTCATCGGTCTCTACTCTTATCTCGGATGGAATTCTCTTGTTTGCCGCTCCGATTATCTGAATCCGTACGCTCTTATCCTTTCTTGTTTGCTCGTGATCGCGTTTGTCTTAGAGGCTTCGTGGTTGACGGTTTTGGATTAGATGTTTCTGTGAGTTAAGAGTCTGTCTGAAATTGTAGCTTGTTAAGTCATTTTCGGATTCTGCTATTGTGCCCTGCATTTTGTATCTGTGTTGGTCTGGGAAGATTGAGAAGCTTGAAGGTGTATATCTCGATTGTAGAAGAAATCACCCATTTTCTGACGAGTTGAAGCGTCCAAGGTTTCTATATTGAAGAAAAGAGTGCATAGTGCGTTATTGTGGTCCACATAAGAGTCAGAGTTCTGAGCATTAGAGTTTCGGCGCGGTGATTGTGAAATAGAGAAATAAATTGCGGTTATTTCAAGATTGCAAAAAAATTGACATGGTTATAGTGGATAGACTGTCTAAGTAATCCATTCAAGTTGGCTTTTGCTTTAGCCATTACTTCTGAATTACTAATGCTTTATTAGCTTGATATGCTAGTATCATGACATTGAAATCCATAAAAACTTTCAGAGCTACACGAACCAGTCGTGTAGAGCTACGATTCTCCTGATATCAACAAACATACACTGGCATTTGTCTTCTGTAATTTATGACCTGCACTTGCTTTGGACATGTTTCTTTAGATGAGTATGAATAGTTGATGAGCTACTTTTCTGCAGATTCATTCCAGAGAGAGCTACAACACTGGCATTTTCTGTCCTTAATGAGCTTGTCAAGGTACGTCTTATTTGCAAATGCCTGTTGTGTCCAAAAACATTGGCAAATTGATGATGAAGATTTCTTTAATCACGTTTCTTCAGCAATCTTGTGTGCTTAAGGAACTGTGAATAATAAAGCTGAACTTATATCCCCTTCTTTTGGGTTTTCCAAAGCGCTGTTGGCTTTTACAGTATGACCCTATAAGAAGATTTCGCTGGTGATATTGACCACATTACCATGCATATACTAATATCATGACAGTTCGTAAACCTTTCTGGTTACTTGGATACATTTTGTTTATCAGTATTCTGTTGCACGTTTCATTATTCTTAACGGAGTATTATTTATTTATTTACTTATTTGCATATGTAGGAGCTTAGATGTGGACCATCGCCTGTAGTTTTTGCAGCCTTTTCTGGTGGTTGTAAAGCTTGTATGTATAAGGTTCTCCAGGTATATACATGAGTTGAGATTTCCATGATGCTGAACATTAAGATTCTACTAGGTTATATATGTTGGTACTTTTCCATGTTTTACATTCCTAGAAATCATTTCTTTGTGGTTGTCATGCATTTGTTCCAACTAAGCCTTGGACTGGTCTGTTAATTGAGTTGCTTAACCTGTTCTTGATGCAGATTATTGAAGGATGTTCTGAAGTGGAGCTTAGTCTGGTAGATCTTGTCCTTGGACTTCAAATAATCAATTGTTTGTGGTGAATAAGCAAACTTTATTCATGACTTCTTTGTTGTTACCTGAAGGAGGACAGTAGATTGGTCGCAAGCTGCATCTCAGGCCAGATCTATGATTCTGATCCTGTAGAATTTACTACTGACTTGGGTGCTCGGTTTGCTTTACATCCCTCCATACTCAAAGTTCCTGGTTCAGCTAAGCTAGTATCATTATTTGCAAAAGGTGTTACGTCAAGCTTGGATGCTCTATTTATCACCAGGTTTGGATCTCAACGTGCAGATTACTGGCGAACACTTTATTCCTCAATTGTAAGTATCAAAGTGGTCTGTGGTTATGCAAATTATATTGTCTTTTCTTTTGTTTCTTCAATGGTCTGTGGTTTTGCAAGTTATATTAGATCTCTCTGTTGTCTTTTTGACCCTCTTACTCCTTTTCTCTTGTTATGTGTAGGGTTTGCGTGCCCCCTTTCTCATTTTATGCTCAGAAAACGATGATGTTGCTCCAGTTTCAACTCTGTGTAACTTTGCCCAGCGTATACGGGAATTGGGGGGTAATGTCAAAGTTGTGAAGTGGAGTACCACTGCCCATCTAGGTTAGTTTCAGTTTTAGCTTGAGTTGATGGTACCCATTTTGTATTTGACAGCTCAAGTTTTTCCAGGCTAGTCACTTGACTCACTTCACCAAGAACACAGTTGGCAGTAGATAGGTGTATTGAGCTGTTCTGTTCTTTTTCCTTCCCTCTGCTAGTAGTGCATCCCTTAATATCCTCCTCATGCTATACAACTCTATTGCCTGCATTGATTAGGAAACTACTTAGTATGAGGTTGGATGGACGGAAGAAACATCTTCCAACTTGCTGATCATTTTCGATGTATGTTTTTGAAATTACCATCACTATTAATGAATGAAGCATGTCCCCTTTCTCCATTTAGTAATTGCTTAGTAGCCTATGTTGTTCCTCACATCCTGAAAGTTATCTTCACTCTTTAAGTTTGTCATGGAGTCAAAACTCACTCATTTTGTGTGCCTGCGACAGGTCATTACAAACATCAATCAATACAGTATATGACTGCTATAACTGAGTTGCTTCAGCAGGCAGTGTCGATTTTCTCTGAGAAAATTCAGAAACTAGAGAAAAAGTCTCGTATGGATGATATGCATGACGAAATATCTGAACTGATATGTGACCTCCAGAATGCAGCAGTCCACTCAAATCAGAGCTTCAGAAGGGTTGCAGTTGGGCCAAATGACCACTTCTTCCTGCCAAGTTCATCGGAGTATCAAGACAGAAAAGAGTTTGGGTCTGTACCAGAGGACCGCAAAGAGAGGTCACCCCATCGTCCAAGCCCTTGTATGAGCGCAAATAGTGTTCTTGGCCAAATACTTTTTGACGTATGTGTTCCAAAGAACGTTGAAGGTTGGGACATTAAATTCTCAGGTTCCTTGAACGGAGAGCCATTTGCTTCTGTGCGTAGGAGGTCCCCTTTTGGTGGCATTAAACACAGATCAAGATTATGAGAGTTTTTGAGGTATCTGATGTGGGGTTCACTTTCAGATTCTTGGATTTAAGTAGCATATCATTTGCAGAGTGAATCTGCACAAAACTAAGCTGGAAATTTGTCTACTGAAATCCTGAGAGGGGTGGAGGATAATGGCCTCCAACCACACGCCACGTGATTTTCATGGAGTTGCAGATAACATAGTTTACTGCAACTCTTGCGCTGATGCCACGAAATGTATGGTACTTAAAGCAGATCGAAATGAGGAACACAGAGTTCATATGTAAAGATAGCCCTGTAGTACATTAAGCGCCTCCTTACCTGTGAAATCACTCGCTACCTTGCTGATCTCAGTTGTGCTGATAACGGGATGACGTCTGGCGAATAATAGGAACAGGTCGAGAAAGTTATCTCCATATTCTCTTTGCTTAGAATGTTGTATATATACTGGCAGATTTGTATATGTTAATATATACAAATCCAACAGCTGTAAAATGCTTTGGTAATAAGTAAAAATAAAAGTTTACGACCTTTTGTTTTGTTGATTGGATGTTATGTCCAGAACCTTTTTCTTGTTCTGTTGAATTATCCTTCGTCCACAGAATACAGTTCTGTGGACAAATAACAATATAGATTGGTTAAAATAATAACTTTCTTGCATGAGTCTGAAAATATGATGAAACGTAATAGTTCTATATGGTAGGAAAATTACTACCAGTCAATCTATTTCCTTTTTTGATGAATTTCATCAGTTATCTCCTTAACAGTAGATTTTTTAACTATGTTTTATTTAATATTGATGAAAATTCATCAAGTCAAATGCAGCTCGTATAACTCTATACAGTTTCTTTCTGTTTTTTTGTTAAATAATCATTGAGAAATAAGTTTTGTTTAGTTTAGCTTTTGAAGTATGATTTTGAAAAGGAGGGTCCTAATTTTAATGGTTAGATGAGGTTGGGGGGAGGGGGAGAATGCTATTATGTGATCAAAGTTCCAAATAATGGGGTCTGTTCAAATAAATTAATACCAAATTAGCAACTTTCAATCGAACAGTCAGCAGATACGCACAGCACCTCATCTTGTACCACTTGCTGCCAACCTATAGCAATCAAAGCTGCCTCTCTCTCCCTCTCCCTCTCCCGCTTCCGACGGTTTCCTTATTGAAAGCACCCAGATCCGCCTTTTTTTAATCCCTAAACTCCCAAGAATCCTTTCGTAATTCATGGACGAAGAACGTAATGATTGTTTGGTTGCCTATGTTTCTGATCGTAACCCCAATGTTTCCTTCCAATTTTTTTTTTTTTTTTTTTTTTGTTTATTCCCTCTTATTGATTGCTCTCCTGTCTTTCTCATCGTCTTTTTAATGCGTGCTGATGTTATGCTGTGGTTTTTAACAACCGTTTATCAATATGGCAGCGAAAGAGGAGGAAGCCATTTATGATTATGAAAGACTTCATGGAAATCAAGGAAATGCATACCCGGAAGCGAGTAAGATTTTGTACGTACTTTGTTTGCTTGTATGGCATGTGGATTAGAGGGTTACAACCAGGCATTTATGCTTGAGCTTTTTGGGGTGTATAAGAGATCCTCTCTTTTTATACTACGCCTGCAGCCTGCTACCCTTAGGTAGATCTTGGGATCAATAGATATAAGCATTGCCTCAGAAATTCATTGGAACCTTTTTCTTGATTAGTAATGTTTTCTCTATTCCCTCAGTATTAAGGCATGCATTTACCATTATAAGATGATGATATAGACAGTCCGAAGATACTTTTTCTTTGAATGAGGAGTCTATCATACTAGAAGACGGTTATATGCATGAAGTAGCAGCTAGGTTCTCCGATATTGTATAAGATTGTTCTCTTTCTGGAGGAATTTCCTGGGTGCATCATGCATGATTGGGGACGTTGTGCATTCACGATCCTTCGATATTAAAAGTTTATCTAAGAAAATTTGTTGGTCATTCATGGCAATTTAGTTTGATGGTCATGTCTGGCATCGCCAGTGAGTGACTGTGGTGATGGTTTTCCTGTAATAGATCAGTTTTAAACTCTACTTTTTTCGTGTAAAGATGTCAGCACCTTAGAGGCTGGAATCTTTCCAGTGTATTGTGATTGAGTTATGCTATATAATTTTTCTTGAAACTGAACTACATGATTTGTGCTAAACAGGATAGTCATGACACGACCGGTGAAGCAAGAAGGTTAGCATCAAACTGTGTACTTCTATTTCGTCATCAATTCATTTGCCAAGATTTATTTATTTCCCAGCACATGTGCTTCTGTTATACTGCTAAAGCTGCAGACGGATAAGGACAACAAAGAATAATCTTCATTTCCAAGTTGAGATTACATCATCAGTTATGGAGCGGGCAGAAGAGATTCAGGCAAATCTCGCTACACAGTTTCCCAGCTTTGTCAAACCAATGATTCGATCTAATGTCACAGGAGGCTTCTGGCTGGTACAAGTGAATACTATTCCAAGTTCAAATGTTGTTACTTGAAGTTGGGCAAGTTTGATTATATCCTGTGCTAAATCTTCTTTTGGCAGTCACTTCCAAAGTTATTCTGCAAGTTGCATTTGCCAAGTTGTGACATAAAGATTACTTTAGTAGATGAGAGCAATAAAGAATACTACACAAAATACCTGCCTGAGAGGAGAGGACTTAGTGCTGGATGGCGGGGATTTTCGATTTCACATAATTTAGAAGAAGGTGACATATTGGTTTTTCATCTTGTAGGAGTATGCAAAATGAAGGTAATGCGTTGAATTTTGTGAAACTTTTCTTTTTGATAAGGACAAGTCAGACCTAGATAAGGAAAGGACTTAAAACCAAGTGACTCACAACACAGATTAGATACAAAGAGAAAGCATATCAAAGCTAAATGCTAATTTTAGCATATGATAATATGAAGCAAAAATCAATAATTTGCGCTTGAGCCCATAGAAGAAATCCAAATGTGAGGTCTCAAGAATAAATAAATTCATTGCTGCTCTTGATCTTCTAGGCAGTGAGCATTTCTAACTTAGCATTGATACAGAAGAACTTTTTGGTTTTCTCTCTGTCTTGCTGGAATGAACAGATCACTTAAAGTTGATCAAGATATAAGTAGAGAATGGAAGGATATTAGCTGTCATGGGAGTCTTCCAGTGGTTTTCTTCTTTTTGATTGACAGCATTAAGTTGGGGAAACTTCTTCTCTATCTTTGTGCGAGATCCAGAATGTCCTAGTCACCTTACAAAGCAAATTATTTCATTCTAGACAACTTCAAATCCTACCTTCTTACTTGAATAGGTTTACATAGTGAGAGCAAACCATTTTAGTGCAGTGGATGCAGCTGTCAGCCTTCTGCACTTACAAGCTTGTGCAGATGTAGTGAACCATGGTCAGCTAGTTCTTTAATTTATTCATTTCCAGTAGTAGAAAAATTATATCTTTATTTAAACAAACATCGTTTCTTCCATTTGCTTGCTTAAATGAAGCAGAGCACTTCAAGGAGGGTAGGACTTCCCCGCAGGTTCCAGAAAAGCTTTTAAGACCTCCATCCCAAGAGATGTTATGTTCAAATTTCGACAAGTTTGAAGAAAGTTTCAAGAGTAAGCCAGTGTCGAATGATTCTCGGAATATCAGCAAAAATATTGTCTGCTTTAGAAGGTGCGGACTCTACTATATTTCTTAATCAATGCTTTTCTGCAGCTTGCTTAACCATTTTTTGCTTACTGTCACTTTCTGGGAACTACCATATGTGATATATGCTTAATTACAACGACCTTTGGGTTAGTGTAATTATTGACTATAATCCTCTTTTGAAATTGAAAAGCTTCCCATCTAAGTTTTCACATTGAAAGTAAAACCATACAATTAACATCATGAAAACAAATCCGAGAACATTGATTTTGGACCAGCCGGTTTGCCTTGTTCTTGATTCCAGAAATACTTGTTGCGGACAAGAAGAATTAGAACAAGATTTTGGAGATAAAAAGATTGTTCTCAACATAAAGATGCAAGAATTAAAAGATGCAACATGAAATGTTCTTTGCTGAGACCAAGGTTCTCACTGTAAATGCTAAAGAATTTAGTGCAAATAACTGAAGGTATTGTATATCTTTCTTTCAGTGTATATAGTCTCCACCCGATTTCTCCTTTTGTGGCCGAGCATTTTTGTTCAAAAAGTAGATATTGGGCAAATTAGCAAAGGAGAGTAGCCGCGAGTTGAATGTGTAATTTTCATTCTTATGTTAGTCTATGTTATCCATGTGAGTAATTATATAGTATATATGTATGTACTAATATATATATATATATATATACATTTAAAATATGTCTGCAAAACATAGTATAACACAAATCTAAGCTGAACTGGTCAAGCCCTAATCATACGCCAAACCACCTCTAATCCCAAGCCACTTAATCAACTTGTCTCATAAAGTATTTTTTTTTGAGCCGGAGATTTAGTGTATAAATATAATATATATATATATATATATATATTAAGTTTGACGGATTCAAGGGTTTTAGTAAAATTTTCAAAAGCAAATAACTTGTAGATACATAAATCTGTGTCTAGACTTTAAAGTAGATACCCCATAAGGAGTGGACGTCCAACTTTGTAGTCAATTGAAGATACGCTCCCAAATGTTTATTTCGTAAAAAGCCCCTACTCCTTTATCGTTGAAGTTAAAAAAAAACATCTGATTTTTCATTAGAAAACCCCACACGACTGATGTTACACCCAAACTACTTTTGTACACAATTGCCATCAAATTATAAATTTCTTTCTTTTTGCTTTATTTGTGTTTAAAGTTAATAAACAAACAAAAACGTTTTTAGAGAAGCAATATAAGAAGAAAAACATTTCATTAAGTAAATATGAAATTTACAGAACTATTCTATTTTTCCTTTAGTTACATTATTATTCAGTTGCTGGGCACTGCAGTTAAATGCCCGGCAAAACTATCCAGCACTTTGCCTTGATTCAGAAAGGAAGCCAACTGTCTTAACACTATCTTAGCTTTTCTGCTGTTTGGAAAAATTATACTGAAGTCATGATCCTCCCCCTTCACCTCCACAACCTTCACTACTCCATCCCACTTACTCTTTCTCAATGCCTTCTCATAATACCATCCCCTATCCCTCAAAATATCCTTTTCAGCAACATAAACCAACACCCTTTTGCACCTTAGCTTCGATAGATTCGGATCCATGGCCGGATTCACTAACGGGTCGTCAAGCCCCGTGGAATTCGGGTATGCATGGATCCAAATACTCTCCATCAGAGCTTCCCTTTTGGGTTTACTAGCTTCATTCCCAATAGGCGTCTTCCCCCAGAAATGTGGGCAATTCAAGAACATCCCATCTATTACAACCCTATGGACCATTTCATGCTCCAACCCGGCCCGGATGGCTGTGTTGTGTGCAATGTTACCACCAGCACTGTCTCCACCTAAGTATACGTGCATGAAATCAGCGTAGTTCTTTAGCCATGTCTCGTTTCCATTACCATCGGAATGAGAAAAAACCCATTTTAGTGCATGCCAGGAATCTTGATAGCCAATAGGAAGAGGGTGTTCGGGGGCTAATCTGTAATTAACCGACACTGCGACAACATTAGCTTTTGCAACAATTGAGTTCAGGTGATTGTGGTACAGGGGAGAGAAGGCGGATTCTGTGAAAAATGCACCACCATGGAAGTAGACTAGAAGTGGTAATTTATGTGTTGAAGTCGCATATTTAGGGAGGTAGAGTCTGGCTGAGATATGAAGTTCTGGTGCAGTGATCACCACGTCTTTGGAACGAACCCCAGTCGTTGGATCGACTGATGCAGGCACAACCTCTGTTCCTATAAATCTTTTAACTGTACCATCCTTGTATACTCTTATGAAGGGATAGATGTCATACAATACGGCTGAGGAACTCGCAGCAGCTGTTGTTGTGAGGAAATGAAGAATGAGTAACAAGTATGAGAAGCTCTTCTTACCAGACATACTGTTATATTTTCTGTTATCTTGGGGCATTTGAGCATTCTTTTGTGGCCCTTATATATTTGAAAATAGAGTAAATTACAACAAGTCCTTGAGATTTAGCATAATTACGAATGCCCTCATTGTCGTTTGAAAAATTATAAATATCCCTTAATGTTTGATGTAATTGTGTTTTTCTTAGAGGCCTGAAAAAAATTAAATATTTCAAAAAATTCGGACTAGGTGGATGGAAAAATTAGTCCATAAAAAAAATCAAAAAAATTTAGAAAATAAGTAAAATTATAATTCATAATAAATAAGGGTATTGTGGTCGGTCACCACTAAAGATAAATGAATCCTTAAAGGAGATTAAAGAATTAGGCTAGTTATTTGGCGAGCATTAAAATTAAGATGTATTGACATTATAATTGTATTAAATTTTAGAAAAGCTTATTGTAGCTTACCCTTAAAATATTCAAGTTGATTAAAAAAACGAAATAAGAAGAAGAAGAAGAAATGTTGTTTGCTTCTTTGAAATGGATGTTTAGGGTACACTCTGAATTTGATCAAGTAAAGGTAATTCCTTTTGGGTATTGTAAACATAGGCCATCAAGTAATAGAAGGCATTATAGGGATAGGGATAGGGATGGCAATATATCTAACTTTGCAATAAATGTACTCCCAAGAATCTTCCTTCCTAGGCTCTTTTTGTTCTTTTTATAGCCAACTTTTTCTTTCTGCGCTCCTTCTCCTAACTCTACATAAGTTATATAATGTACTCATCAGGTAATTTATTTTTTTAATTTGAATAAATCATATATAGGTTAGGACTTTCCGTCCTTCTAAGTAGTAGGTGATGAAATTAGGAATGCCTATACCAACCAAATATTATAGAAGGAATGGGGAAAATTGATTTAAGTAGTGTAAAAAACTTATTGAAAATCCATTTAAGTTATTTCTTGATATTGACTGTAACAAAGTTGAAGTAAGATTAATTGACATGGAAATTACGGAAGAAATGGGGAAAAGCCAAGAAAGAAATTAGCATTTGCAACATTCCCCACGCCCAACTCCATTCCCTAAATACCAACAATTGATTTTTTTTGTATTGATATCAGCTTTGATGTTTATAGAAAAAATTTGAGTTGTAAGTCCAAAATATTATCCTTGTAGATAGAACAAAACTCCAATACGTAAATACTTCTTGTTTTTCTGAATTCCACCATTCTTGACCCTATGAAGCTGTGGATGTTCTGGGAGTACTTCAAAATTTTAACCTTCTCAAAATTAATTTTTCGAGCATTTTACTTTCCACATATTATAATATAAAATAACACGAATTTTTTTATCACACCTGAAATGTAATAAGTACCACGAGAAAATAATTGAACAAAAAATGTCCCAAATGATTTTAGTTATCCAGCCTTTTTCATTTTCCTTTAAAACAATTTTCAACAATAAAGTTGTTTGGCCTAACTTCGGCTGTGACGGCTGCTTGTCATCTCATTTCATTTCATCTTAAATGAGTTTAGCTTAAATGATCCTTTTTAAAATATGTTATAAATATATAATTAATGCATTTAAAAAATATATGGGTCCAATTGATATGAATTATACTCAAAGTTTGGATCAAAGCGAATACAAATCTTGGAGGGACCTGTAATAAAGGCGTTGGCACTCCAATATCCAAGTTAGTCTCAAATTTAAAATAAATAATTGTAAAAATAAATCATAATGAGAAATCGAGATATGACTAAGGAATTTGTAGAAGAAATTATGATTAGGGTGCAATTCGATAGCTAAAGCAAGAATAGAGAGCAATTTTCCACATTCTGGAGGGTGTCCCCGTTGGAGGACTGCAACTGTATATATAGTGGGGGCATCCTTCTCTACAGGCTACCTTTATTCTCCCAAAAAGGAGCGAAATATGTGGGGATAAGATGGGATTCGATCTTATCTTCAATTGATTTGCTCACAACAACACGTATTAATTTAGGGGATGATTCCTTTCGTGCGAGGACTCCTACTTTGCAGATAGTCCCTTCAAGGTTTAGGAGTCTTGGGTTTTGGAGGCACCTCCCTTCTCCTGGGCTGTCTTAGTTGCCAGGGGGGTCTTTCTAGAACTGATGTGGTCCAATGTGGATGCTAACTTTAGGGGTGATGAGACACCATGTAGGAGACTGGAATGCTATGTGGGAGTGTGGGCCTTTTAGGCTGATTATTTGTCGGGTTTTGATTATGGTCCGAGTAGGGGATGTCTTCAGCCTCCTCCCATGGTCAATCTGTTTCTTGGGGGACGCCCCCAAGGCCGGCTATCAAGTGCTCTTGGGTCTTCTAAAATGTTACGAGCTTCTCGTTTATTTCTTCTTTTTAAATTGCTTACACCTCCTTGAGCCAATTTATTTTTATGCACATCAATAATGATAATAATTAATATGATATATAAAATATGTCGGGTAAGAAAAAATATAATAATTTTAATTGGCGTGATATATATAATTTGTTTTAATTAAAATTTGTCTTAAGTATATCTCTAAAAAAATTGTCACACACGCACAAAGAAATTTCACTAAATGAGAGAATGTAAGATTATCTCACAAGCAACCATAATTGTCTACACAATTCTTTACGCAATTCTATGTACAACCAATAACAGGAAGTTACATAGTTGACTTATTTATTAAAATATTATAAAATAAATATTTGTGAGGTAGACTTTTATTTCTAACATGAGTCGTTAATCCAATTGGAGAAAAGCAGCAAAATTTTGCAGCATTTGTAGGGCGTTTGGGGTGTCGGGAAACCGTACACCAAAATCGTGTTCCTCCCCTTGTACTTGCACGACTTTCACTATTCCATTCCATCCACTCTTCCTCAATGCTTGCTTGTAATACCAACCTCTGCCCCTCAATATATCATTCCCAGCTACATAAACTAACACCTTCCTGCACCCTAACCGGGATAGATTCGGATCCGAAGCCGGGTTCAACAACGGGTCATCTAGACCTCTCGAATTCGGGTACGCATGAACCCAAATGCTCTCCATCATGTTCTTGATTGGAATGTTGCTAGTATCCTCATTCCCGATCCGCTTCTCCCCCCAAAAATGTGGGCAGTTTAGAAACAACCCATCTAGTAGAACACCACCCGTTTCATGATCCGACCCGGCCCTGATAGCCATGTTGTGTGCGATATTTGCCCCGGCACTATCTCCCCCCACATGCACATGCCTAAAATCAACATACTTGTTGATCCACGGCTCCTTCCCGTACCCTTTGAAGTGGGAAAATACCCATTTTAGTGCAAGCCAAGAATCTTCGTAACAAATGGGTAGAGGGTTTTCGGGGGCTAATCTGTAATTAACCGACACAGCGACGACGTTAGCTCTCGCGACGACTGAGTTCAAGTGGCGGTGGTAAGGCGGAGAAGCAGCGGATTCGGTGAAGAAAGCACCGCCGTGAAAATAGACGAGAAGAGGGGTTTTCTTGCCTGGAATGGCGTTTCCAGGCAGATACAGTCTTGCAGTTACATTCACTGTCGGGTGAATTACAATGTCCTTGGATTGGACCCGAGTGATCGGATCCGTCAACGGAGGAGCAACCCTTGTTCCTATGAATCTTTGGATTGTACCATTTGTGTAGACTCTGATGAAGGGAGGGATGTCGTATAGTATGTCTGATGAGTCGTTTGCTGAAATCGATGTGTGAAGAAGTAAAACGAGGAAGACAGAGGCAGTGCTGGTGGACATGGCTGTTTGGAGGAAGATGTTTTGCAGTTTTGTCCTGTATCCTGGGCAAATTCATGCAATCCGAGGTTTATAGCACAGAAAACGGTGTGATGTATGGATGAACATGAACCGAGGAGTCGGTGTTGTTTCGGTTGCTCCTGATTATGATTGTAGTAACGCGGGCGAGCTGTGGGTAAAAACATTAACTGCATTAGATGCATCGGGGTTGACTTTTCTCAACTTGATTTCAGGATTTGTATTGGGCCAGCCACAAGGAGCCAAATGGGGAATTAATTCTAACTCAACAACATCTGCTGTGAATTTATTCTCTTTTGCTTTCGTTGAGTTCAGTATTCTCTCTTCATACGACAACCTCCTTATTCTCAATGTCATACCTTAGCAAGAAACACACAAGGTCTGAACGAGTACATTAATATGTTTTGTAACATAAAAACATTACAAATAGACAATACTAGCTACTAGGCAAAGACCCGTAAAATATAATTGGTGCAATCCCGGTAAACCAACAGACACTCACCTCACCAAGACCGGGGCTACTAAAAACAGGTCATCTGCCAATCTGCAAATGAAATAAGCTAGTCATGGTTGAGGAAAGAAGCCACCCTTTTGAGCATAGCAATGCCATTCTCAGTAGTTGGAGAAATTACACTGAAGACATGATCCTCCCCTTTGACTTCAACCACCTCAATTTCTCCATTCCACCCACTCTTGCTTATTGCATCCTTATACCACCAGCCCCTCTCCCTCAGGACATCCTTCTCCGCAACATAAACCAGCAACCTTTTACACCCGAAGCTCGAGATTTTTGGATCCATGGTCGGATTAATCCAAGGATGATCGGACCCTTCTGTGCTGCTTGGACATGCATAGTGCCAAAGTCTATCCAAATAACTCTTTGAAAAAACTGGATGTGTTTCTTCTTTCCCCATTGCATCTTTGCTGCAAAAGAATGGACAGTTGAGGAAAACGCCGCTCAATCTGATGCCGTCCAACGTTTTATCACCCACACGTATCGCTACGTGGTGTGCTATGGTACCACCAGCGCTGTCGCCGCCTAAGTAAACACGATTGAGATCAGCATAATCTTTAATCCACTCATCTGTGGATTGAGAGGCAACCCATTTGAGGGCGAGCCAAGAATCATCGTAGGCAGCAGGGAGAGGATGCTCAGGGGCTAATCTATAGTTGACGGATACGGCAACACAATTAGCCTCTGCGACCAGCAAATTGAGGTGCTTTTGGTACATTGCAGAGAATGCGGATTCCACCAAGAAACCACCACCATGGAAGTAGACAAGAAGGGGAAGTTTCTTGCCCGGAGCAGCGTTCTTGGGCAGGTAAAGCCTGGCGGAAAGGTTGATCTCCTGTGCTATAACAACGTCTTTGGTTTGAACCCCTGTTTCTGGATCTACTGATGCGGGAACCAAGTCTTTGCCGACTAATCTTTCAACTCGACCATCTTTGTATTCTCTCAGCAAGGGGAAGAAGTCATGGAGCACCTCACTGGAGTTTGCAGCCATTGAAGATTGAGACGAGGATTGAAGATTGAAGGGTGCTAGTTATACATAGAATGGAATTGAGTATGAGGGATTTTCAATTCTTGGATTGGGGATTGAGGAAGTCTGGTCAATATGATAATCCGAGGTTCATGTGCTGCTGTTAGGTGCCCTCCGGTAAACGGCTATTGGGTGGACGGACCCCATGACAACTGACAAGAAACAAAACTAATCTTGCAAACTACAACCACCATCAATAATTGTAGCATAAAATATTATGACAGGAAAAGTCACCCATGTTATTAAATTCCTATGGAAAATTAGAACAAATATCTGACTTGTCTTCCACACTTAGGAATACAACAACGACATGGAATGTATCGAACACTAAAATTATTGCAACCTTTTCTCGGAGCATTTACTGAACTTTTGATGGGCAAACCAAAGACCAAAAACGACTACTTATTGATAAAAGAAGCCACTTTTTTCAGCATAGCCAAACCATTCTCACCGCCAGGGCAAAGCACACTGAAAACATGGCCCTCTTCTTTAACCTCCACGACCTCAACATCTCCATTCCACCCACTCTCTGTTAACGAATCCTTGTAATACCAGCCTCTATCCTTCAATGCATCCTTTTCAGCAACATAAACCAGCACCTTTCCACACCCTAAACTCGCAAGTTTTTTATCCTTAGCCGGATTTATCCAGTGCTCGTCACAGTCCGAAATGCTCGGGCACGCATATAGCAAAAGTTTAGCCGCAAAACTCCTGGCAAAAATTAAGTCCTTTTCTTCATTCAAAATTGGATTTCCCCCCCAAAAGAATGGGCAATTGAGGAAAATCCCACGTAAATTGATGCCGTTCAACTGCTCCGACCCGACCCGCATGGCTATGTTGTGTGCTATGGTACCTCCAGCACTGTCTCCACCCAAGTAGACGCGATTCAAATCAGCATAATCTCGTATCCATTTCTCATGACCCGCATCAGTGGATTGAGAAGCAACCCATTTGAGCGAAAGCCAAGAATCCTCAAACGCAATCGGGAGAGGGTGCTCCGGCGCCAATCTGTAATTCACTGATACTGCCACAACATTAGCCTCCGCCACCAAGACATTGAGGTGCTTATGATACAACGGAGAGAAGGCAGATTCAACAATAAAGCCACCGCCGTGGAAGTAGAGAAGAAGTGGGACTTTCTTGCTCGGGTCAGCGTTTGCAGGCAGGAAAATCCGAGCGGACAGGTTGACCTCCGGCGCGATTTCGACGTCTTTGGATTGAACCCGTGTCGCTGGATCAACTGATGGAGGCACAAAATCCAAGCCCATTAACCTTTCAATTCGACCATCTCTGTATGCTCTCAGTAGTGGAGGGAAATCGTGGAGTAGTTCGTCCTTGTTTGTAGCCATTGGAGTGATGAGGGATGAAGTCTGGGAGAGAGTATCAGTGGATGTGTAAGTTGTAAATTATGGCAGCCTTCTACTTGGCTGTATTTAACAACCGTCGCCAGATTTCTATTGGACGTTCACACTGACACCAACCAATGCAGCATCACCCACTATTTCCTATTTTATTTTTGTCATTAATATTCAGGATATATTATTTTATATATTCTAATTTTATTATCTAAAGATGTATACTCGATATGTGTACAAATACAAGAATATTTTTATTAAATTAATAATTTATTATTTGAATAAATAAACAGAAAGAATAAATGTATGAAAGAAAATTCATATATAAGAAAAATATGAATAAGTGAAATAATAAGTGGGGAGAAATAGTTATTTGAACATGGAAAATAAAAAAAAAATTCTAAAATAAAAATAACAGACTAGAAAAGAGAGACATCAAAATAGTGCTCTTCTTTAATATATACTAATAAATGTGGGACATTTATGTATATGTATATTTTTTAAAAATGATTCAAAATAAAATATTTATATAAATTGTATTTATTATCTTTTTATGGTTTAAAAAAATACTTAAAAATCTATAATAAGATAATAAATCAATATAAATATATTGATTTATAAAGAAAATTGACAAATAAAGATAATAAATAATGCATGAAAACTACAAAAAAAAATGCATGGAAGAGAATAACCATCAAATGATAGTTATGAAAAAATCATGATAACTAGAGGAGTTAAGAAATAATTAATTAATTAATTAATTTAAAATTTTAAAAAATAAATTACATACCAAAATTAAATAAAACACCAAAAATATACTCTCACTTTATATATAGCATGAATTATAGATATTACACAAACAATAAGGAACTGCTTCCAACCCATCCACATGAGTTGAAACTAAAACTAAATGTTAATTATAATTAGGCACCCTATAAAAATACAATATACACTCTTTTTGAAAATTCTTCATTTACACCTAACTTTTTTTCATTAGAATTTGGATGAAAAATATTGATATCAACAAAAACAGCGTAGCTGCGGTACATTGAAGAGAAAAGCTGATTCAATTGAGAAAGCGCCTCCGTGGATGTAGATGAGGACGGGCAATTTGGTGTCAGGTGTGATGGTTTTGGGGAGGAAAATCCTGGCGGAGACATTGTTTCCAGGGGAGATGACGACGTCTCTGGAGATAACGCCGGTATGGGGATCGGTGGATGGGGGAATGAAATCATGCTCAAAGTATCTTTGGATGCGACCAGTGGTGAGGACGCGGAAGAAAGGTGGGAAGTCGTGAGTTAGTTGGGTATCCATTTCCGGCGAAGTACAAAGCGGGGTTGGTGAGATATACTGACAGCCATGGCCATGAGAGAGAGAGGGGGTATTTTAAATAAGAATTTCTTGACTAAAAGCATGTGCCATGCCCCTCATATATGGGGTTAATTAATTTTTTATTAATAATAAATAAATAAATATTTTTTATTCAAATTGCGATTTGTCACATGTATTTTTTTAACTAAAATAAAATAATATATTCTTTATATACACAACAAATATAAAATAAAAGATGTAATACAATTTAAAATAAAAATTTCAATACATATAAAAATATAAACTATGAATGATGACTTATCTTTATGGTTAAAATTAATGTTCGGGTCCATGAATAAGTTCGAGTCCCGCAAGATGCTTGAATATTTATCTCGTTTTGTATGAGTTATTATAATTTATTTATTATTGTTAGTCATATGATGTATTGGTTGAATTGAAATATTATTTAATATATCGAGATAATTAATCACAATTTATTTACCATTATTTATACAAATATTTAAAAATTATGTAATTTTTGAACGAATGTATAAAAATTATCAACTTTATTCTTATTATATTTTTTAATTTTATAAAAGAATTAAAAATTATAAAATAACCGAACAGGGTGGATTACATTTTTTGTTACTACGAATATAAATTAATGTGTATAATTTTACATAAGCATACATGTAAATGTAATATGATATATAACATTAATTAGTAATAAAACAATTTGGAACTAATTTTGAGTCAAATTGAACAAATTGGAGTTGGTGGGCCCCAATTTCATTATTGATATTTTACGAAAATATCTATCATTTCATGGATGCTACGTAATGCTTTCATTGACCTGGAGCCGTTCCCAAGGCAAAGCATCTCACGCGCTGCCCAGCCATCGGCCGGGATATGATGAACCCTAACAATCTATGCTGTTTTAAGAAAAGCAAGCAAGCGATCCATAACGGCGACAGCTTTCTCACAAGTGGGATTGAACAGATAAAAGCAATGTCCCTCCCCTTCTGTCTCCATAATCTCCGCATCTCCGCTCCACGCGCTTTTCTTCAGAGCCTCAAAGCAACCCGTTCCCCTTTCCCTCAACTGATCCTTCTCCGCCACGAAGAAAATCACGCGCCCCACCATCCGCTCGATCCTCGGATCCACCGCCGGATTCAAACGCGGATCGTCGTCGCGGCTGCTGCTACTAGGACACAAAAACTTGTACAGTTTGTCCTCTTCCTTTCCGCCGAAGAAAGGATGCAGTAAGAAGAGTCCCACGATTTGCAAGTTCGGGAAGTCGTGAACTCCAGCTCTGATCGCCACGTCACTCGCTATGGTGGCTCCCGCGCTCTCTCCCCCCACAAACACTCTCCGGAAATCGGCGTAGTCATTCAGCCACGGCTCGGGGCCTTTGCCGTCAGCGTGAGCTGCAATCCACTGGAAGGCCGCCCAGGAATCGTCGAATGGGATGGGCAAAGGGTTTTCAGGAGCTAACCTGTAATCAACTGAAACTGCTATTGCCTTGGCCTTTTCAACTAAAGTATTAAGGAAATTGTGGTAGATAGGATTCTTAGCGGATCCCATGCAGAAGGCGCCGCCGTGAATGTAAACCACAAGGGGGAGTTTGTTGGGCAGAACCTGGTGGCGCGGGGCGTAAATCCGGACGAAAACGCCGGTCTCGGGGTCAACGACAACGTCCTTGGAGCGGACGGGTGAGTTGGGGTGGTCGGAGGGAGGGAGGGAGTGATCAGGGATCATCCTGTGAATGGTGCGGTCGGCGAACAAGCGGAAAAAGGGGGAGAGGTCGAGGGCGACTTGTTTGGAATGAGATGCCATTGGAAAGTGAGGGGAGGTTAGTGTAGTCTGTAGTGTGAGTTTTGTTCTTGGGTGTGTGGTGAGTTGAGTGGAGTGAGAGGAAAAGAAGATAAATTGATGGATGGAGAAGTATAGGTGGACTGCATCTACACCACATCTCTCACTCACTTCCCAATTAAATGTATCTTAGCTATTCTAATTACTAATTAAATTAAAACAAGCTTAATTAATTATGTATAAATTTTTTAAAATCAAAATTGGTTATATGAACCAATCTTGATTTAATATAAAATGAGCAAGTCATAATAAATATAAAAGTATTGTGCTTTATACGGTGTGTAATTGTCAGATTTGATTTTTGTAAAATCCCTTGTTGTAGATCTCACATGCAATCCTATTTCTTAACAAGTAGTTTGATGATGAAATGATTTGTATAAAGGAGTACAAGCAAGCTTTAAAAGACCTGGGAGGAGGTGGCGCAACCATCGTTGAGGCTGCGAAATAGTTCCCAGCAATAGAGATGAATTTCATCGACTTGGAAGAGTTCAACAAAGTGTACATGTATGGGAGAACTTTGGTCATCGAGTGGGACTTGGGTTCAAAAGAGCGAAGACGAAGCTATTCTATTACCATTGTTATGAAGGGTGAGGGGGGGTGGATGTAGCATATAGGTACAGAAAACAGAAATTGTTGTGGGCTTTTACATATATTGGGCCCTCGCAAGATAGTGGTTAGAACTTAGGCCCACAAAGTTGGGGTGAAGAGGGTACCACTGTTAAGGGTTTATTTGGCTCTACTGGATCCCCAACTTTTATGGGATTAAGACAGGTGTTGGCATCTGGTGCTTTCATGCTTTGCCATGTGTAGACCAAATACCCCCATTTATGAAGTTTTAGGTATTTAATTCCTGTATTCATTGTTCTTGACATCCTGACCCTTATATTATTTTATTTTTTTTATTTGACTAATTTAAGTATTGAAGTGTTTAAATCTCTTCAATACCATTCAGGATAACTACATCCAACTCAGAGATGGCTCGCATTTCCAGCACTATTTGAAATTGCATTTTTAACAAGAATGGGTAATTTCCAATTGGAACGGCCAAAACAAATAAAATCTTATTATCTCAACTAATTAAAGATTAAAAAAAAAAACAACGCGGAATTGGGATGGAAGTGGAAGGCATAAGCTAGGAGGAATGATGAATGGTTAAAGCAGAGAGCAACCATCTTACACATCAATCCTTACACGTCATTGAAATGGATGGTTAACCATAGGCAAGCAGGTGAGCGGTGAGCCCCATAATCTAAATTCATGCGTTTGCTAGTTGTTTGTATGTGAATAGAAATGAAAGCTACATCCATCTAATCTTTGTTTTCACTCATCTTCACCCTACTCTTTTTTGACATGTTTCGGACATCAAAAGTCGCAAGTCTTTTCCGGATGTTTCTAATTGCTTTAATTTTTTTTATAAATTATTTTAACTATTTTTTATAATAAATTTAATTTTATTTTTAAAATTGCACATTCATCGTGATTAACATTATTGCAGTATCAGACAATATTAACTGAAAATCAAAGCGTTGATTTACCAAAAAATACCTAAATTCAAATCAAATATTTTAAATTTATAACGTTTAATTTAAAAAATACATGGAATAAAATGAGATCAAAATTGTGAATGTTGGAGTGGTTAATGGCTGCTCAACATTCAATTGCCAATGGAATAGAATAGCTAATGGTCGGGCATGGTAGAGTAAAGTAGACTGCCACTGGGACCCATATAACCCACGGACCCATAACGGGCCTTGAAGCAGGACCCAAGCACCTCTGAGCCCAGCATAAAGAGGAAAAGATCCTTCCGGTAACGATTCTGTTTGGAAAAATACATATTTTCATTTAGGGATAATTAAACTCTTCGCTTATAAGATTTGATACAATTACGAATAAATTTTATGTAGTTTGAAAAATTATACTTAGTACTTTTGAGTTTTCCTTCGATTTAATAAATAAGTGTTTCTGTTAGTCAACAATTAATGAATAACAAAAAATTGAATGAAAATTGATATTTATCATTGATTTCTTAAAAATGACTTGTTGTAAATAATTCCTTTCAAATTAAAATACCCTTATAACAATGAAGATATACCGCTTCACATGCATTAATACGTAAAGACGTATGAGGATAATTTGATCATAAAAAAATTTATTTGACCTTCTATAAGTCAGTAATAAGTCAATCGGAGATAAATATAATTTTTTTTTATTAATATCAATAAATTCGGTGAATCTTAATTAACCGAAGGACTTATTTATTAGACGAAATCGAACCTCATATGTATTAGATGTAATTCTTCAAACCACAGGAAATTTACATGTAATTACACCAAATCTCAGCAGAGGAAAGTATAATTATTTTATTTATTTATTTTAAAATAATAACATTTTTTATCAACTATTTTTTATCTATAACTTCTTAAATACTTAAATTTCTTTAATCTTTTTTTATATTTTGATTTCAAATTATTTATTTTAATAAATAAATATAATAAAAATTTAAATATACAAATATCTTTAATTCACTAAAAAAAATATAACATTAAATTATAATTAATTCTCAAAGTAAAAATAAAATAATCATAATAAATAATTACTGACCATCATTACGCAACATTCATTAACGGTAATTTTTACAAATATAACTAAAATATTTACAGTGTTTTAAAATCATGTGTTTTACCATAATTAAAAATTAAGAAGAATATTTTTATTATTATAAATGAAATAATTTTTTATTTTAAACTTATTTAATTATAATTAATAATTATTATTTATCATAATATTTTAAAATATAGTAAATTTTTTTTTTTAAAATTTTTTCTGTGATTGGTAGTGAATAGAGAGAAAGAGAGTGGGAGAAGCATCATGATGTGGCCACCTCTGACCATCTTTTGCCGTTTTCCAATAATCACCTGCCTCTGCCGGTGTGGACCAAATGCCTGCCTGCCTGCACCCTCATCTACTCTATGGAGAATATTTTTCCCTCTATACTTCTTTCATAAAAAAAGAAATACATCTTTTTCAAATCAAGAATATTATTATTATTATTTTTATTTAATCTATAAAGTTCAGATCAAGAATAATATTATTATTTTTTAATTTTATCTATAAAGTTAGATAAAAAAGGGTTCTAATATCTATGTACTTTGATTTAAGCCCCACTGTTAATGTAACATGATTTATATTATTTGATATTTTTATATTTAAATTTATTTAAAAAAATTATTTAGATGACAAAAATTCAAAAATTAGTTTCTACGTGACGTAATTTTACTTGAAGGTCTAAAATAAACGGGAGAATTTTTATAACTAAACTAAAATTGTAGGGGTACGGATGTACACGTCAGACTTTGAGGTTGTTCGACTAAGTTTATTTAAAATATTTTATAAATTATTTTAAAATATTAAAAATAAGCAATATTTGAGTAAATAAAATATCAAAATTTATAAAATGTTAGATTATTTTATATAATAAGATATTTACACTGTAATAATACACCTAAGAAGTTATGAAATTCTTAGAATTTGAAATTATATAAACAAATAATTTTGCTTTGAGAGGAAAAATGTCGTTTATACGAAGAATAAAAGTGAATTTCTATCAAATTTATAAGGGAATTTTTGTCTATTAGATGTTAAAATTAAAAAGTTTATAAGATATTTAAAAAAAATTGGTGAAATTAATTATCTGTAAAGAGTTTGTAAATATTAAAGAAAAGAAGAAATTGTCAAATAATTTTTGAAAACTTTGTTGGTATGGATCCACTTTGTGGTCTCTTTGTTGTTTTAATTTGAATTGTACAAGAAATTGCAATGATTAAAATATGAACATAATGATTGACAAAATCAACGCGAACGCACGGTGTCGTTTTGAGAGTTGTCCCTGGATTCGATTTCTTCCATATCAGTATCCAAGAAAGAGTAGAAACAGTCTGGAGAGAGAGTGATGATAGTAAGGGGAGGTGAAAATCTGACGGAAAATCTTGGAAAGTAACATGGAAAAAGGAGCATAACAACCGTCTTCCGGAGCTGCTTATCATATTGTTCTTCACCAGAAAAAGAAGATCAAAACATTCGTCTTCACTCTCTATTCATACACACATATCTGTATACGTATTTTTGCATGCGAAAATTTTACTGGAAGAAAATAGTGGGGGCCGAGAATGAATAAAGCAAAAAAGAGAAGGGTAAAGGAGCCTTGAATCTCAGCTCCCCCTTTTGGGAACAAACAGAAACAAATATGGCGGAAGATCTCTGTTTCTGGCTCAAGGTATGCCCTTTGTTCTCACCCCCCCTTGTCATATTGCCCTAGTTTTGTTGTTTTAGGTAAAGTTCATGTTTTTAAAATTAATTGGATGTTTTCTTGATCTGGGCTATCAGGATAATGAAAGGTTAGTGTATGTTAGCCGTATATGTTGTTTTTCTGCTGCCATAAAAGGAGACACACACACACACACACACACACATATATATATATATATATATATAGGTTTCCTTTTCCCCTGATCTTAAGTGGGCTTTTCAAGATTTTATTCAAATTTCATTAAGTGTGATGGATTTTGTCTTCTAGGTGTTGTATTTCTTTGCTTTAGTTTAGCAAGCCCTCTTGCTCTACCAGTTAATTCCCACTTTTGTTATTACTATTTACCCCTGGCTTCTGTTCAAGCTTAATGAAGCAACTGCATTGTTTTATAGGAGTTGGAGAATTGTAATGTAATCATATATGTGTGTTAGTTTCTGAAATGGTGTTGTGCTTTGTGTTAACCTTGTGATATTTGTGTGAGTTTCAGGATAGCTTGATTATAAAAATTCCAAAGAAGAATCCACTGGCATTGAGGATGGTGGTTTTGGTCTTCGTGATGCTGTGTGCAATTTATATATCTTCTGTCTGTCTTAGGCAAGTCGGGCAATTCGGTGGACAGTCAACTGGACGTTTATTCAGCGTTCCAGTCATAGAGAGACCTTGTGAAGCAGTTGACATTGAACCTTCAGAAAAGTCTTATGTGCATTTCCCCAAACCAAAGACTTTTAGCAGGTGAGAGAATGTCTGCAGCTATAATATATGTTCCTCAGATAATTAGCTCTCAAATCACTACTGAATCCACTGTTATGCCTTTGGTAATTAATTAGGGATGAATGTGCGTGTAATCCTGTACGGAACTTTGCAATCTTGTCAACACAGAGGTCTGGAAGTGGGTGGTTTGAGACATTATTGAACAGTCATATGAACATAAGCTCCAATGGTGAGATATTCTCAGTTAAGGTCCGGAGAAAGAACATTTCCACAATTGTAGAAACTTTGGATAAACTTTATAATCTAGACTTCCTTACCAGCGCCTCAAAAAATGAGTGCACGGCTGCCGTTGGATTGAAATGGATGCTTAACCAGGTGAGCGCCATATATTTTATGCATTTGATAGTTTGTAATGGTAGTTTCGTTCTATTTATGTTCAGACTGATTTGATCTAAACATAATTGCAATCAAGATCTTTTGCTTGTCATTCGCTTATTGTTTGTTTTAGCATGTTAAGTACGCTATCGACTTTTAGAGGTAAGTTTCGTTCCTCTTATCTCCAGTAACTCGAGACTTAAGATTGAAATCTCTTGAGTAGATGATAAGGGCTTCCCAACCTAGATGATACACGGAATTACAAGGGGCATGCAACTTTTGTTGTGGTCTATACACAATAAATTCACACACACAGTAAATGCATTTATTTACTACGGTCTAGTAATACTTTGGTCTCCCCTAGGATGATTTTGCCTTTTAGGTTAAGAGTTAGAAACAGACTTGGAGCTTGCACAAATGATGTCTGTGGGAACAGGGCATGGATGGGAAAATTACATGGTTTTCTAAAATCAATTCTTACCGTCTTCTAACTGTTTTAGTAACAAATCCAGTGATAACTCGTTACATTAATGACCAGGCAGAAATTTAAGTCATGGAATCATTTTCTTTCAAGTTTATGTTTGTTGACAGTATAGTGAAACGGAGTAATGAATGAACAAAAAAGATTTGAGTATTTTATAGAATCACGAAATGGTGATTGGATACTTTAGAAAATTTTACATCTTATATAACATATGAAATGTGGTATTCGAAGAGCATTGTTATTTGTTATAGTCTTCCCAGAACTTATAGCTGATAGTACTCTTTTACAGATAGAAATAAACAATTTACAGTTTGCCTTCTGTTAGTTTGACTGTGCTTGGTTTCTACCACTTCATCTTAGGCCTTAAAATCAGCTCAATTTGGCTTTAAAATGTGTAAGTTGCCATTTCTAACTGGGCAGTAACTTGGTAGGCAATTGATCTTCTCATCCTGGTAATTCTTCTTTGTGTAGTATTTGTTATATTTCTTTTTTTGTAGGGCTTGATGCAACATCATGAGGAAATAGTGGAATACTTCAAGTCTAAAGGTGTTTCGGCAATTTTTCTTTTCAGAAGGAATCTGTTCCGCCGCATGATTTCGATACTAGCTAATTCTTACGACCAGAACGCCAAACTACTAAACGGGACTCACAAATCCCATGTGCACTCTGCCCATGAGGTCCTCTCTCTCTCTGTGTGTGTGTGTTTCTCTCCATGCACAGTGCTGTAGTTTTTTGAAATTATTTAATGGTGCAGGCTGAGATACTTGCGAGTTACAAGCCGACTATCAATACAAGTCTACTCATACCCAATCTGAAGCAAGTGGAAGAACTAGTCACCAAATCGTTGGAATATTTCAAGAGCACTCGGCATATCATTCTCTACTACGAGGATGTAGTAAAGAATCGAACAGTAAGCAATTCGACAACTCAGAACCAAGAAATCTAAATTGCAATTCTCCAACCTCATGTCCAAGTTCTTTCCTTTGTTTTCATCTTCTTTCAGAAATTGGTCGATGTTCAAGATTTTCTTAGAGTTCCACGACAGGAGCTGAAGAGTCGTCAGGTGAAGATACACAAAGGACCGTTGTCCTCACAGGTCGAAAACTGGGGAGAGATCAAGAAGACGCTCAAGGGAACACATTATGAGTCTTTTTTAGGAGAAGATTACAAATTGTAACTAATGTGTGCACCCTGTATATATCTTGGCTTCTCTAGCTTAGCTTATTTATTCATTAATTCTTTGAACAGGGAGAAACCGAGCAATGCATCATCTCCCTGTTGTGAAATTTTGAAGGAATGATATTTAGACTGACGGCTTCAGAAACTTGGGAATGTTCTGTTCTAGTCTACCGATGTTTTAACATGAATGGTTTAGATTATATGTCTGAGTTGTATGCTTCTATTGGAAATTACTAGATCAATGCAGTGCAACAAATGAATATAAAGTTATTTTGATGAAAAAGTGTAATATACTCGGCATGTGAAAATTTTTTAATTGAGGTGTAAATTTGCATTCCAGCTATATATATTGAAAGCTTAGTTGATGAAATATGTTTGTATAGCTCGAATGATACACGTAACAGAAACTTAAAAAAGAAAGACCATAAAGACTTTCATACTCTATCAACCAAAACAGTTGCTATCAAAAAATATTTAGAAGTTTGATGCACCTAACTCAAATTCAATTACGTTCTGACCACCCATTTTTGTTGACCAAAATTCCAACACACTTGTAAGGCTCAAAGATTTGACCAAAGCACATGGTCATGGTGGGCACAAACATAAAGGAGAAAATCTCCTGCTGGTTTTGACCAAGATCATGTCCAGGTCTAGGGTCTCCTCGGCAGTGCTACAGTATTCCATGCAACGTAGCCCAGGCCCCAGGCATAGCCCATACGCGTATGTTGGACTGGTCTGGTGTGGTGGAAAAGATAAGAGCATGATGGATGGCTAGTTGTGATTTGTGAAACAACTTCATGTACATGTTTTCCATGTTTGGTTTGAAATTTAAGTTGTGCGTAAATAGACTGTTATTGTCTTATTCATGTGATTCTATTTGTGCCTCACCAACTTACATCAATTATTTCATACCTTAACAATTGATCTCTACGTTAATAAGGCTTAATTTAATTGACGAAGTTGGGATTTTATAATTTTAGAGGTCATGGATTCGAATCCCGTCAAGTGCATCAAATATTGTCTGCTGTATAGCAAAAATTAATCTACTACATAACAAGTGTTGTTGATTATTGTAATAGTATGTGTTGTTGAACAGGATATGATTATTGTAATAGGAGATGTTAGATACTCAAAATTTAGTAATGCTGAAAATATTCATAAATGTCATGTTTTTCGCCCCTGAATAAATATATATGTATATAAAATTTGTATAATAATAATAATGATGATGTAGAAGAGAGATAAAAATAGAGCCTTTCAAAAAAAAAAAAAAAACAAAGAGAAAATTAGAGTGGGAGGAAGAGGATCCTTAACCTTAATGAGATTAGAGAGTAGAGTTTTACCCTAATCAAATTCAAATGCTTGCAGGGGGGGTGGGCTCCGCTTGCTTCAGCCGTCAATTCAAAAACCGGTAGCTGTTTGTTTGTTTTGTCTCCACCAAAATCCAGCCGTCCATCTCAAATGGAGTGGGACCCATTTCACCACCGCGTATCTACTGGACCCACATGTAGCTGTATTCCTGCATCGACGGCCACTACGCACCATCCTCATCCTCCAACGGTTACGATTCAATATCGTCAAATACAATGCACACGTTGAATCCACCCTAGCCTAGATCCCTCATACTTGTTACTCTTTTTATTCTCTCGCCAGCCGACTTCGAAAAACTTCTCTCTCTCTCAAACCTGGTTTCTCCGACCAGGTACCCCCTAACTCTCGCGGAAACATTAGCAGGGAGGTTGATTTCGGAGAGGAAAAATGAACGGTGGAGATTCGAATCAGCAACCGCAGCCGCAGCAGCAACAGCAGCAGATGCAGCACCAGCAGTGGGTGGCGATGCAGCAGTACCAGCAGCAGTGGATGGCTATGCAGTATCCTGCAATGGCGATGCAGCAGCATATGATGTACAATCAGCATTACGTCCCGTACTACCACCCTCACCACCTCCCTCAGCAGCAGCAGTATCAGCAACAACCGCCGCCGCAGCCGCCCAAGCAGAATAATCAGATTCAGAGTTCCGGTGAAGATAACAAGACAATTTGGATTGGAGATCTCCAGCAGTGGATGGATGAAGGTTATCTACAATCATGCTTTTCCCAAACTGGAGAGGTAGCAGAATTATTTTTTATTTTTACTTATCTTTTATTCCGATGTATCTGCGTTGGGAGATTTAACGTGTTTTTGGAATTAGCGATTAGTTATTGAATTGCTATGTTGTGTATCTTCCGGTTTCTAGCATGTTGTAACCGTAGAATTCGAAAAAGTTACTTCTCGAAGTGAATTATCTTGGTTATGTATAATACTTTTGGTGATCTGTCAACACCGTGATTTATCTGTAAGGAAAAAATAGGAGAGTTTAGATTCTAGTTGACATGTCCATGATTGAAGAAGATATGCGGATATTATGTCGAGATGCATATGGTACTAATGATGGAAAAGTTCAGTACTAACTTTAGAACAAAAGGATATTCAAATAGCAATTATCTCATGTATTGGCATCTTGCCTTTCTACATCTGAACCGGTTTTAATAGCTAGTTAGTTAAGCTAAAATATTTATAAGAATATTCATGTAAGAATTAACTGGTTTTATAAGGTTTAAATTAGTTAAGTTAAAACTTTTTTAGGTAATGTTAATTGGACATTTGCTCTCAACATTTTGGCATAATTTTACAATATAACTTGTGTAATTTCAAAAAAAAAATAAAAATTAATTGTTGTTTCAGGTTAGCAAATCTCTTTCTTAGTTGAATCCTGTCGTCGCCACTGGTTCTTGGATTCTCATGCCTAGATTGAGCAATGGTATTTTGGCTCCAAGAAAAAAAATACACATATATTTCATGTGATTACGTAAGAAAGCAATAGTATGATTAAATTGGAGCTAATGTTTGTTTACTATTTTTCCTCTTCGGTTGATTTATTATACCTTTTTTCTTTTGCAAATGGTGTTATGATGTATATTATGTTCAAATTAGTTGCCACCTTTTTATTCATTGGGTTGATAATAGGAAGTGTAGTTAATAAAGTGGGTATAGTATTCTTGTTATCTTTTACATTTACATTTTTTATAAGAAAAATTCATGGGTCGAACATATTTGGATCTCATCCACTCTATCCTCCTCTTTGAGTCTTTCTCATCTTCTGTTTGAGTTAATTAAAAGATAATCTGGAGGAGTCGATTCTGCTCCGTGATTCTCAAATAATCAAATTCTATAATTGTGGCATAGGAGGGCTGAGTTCTGAAAAGTGGTTGTCCAGTGGTTACATGCTGCTTTTTTCCTTCAAGGATGGCATGCGCAAATTGAGGAGACTATTCTGCCTGTTTTAAGTTTAGCTCTTAGGACATTTACTTAGTGCAAAGTTCTTGTGTTAGCATACTATGGCAATTTGTAGATGCTGATGTACCCCTACAACGGTATTGTCTGATATCCTCTTTATACCTTTATCAGTTTTACCCTTTTACATGATTACATCTTTACGTTTGATCTACATAGCAACAATCTGAATGCAACATAATGTGTAGGATGAGAAGTTGGTAATACCGGTTTCTGTATTTATTTTTTATTTGTACTTTTTTTAATATTTAATCGATTGTGGTATCCAAACAAGTAGGTTGTTTCAGTCAAGATAATCCGCAATAAGCAGACTGGTCAATCTGAGAGATATGGGTTCATTGAGTTCAATTCTCATTTAGCAGCCGAGAAAGTTCTGCAGAGCTACAATGGCACCGTGATGCCAAATACAGAGCAACCATTTCGCTTGAACTGGGCAGCCTTTAGCAGTGGTGATAGGCGCCCTGAAGCTGGTTCTGATTTGTCAATATTTGTTGGAGATTTGGCAACTGATGTTACTGATACGCTGTTGCATGATACCTTTGCAAGTAGGTTTCCATCTGTCAAAGGTGCAAAAGTGGTGGTTGACGCAAATAGTGGCCGTTCAAAAGGTTATGGCTTTGTCAGGTTTGGCGATGAAAATGAAAGGTCTAGGGCTATGACTGAAATGAATGGTGTATATTGCTCTAGCAGACCGATGCGAATTGGTGTTGCAACTCCCAAAAAACCTTCACCACAGCAACAGTATTCTTCACAAGGTGCTCATGTGATTTTGTGTTAAATTCAAGTTCTCTGTGCTCGACTGTCATTCCTATTATTAACTAAAAGAATCGCTATAGCATTAAAACTTTCCTAATTTATTTTCATTGAATTGGTTTAGCTGTCGTATTGGCCGGTGGATATCCAAATGGTATTGTGCCCCAAGGTCAGTCTGAGAATGACTCATCTAACACAACAGTAAGTCTTGATCCTCTTTGTAAGCTAGTTATCTTATGTTAGAAACTCACCTCTCATATAACCCTATTTCTTGTAGATATTTGTGGGAGGACTTGACTCTGATGTCACTGATGAAGAGTTGAGACAATCTTTTAGTCCATTTGGTGACGTTGTCTCTGTAAAAATACCGGCCGGAAAGGGTTGCGGTTTTGTACAATTCGCAAACCGGTAAAGTCTATTATGTGGGCTGTTATCTCTGATATTAATGTAGAAATTCTGTTTTCAAAGGCAGAAAAGAAATTGAAAAACAATTTATAGTTGAACTTCTTGTAAAAGAAAATGAAAAACAAGTTATGATTGAACTTCTTTGTATTCATTCACAAAAGAATATGGCATTTTGCCTGATTAAATGTGTAGGTGAATCTAGACACCTTCTGGAATATTATTTGATTGGGGTAAATTGATCTAGAAGAAGAAAATGGATTAGCTGCCTGCAGACATTTTGCAGTTTCCCATTGTGGAACAGTTGGGAGACAGAAATTTAGTTCTTGTGTCATTTTGTCTTGTGGGGGAAGGGGGTTTACTATTTTGCTATTAACTTTATGTGATGGAAATTTGGAAATCAATACCTTTCTGTAACCTAATAAGAAAAGCCTAACCAATTGGTAGATAAATTTTCATCTGACTGTTCTTGATATTAGTAAAAAGTGATAAATGTTATTTATTGTCATTCTGTATGGAGAATACAGTAGGTATATGACTAGAATCATGATCATGGGTGCTGCGGAAGTGTTTCTATAATTGAAGTTGCTTATCATAGTTTTAGATGTGGTTACATAACTATGGCATGATCCTATCAATTTTCCATTGAACAGAAGCAATGCAGAGGATGCCATTCAGAGATTAAATGGAACAGTTATTGGCAAGCAGACAGTTCGTCTGTCTTGGGGTCGAAATATGGGAAACAAGCAGGTATTTCACTTTAATTTCTGCTGTGTAATTGGGGTACCTTGCTTTTATTTAGAGTTTGATTTGTTTTTTTTTTTGTTTTGTTTTGTTTTTCTTTTTTTTTTTTTTTGGGGGGGGGGGGTCTTTATTGTTCCACATCCCATTAAATCCCACTCTGTTTTCTTCCTACCAATCCCTTTATTTTCCCATTTTTGTTGGCAGTCGAGGGTGGATCCTAACAGCCAGTGGAATGGGGCTTACTACGGGAGGCAAGGGTACAATGGATATGGATATGGTGCAGTTGCAGCCTATGGGGCATCTTCAAATGGTCACGGGAACCACCAGCAGCCGGTCAGCTAAACCACCCACTGTGCTGTGTGTCTTGAGTTTATTTATCAGAGATACTGTATCCAAACCCAGAAGTCTCTGGGAGAAAGAATTTTGTAGCTGGATTAAATATCTCGCCAGACAGGCTTCTTCCTTCTTTTTTTCTTTTTTCTTTTTGAACTTGTGTTTGGGATTTTGACATTTAGACAATGGTACTAGTGTTTTACTTGCTTAATTATTCATTCTTTTGAGGCTTCACAATGTCAAATTGACATTGATAAATCATTTCCAGACAAGCTAATAGCAGATCAGTTGTAGAATTAGAGTCCCCGATTTATCAAATTACTGATACCTTCGTCGGTCTCTTCTATTTGGCTCTAAGAGGCAACTGCGAGGAAGGGTTCAAACAGTTTTGATTGGAGAAAATTAAGGCGTTGAAATCACACTGTAACTAATTTGCATGTTTGGTTAGACTTAAATGTTGATATAACGTTGGGTGTAGTAGGTGGACATGTTAAACTTGAAATTATTTATGTTCTCGATGTATAAACTAAATAAGAATTTTGGGGATAAACAGGGCCGGCAGATCATCCTCTTCTTTTTGGTTTGATGAGTCTTATGGTTGTCTTTATTGGCATCTATTAATAGAATCAGGCCAAGAAAGAAAAGTATGATCAACTCTGTAAATGGTACAAGACAAGCATAAGAAAATACTTGTTCAATAAAAGAACCCCAGGCAGCGTCTTACTGAGCAGTAAGATGAAAGGTGTATTGGTTCTACTCCTTTGTGTTTCATGCCTTTTGGCCTTGACTCAAGGTTACTATCATGGTGGAAGTGGATTTGAACCACTCAGAAAACTTATCAGAGCTCGACTTTCAAGAAGATCAGTTAATTCTGTTACTGATGAGGGTGCCTCAACTGAGCATTCCCCAGTTTATTTGGCTCCTCAAGAGGGCTTAAAGGAAGTTGACAAGATTTCGACGTTGCCGGGCCAACCGAGCGTGAATTTTGACCAATATGCAGGTTATGTTACAGTGGATCCTGCAGCAGGTCGTGCACTGTTCTATTATTTCACCGAGTCTGAGAGTTCATCTACCAGGCCTTTAGTGCTGTGGCTCAATGGAGGTAAGCACATTTACTTGTATTCTGTTTTAGGACACTGCATTTCCAAAATCGAGAAGGTTTTTTTTGTGATTAACCCTTTAATTATTTTTGTGAATGCAGGGCCAGGCTGCTCATCATTAGCAGGAGGAGCAATGATGGAACTCGGACCTTTTCGGGTGAATCCAGATGGAAAAACACTTTGGCATAACGAATACGCTTGGAACAACTGTAAGTGTTCTGCACTTGCATCCCTGAAAATATATTCTCAGTTGCAAGTTATAAATTCGTCGTTGAGTTTCTGCTTTTGAGGACATGCAGTGGCAAATGTGCTCTTCTTGGAATCTCCAGCTGGTGTTGGATTTTCTTACTCCAACACTTCAGTAGAGTATGGAGACAAACAAACTGCTGCAGATTCTTACACCTTCTTACTTAACTGGTTTGAACGATTCCCTGAGTACAAAACCAGAGATTTCTACATAGCTGGAGAGAGTTATGCCGGCCATTATGTGCCTCAGCTCGCTTCGTTCATCCTCAAAAACAACAAAATCACAAATCATACTGTCATTAATCTTAAAGGAATAGCTGTTAAGTTCCCACTGGCCCAGCTCTTTTCCTGATAAAAAGCATGCTTTTCATGTTTAACTCTAAAGTACCTAACACTAATCCAACACAAAAACGGGAATGGTTTTCAGATTGGGAATGCAGAAATAGATTTTGAGGACGAGCTGAGTGGCATGTATGATTATTACTGGACGCATGCCCTCATATCTGACGAACATCACAAGGCCATTCTCTCCAACTGCAACTTCTCTTCGTCAGCTTCCGTCTCAGCAGTTTGCAACTCAGTTCTTGACCAAGCTGATGCAGCTTTAGGCACTGTCTACTATTATGATATTTACGCTCCCTTATGCAATGCATCATCAAATTCTCCCTTGGTATATAAATTAATCATTCATTTTTCCTTGTTCTTTTTTATTTTCAATAATCCTGCTCCCTTAGTTCCCTATTTCTAATCCTTCATTTTGACTCAAAACAGGTGTCTGGATTTGATCCTTGCTCCAGTAATTACGTTTTTACCTATTTAAACAGACCCGACGTACAAAAGGCGCTTCACGCAAATGTTACTGGGATTACTGGCCCTTGGGATGCTTGCAAGTACCAAAATGTTCTCGTTTTCATTCAGTTCTGGTTCATGTTGTTACGTGTTAACACCTTATTCTAATAACAAAGTTCTCCAATTCCTTGCACAGCAACACTGTATTTCTGAATTGGAACGATAGGCCAGATACAATATTGCCTACCATCAAGGAGTTGATGGCTGGTGGAATTCGCGTTTGGATCTATAGGTAAACATTAAGTCATAACGAAATAACAAAAATCCCATTACAGGTTCTTGGTTAAGTTCCTCAACTAATGAACTAAACAAGAGAAAGTTTTTAACTGCATTTTCCAGTGGAGACACGGATAAAAGAGTGCCAGTGACATCGACTAGGTATTCATTGGAGAAACTTGGCACACCGGTTAAGACTCCATGGTTCCCCTGGTACAACCAAGGCGAGGTAAGATAGGCTGATTCTGTTACTAAACTTACAATCTTGTTTGAGTCTGAAAACATATAGTGGTTCTGATGGCTTTTTGTATGACTTCTAAGGTTGGAGGTTATGCAGTTGAATACCAAAATGTGACATTTGTGAGCATTAGAGGAGCTGGACATTTTGTTCCAAGTTACCAGCCTCAGCGTGCTTTAGTTGTATTTTCATCCTTCTTAGATGGAAAGCTTCCTCCCCGAAGAAACTGACAGTGGATTGAGATAAAGGCTAGACAAATGTACACGTTATTTGTTGTCTTGATGAAGACAGAATTGAAATGGTGTTTCTGTTATCGACTGCATCAAATGTTACGCTGTTTGAATGAATATTATCCTTGTGATAACAAAGATAATTTTGATGTTTGTTTGGTACACAGAACATTTCCAGCCACCAATGGAAGCGAAATAATATAAAAGTCAAACACTGTGGTTCATAAATCGAGTTATAACTGTAGATATCATCATTCTTCCAATGTATAGGAACTTTTCCAGAAAAAGACGAGAGCTGCTTGTTTACTCCACCTGAGTTAGTGCATTATGGCAAATTAAGCTTAAAAAGTGGCCTAATTTTCAGAGGCAGGGAACTTGACATTCTGTATGAAGTATGAAAACAATAATTTCTATCAAAGATATCTGTCAGCTCTTTAGATAATGTCTCATACACTAAGTTTTCAAACAATTAGTTAATCTAAAATGTGTTGGAAAACAAAAGAGCAGATTAGGATAGGATTTCATTTCCTGGAACTTTGAGTGCGGTTTGCTTCTTAAGGACAACTTAGTTCAATTATTCTTTAGAGATGGCTCAATTATTACACAGCTTTTTAGCAAAGGTCTAAAAGCTTACATAATCAACAAATTGATAAAAATAAAGTTGAAAAAATGTCACTAGGTTACCGAGGAAAGAAACAAGAGTCGAGCCGGCTAGTCTGTTAGCCCATCCTTGTCATGCTAATAGCGATTTTGGCATGATGACAACAATGTAAGAAGTTTAATCTTCTCTTGATTTTCCTCACATGTCATTACGTTACATATCCAAATGCTAATTCATAGACATTAGTGACTATCAATGTGATGTGAATCAAACAAAAACAAGCATAATGAGGTGGCCGTGACAGTTGTGTCATAGTTCCAAACCTATATATATATATATATATATAAAGAAAGAGTCGCAGAAGTAACAGAAAAGTTAGCCCTGTTCTAGTACAAACATGAAAGGTTTATTTCTCCTTTTCTCTCTTTTATGTCTCGCTGTTTACGTGGAATGTTATGGTGGGAGAGGATACGATCCTCTCAGCAGAGTAATAAAGAAGCGGAAATCAAGAACATCAGCCAATCATCATACTGAGGATGTCCTAACTGAGTACTCACCGGTTTACATAGCACCTCAGGATGGTCTGAAGGAAGCTGACAGAATCCTGATGTTGCCGGGACAACCTACTGTCAACTTTACTCAGTATTCAGGTTATGTAACTGTTGATCCTACGGCTGGACGAGCACTCTTTTATTATCTCACCGAGGCCGAGGACTCTTCTAGCAAGCCTCTTGTTTTGTGGCTAAATGGGGGTAAGTAATACTATAATGAACTTTCTTTTACATGGTCTGGAAATGAATTGCTCCTATGTCTAAGTCAGTCAAATATTTCTTAGTAGAATGGAATTATTGTATAGTTAGACGTCGATAACTGGGAAACCTCGTAGATGATTATGGTAAAACTTCAGGCATGCAACATAAAATCTCATGTATTGCCATCCTTGGGACTGCAGGACCTGGATGCTCTTCAATAGGGGCTGGAGCAATGACTGAACTTGGGCCATTTCGGGTGAACCCGGATGCAAAAACACTATGGTATAACAAATACGCTTGGAACAACGGTGAGTGCTTGTAATCATTCATTTAAAAAGAATATACGTATCTCTTAAGAGTAACTGATCATATAAAAATTCTGGTCCTGGAAACGTATGCAGTGGCAAATATCATCTTCCTGGAGTCCCCAGCCGGTGTAGGATTTTCATACTCGAACAGAACATCAGATTATGTTACGGGTGACAAACAAACAGCAGCAGATTCTTACACCTTCTTAGTTAACTGGCTCGAGAGATTTCCAGAGTACAAAACCCGAGACTTCTTCATAACCGGAGAAAGTTATGCTGGTCATTATGTTCCTCAGCTTGCTGATTTAATCCTCCAAAACAACAAAATCACAAATCAAACCGTCATTAACCTGAAAGGAATTGCTGTAAGTTTGCCTATGCTGCCTGTGTAACTTGCATGCATGTATGATATTTCCTTTTGGAAACAAGAACTGCATAGTGAACATGAGCATGATATTCAGATTGGGAATGCATACATCGACTACACAGATAGATGGGCAGGCACGTATGACCATTTCTGGACGAGTGCCCTTATATCTGACGAAACTCACCAGGGAATAACAGAAAATTGCAATTTTTCTTCGGATGCCACCGTTTCTGGTATCTGTAACGAGTACCAGGATAGAGCCTATAATGAAGCAGGCAACATCTTCATTTATGACATTTACGCACCTTTATGTGGTTCCTCTGCAACTTCTCCATCGGTATTAATTCTCAGTCGTTCTTTCTAGTATATAAATATTGTTCCCTTTCTACGGAAATACGTAGAAATGTAATTGTATTCTTCTTCTGAAGCAGATATCCAGTTATGATCCATGCTCAGACGACTACGTGTTAGCCTATTTGAACACACCTGAAGTGCAAAAGGCTCTCCATGCTAATGTTACTGGACTTCCTGGACCGTGGGAGGATTGCAAGTACTAAGAATCTGTTCAATAGCATTGCATGCCAACTCTTGATGATTTCTAGTTATAAACTAATGACAATTTTCTTACAGCTATGAAATAAATGGAGATTGGCAGGACCAACCTGACACAGTATTACCAGTCATTAAGAGGCTGATGGCTAGTGGAATCAGTGTTTGGATCTACAGGTGAGCCCTTCTTGTTTTGACCACTGGTTAAATTCTTAAAACAACTGAATCCCACCAAAAGAAACCGCTTTTACCTTTGCAATGAATGTGACTCGTAAACTTGAGTGCACTTTGCAGTGGAGATACAGATGGTATAATTCCAGTGACAACAACTAGGTACTCTATGCCCAAACTTGGGGCACCGGTTAAGACTCCATGGTACCCCTGGTACTCCCAGGGCGAGGTACGAGATTGACTGATCACATTTGACCTTAAAATTAGTGTGTTTTTGTCTTTAAAAACATAAAATTAAGATTTTCTCCATGACTACTTGTCACAGGTGGGAGGTTATGTGGTTGAGTATCAAAATGTGACATTTGTGACAATAAGAGGAGCTGGACATTTCGTACCAAGCTACCAGCCTGAACGCGCACTTACTTTCTTCTCGTCTTTCTTGGAGGGAAAGCTCCCTCTGGGCCAGAACTAAATTGACAGGGGCCAAGATAAATCTGAAGAAAATGCTTGACTATTTCGTTTGTTAGTTAACAACCACAGTCAAATGTTGATGTCATATTGAATGAGTCTTCCAAAAGCCAGTAGCTTCTACCTGGACAATAACATTGAGATAGCAAGAGAACCTTAATCTAGTCAAGAGAATCTTGTGCCCTCAATCCTTATGTTAATTCATCCAGATTCCAGATATATATGTACTCTTTGAATATCAAGAGAATTGCTACAAGATACTATGTTCTCTGTTTTTTCGCTTGGTTTGTGCATAGCCCTCAAGTCATCGGAAGTTGCTTGCAAATACAATATATTAAAAATGGGACATTTTTGCATAAAATAGACAAATATATGGTAATGAAACAACTAGAGTAGCTGTACGACAGCATTCCACTTGCTCTTAATTGCAACTTCAGCCAGATTTTGAAGGAATTCATATACGCTGATCTGCTTTAACATGTTCAGGCAACAAGATGTAGTCTCTCATGTCTATCGACAATGAGATGTCATGATTTCATCTGTTTTCCTGTCTGGCAATTAAGAAAACATTATAAGAATATAAATCTATTAATGCTGCAAACAACAGGGTAAATTTTCAAGTTAAACCAGAAATGATTTGATGTTAAAGCGTGTTACAACAAAAACTATGAATACAGCAATTATTATCAACCTCAGTAAATCAACATGGGCTCAATCCTTTCAAGATGCTTGAATTAGTCTTGTTTCTACGAATACAGCTTTCCATTTTGGTATTGAAACAATGGAAGAAAACAACAACTAATGGCTGAGAAAAGGGGAACTAACTGTGGCCGGCTACTGTGTTTGTTCATCCTTGTTGACCTGTTTATAAAAATCCTCCTTGTCATCCTCTTCCTCTTGGCCTGATTGTAAAAAAGATAATACGTGCCGTTTTCTGTTTGTATCATGTTACTGTCTTTACGATCTTTCTATAGAGTTTATTGACTCTTTAAAAGGAACTCTACTATTGGCCTGTGGCCAAGAACATAGTCAATACCAATGATGCAAGGCCAACAGCCTACTTGATACTTCCAATGACCTTCTTGTTCATCAAGGTGTCACAATATATATACCTATACTTAAATCATGTCATCGATGAAAAAGGACTCCTCTTGCAGATTCAATAACAAACATGAAAAGGGTTCTTCTCGCATTCCTTTCCATTCTATGCCTACTGGCATCTGTACAATGTTACGGTGGGAAACAGCGTGACCCTCTTGGAGAACTCATCAAAGTTCAAATGACTAAAAGATCATCAAGTTTTCATACTGAGGATGCTTCGGCTGAATATTCACCTGTTTATATAGCACCTCAGGATGGTTTAAAGGAAGCTGACAAGATCACAGTTTTGCCGGGGCAACCACAAGTGAGTTTCTCTCAGTTTTCCGGCTATGTGACCGTTGATCCTAATGCAGGGCGAGCATTGTTCTATTGGTTAACCGAGTCTGAAGACCCTTTGAACAAGCCACTCGTTCTGTGGCTAAATGGAGGTTAGTCTTTAATGTTTTCCTTCGGCTTTCATGTAAACTTATTGTCTGATCATGAAGATCATACTCTATAAAATGAGGCAGATTTTCGGACACCGAACTTGCCATCTTTTCTGTAATTTGTACTTGCTCACAAACTGCGAGTTGCAGGGCCTGGATGCTCTTCAATAGGAAGTGGAGCAATGACAGAACTTGGACCGTTTCGGGTGAATCCAGACGGAAAAACTCTGTGGCACAACAAAAATGCTTGGAATACTGGTGAGATTTCTAACAGCATGAATGAGTAAATTACTATATTTGCAAGAGCAACTTATTAAGAAAGTCACTATGGTTCTGGGAAATGATGCAGCGGCAAATATCCTCTTCTTGGAGTCCCCTGCTGGTGTTGGATTTTCCTACTCAAACACTACATCTGACAATGGCACAGGAGATAACAAAACTGCAGCAGATTCATATACCTTTTTAATCAACTGGTTGGAGAGATTTCCAGAATACAAAACAAGAGATTTCTACATAACTGGAGAGAGTTATGCCGGCCATTATGTGCCTCAACTTGCTCAACTAATACTCAAGAACAACAAAATAACAAACCAAACTATCATTAACTTGAAAGGGATTGCTGTGAGTTTCCACCTTTACGTCACCTCATTGCAATAAAAGATTTTTTGTCCCAAAGAAGTTGATGTATATATATTCAACTGTGGCATGATTTTCAGATCGGGAACGCATACGTCGATTACGAGGATGAGATGAGTGGCATGTATGACTATTTCTGGACTCATGCTCTCATGTCCGACGAACATCACGATGCCATTCTCAAGAACTGCAACTTTTCTTCAACGGCATCAGTGACAGAAACATGCCGAGAAACCATGGTAAAGGCAGATGCCGACAGGGGGAGGGTATTCTTTTACGACATATACGCACCGTTATGTGGTTCCAATTCCACGGCTCCCTCGGTAAAGTTCTCTATGAATTACCCATACTTAAGCACATAACAATATTGTTCTTCTTTTCAGTAAAAATATCCAATTTTTACACCTTTCTTTCTTCATTGAAAACAGTTATCTTCATATGATCCATGCTCGGATAACTACGTTTTCACCTACTTGAACACCCCAGAAGTGCAGAAGGCCCTTCATGCAAACCTCACTGGCATTCCTGGACCATGGGATGTTTGCAAGTACTGTAATCTACCACTCTGAAAAATTCTTGATCCAATAATTATGTCATAAAATGATACTGTGCTGTAGCTTAGAATAAACTACTCCATCTCAATGCAGTGATATAATCTCTTTGTTCTGGCACGACATGCCAGACACAGTACTGCCTGTCATTAAGGAGCTCATGGCTAGTGGCATTAGCGTTTGGATCTACAGGTAACTAATAATAATAAAGAGAGTTGTTCTCCTTGGAGTTTGTGTAACTACGGACTATAAAAACCTCCTCTCTGAGTCTGAGTTTCTAGAGTTTGAAAAATCAAACGACGCTGATAAGACAACCTATGCAATATTGACAGTGGAGATACAGATGGACGAGTTCCAGTGACAACAACCAGATATTCGATGAGCAAACTTGGCACACCAGTTAAGACGCCATGGTACCCCTGGTACTATGAGGGCGAGGTACCTTGAAAACAAAAGACAATGTTTTACAAATGTTACAATGCTTTGTTGTACCTATGTCTGAAAAAGATGATCTTTATGGTCGTTTCTTGATCACTTTGAAGGTTGGAGGGTATGCGGTTGAGTACCAGAACGTGACATTTGTGACAATAAGAGGAGCAGGACATTTTGTTCCGAGCTACCAGCCTGAACGTGCGCTTGCTTTCTTCATGTCCTTCTTGGAGGGAAAGCTTCCTCCGGGCCAGAACTAAATTGATGCGGTGCAAGATAAATGTGAAGGAAATGCTCGACTTCGTTTGCTAGTTAACAACCCTCTAGTGAAATGCTATTCTCACTTGAATGAGACTTCAAGGCCATTTTCCTTGACCTGGACAATAAAAGAACCAAAACATAGTGAAGAGAATCTTATGCCCACAATTGGTTATGTTAATTCATCCACATATTTGTACTCTTTGAATAGCAAAATAATTGCTAACAGATGAAGTGTTTTCTGATTTTTACATTAGTCGTCAGGCAAGTAGAAATTGCTGATGGACAGAATGTCTAAAAGAATGGGACTTTCTGCGTAAACTAGATGACTACCATGTTCTTAGTTTCAACTTCAGCAAAGTTTTACAGGATAACCTATATGTTGATCTTCCTAACACGTCCATCGACTAAGGTTGAGTGTCATGTTTATCAAGAAGGAGATCTCTGGATCTTGTCAATCCTGTGGTATGGCAATTACAGACCAAATATTTAAGCTAGTTCACTTGTGTGGCCATCATATTAAGTTTGATGAGAATGGGAGAAATAAGTATGATGGATGTGTAAAACAACAGGGTAATTTTCAAGCTACGCGAAACTGCTGAAAAAACACTTGATTCGGAGTTCTTAAGTTGTAATAAAGATTGACAGATAAACTAAGACGTACATAGTTGAACCAAGTTTCAGTTTCGACCACCTATGATATGAGCACACCTTGATGTTACAGTTGTTTCTGCAATCAATAGTGTGATCAGAAACTAGATCCCGATAGGCAACACTATGCAGAAAGTGAAATTATGATCCATACATCTAGTGACTTTCAGATGTTACATCACCACCACCAACGCCCCACCCCCCCTCCACCCAAAAGAAAAAGAGAAGAAACCCGTTGATTAGCAGTTTGCACTGGCTTAAACCATTTCATTCGGCTTGTTAACTTCAAGGAATTAAGAAACTGAACATTTGAAAACAGACATAATTCTGCTGTTAAAGCATGTAAAACAAGGATTAGAGGATTCGAGTCCATATGTCAATACGGATGAACCCTTTCAACAAATTTGGAATATGTTAGTTCCGGGAATATGGTGCCATTTCTGGCAATGAAACAACTGAAAAAACCAACTACTATCAGTTGAGAGAAGGGGAAGCAGACTATGGCCGTCTCTTCTGTGAGCTCATCCTTGTTCACCTGTTTATTGTCTTCCTTGTCGACCTCTTCCTCTTGGCCGGATAGTTGAAAAGATTTAATGTTCCGTTTTCTGTTTGTATCATATTACTGTCTTTACACTCTCTCCAAATAGAGTTCATTGATTCTGTAAAAGGAAACTCTGCTAGTGGCCAAGAACATAGTCAATACCAATGATGCAAGTCCAACAAGATCATAGCCAAAACCAATGATGCAAGTCCAACAAGATCATAGCCAAAACCAATGATGCAAGTCCAACAAGAACAAGCCTTTTTTATACTTTTAATGACCCTTCTCGTTCATTAGTGTGACCATATATATACCTAAATATAGATCACCCGATCGATGAAAAAGGAGTCTTGTGGCAGTTTCAATTGCAAACATGAGACGGGCTCTTATCGTATTCCTTTCTGTACTATGCCTAATGGCATCTGTACAATGTTATGGTGGGAAAAGGCGCGATCCTCTTGGAGAACTGATCAAAGTTCAAAGGACTAAAACATCAGCAAGTTTTCGTACCCAGGATGCCTCGACTGAGTATTCACCAGTTTATATAGCACCTCAGGACGGTTTAAAGGAAGCCGACGAGATTACAGATTTGCCAGGACAACCACAAGTGAGTTTCTCTCAGTATTCAGGCTATGTGACCGTTGATCCTGTGGCTGGTCGAGCACTGTTCTATTGGTTTACCGAGTCTGATGACTCTCCCAACAAGCCACTAGTTCTGTGGCTAAATGGAGGTAAGTCTGTCAACTTTGCTTCGGCTTTCATGTGACCTTAATGTATAAGCATAAAGGAATGTAGACGAAAATGGATTTTCAAACACCAAAACCGCATTCTATCAATCTGTCTCATAACTTTCCCCTTGCTGACAAACTTTGAGCTTCAGGACCTGGATGCTCTTCCATAGGAAGTGGGGCAATGACAGAACTCGGGCCATTTCGGGTGAATCCAGATGGAAAAACTCTTTGGTACAACAAAAATGGTTGGAACACTGGTGAGATCTCTAACAGCACAAGTGACTAAATTACTAAATTTGTAAGAACAACTCGTTGAGAAAATACTTTGATTCAGTGGCAAACATCCTCTTCTTGGAGTCCCCTGCTGGTGTCGGATTTTCCTACTCAAACACGTCATCCGACTATGTGACTGGAGATACAAGAACTGCAGCAGATTCTTACACCTTTTTACTGAACTGGTTGGAGAGATTTCCAGAATACAAAACCCGAGATTTCTACATTACTGGAGAGAGTTATGCCGGTCACTATGTGCCTCAGCTCGCTCAACTTATCCTCAAAAACAACAAAATAACAAACCAAACTGTCATTAACTTGAAAGGAATTGCCGTGAGTTTCGCACTTTATGCCTCCTGATATCATTTTTCGCGGGCCATTATTTTCTCTGAAAAAGTTGATGCATACATACACTTAAAATGTGGCCTGATTTTCAGATTGGGAATGCATACATTGACTATGAAGATGAAATGAGTGGCATGTATGACTATTTCTGGACTCACGCTCTCATGTCCGATGAACATCACGATGCAATTCTCAACAACTGCAACTTTTCTTCAATGGCATCAGTGTCAGAAAAATGCCAAGAAACCATGGATGATGCAGATGCCGACAGGGGCAGTGTATTCTTCTATGACATATATGCACCCTTATGCGGTACCAATTCCACAGCTCCATCGGTAAAAAATCCTTATTAATTTACTCATACTAAGCACATACTAATACCATTTGATCTTCTTTTCAATCAAAATAGCTAATGTTAACAATCTTTCATTCGTCAATGGAAACAGTTATCTTCATTTGATCCCTGCTCAGATAACTACGTTTTCGACTACTTAAACACCCCAGAAGTGCAGAAAGCGCTTCATGCAAACGTCACTGGAATTCCTGGACCATGGGACACTTGCAAGTAATATAATCTACCATTCTGAAATTATCTTGATTTAGTACTAATGTCACAGAGTGTAGCTTATGAATAAACTACACCATCTCAATGCAGTGATTTCATATTTTTCGAATGGGACGAGGCGCCTGAAACAGTGCTGCCTGTCATTAAGGACCTCATGGCTAGTGGCATTAGCGTTTGGATATACAGGTAACGTCTACAAACAACAGAGTTAACTGCCACAGGAGTTAGTGTTATTACAGGCTAACATTAAAGACACGAACGGACACTGATAAAAAATGAAATGTTGAAACACTTGCAGTGGAGACACAGATGGAAGAGTGCCAGTAACAACAAGCAGGTATTCGATGAGCAAACTTGGCACACCGGTTAAGACGCCATGGTACCCCTGGTACTATCAAGGCGAGGTACATCCAAAAGAAACAACGACCACATTTGCCAAATGTTAGAATGTTTCTTGTACATATGTCCGAAAAATATGATTGTTATGGTCTATTTTTTATGACTTTGAAGGTTGGAGGCTACGCAGTTGAATACCAAAACGTAACGTTTGTGACGATAAGAGGAGCTGGACATTTCGTCCCGAGTTACCAGCCTGAGCGTGCTCTTACATTCTTCTCATCCTTCTTGGAGGGAAAGCTTCCTCCAGGACAGAGCTGAGCATAACATCAAGACAAGTCATGTTGACAGAAGATTTCGTTCTTAGCTCAACACAAAGTTTGGATGTTAATTTTCTTGTTCAAACAATAATATCAAAGTTGCTGTGCAATGAAATGCATTCAAATTCATAGCAGTTCAATTGATTACACATGTGAAAGTCCCTTTGTTTGATGAAGAATATATATAATTTGTAGATAAGTTCGTGATGGTTTTCATCACATCATCATTTACGATTCAACGACCAATATGCAGTACTGCTTCTTCAATTAAATTTATTTATTGACACTCTTTCCTCTTTCAGATGATGTAATTTTGTGTTTTATATTTTAATTTAGTTTTTGGTGAATTATAGCTTTCTTTTACGAGGTTAGATATAATTATGAATACCTTTATCGTTTGAAAAATTATAAATACCCTCTCAAATAGTGAATAATTATATAGTCCATGAACTGGCGATTTTTGGTGAAAATTCGAGAGCTCCAAGTGGGCCATTTTTTGGTAAGCAGAACTGGCGATGCGGGATGAACCGGAAGCCGGGTTACAGTGCCATTACTACTTTACCCTTATTGAACTTTTTATATATTTCAAAAAATATATAAAATTATAATTGATAATTCAAGAGAACATTTTGGTTAGTTCTCCACAAAAATTGATTGAAAACCTAACAGATGAATGTGACTCGTGTTAGACGTATATTAAAATACGGGAGTATTTGTAATTTTTCAAACAATAAGGTGATATTTATAATATATCAATTTATCCCCTCCTTTTGTTTTCTTAAGTGAAAGTCTAAGATCCGAATATATTGAGCTAAGTTTTCAATAATTTAGGGTTAAAGAATTGATTGGGGCAATACTGAATGCGTAAAACAAGAATAAAATTAATTTACTTACATATTTAAAAAAAAAACATGTGTAATAGATAGCATTTACTTATATTTTTTAGGTCAAATTGAGTGGATTAGAACATGTGGAGAGAAGAGTATATTATCACCATTACATATATTTCTTTCCTCCCTCTTTCTTTTGTCCCTTTCTACAAAGTCAAGCATCACTCATTCAACCTAATATATATATATATCCTATTTTTCAAAATTATTTTTTCAAAAAAATAATAATAGTCACTCCATAAATATTCTAATCACGCATTCCACGTCGCTCACACACATACACCCCCCTCCCCAAAAAAAAAATACAAATTATGCAACTTATAAATTATAAAGTCTAGAAAATCAAATTAAACAGTACCTCACGTTGCACGCTGCATCAAAATTGTGATGTTTTATATACATTTCAATATAAAAATGAAAGATCCCATAATAATATTTGCACGTTAGCAAGACAGAAGAAACGTCCCGTAAGTCACCAAATTGTCATTACTTGATTTATATTTTAATTAGGATAAATAACACTATTGACGTTATATATGTCTAATTACACAAACGCTTCATATCCTCTATAAATTATAAGTACATTCATTGTGATTGTGATTGTGATTGTAATTGTAATTATAATTTAAATAACACCCTCTCAAAAACATAAATTTTTACAAACGTCCCACAAAAGTGTATTTTTAATTTTGTAAAGTATAAATAATATTATGTGGCGGATTTAACTTTGAGGGGTATCTATGTAATTTAGCTTTTAATTTATTAATGAGTTGAAAAAAGGGTTTCAAGATTGCTGTGCTACAAAGATTTGATCATATCCGAAGAAACGATTTCATGTCTTCATATATAAATATAATGGATTTATACGCAATATCCGAAGAAACTTATCGTCTAATTTGATGTGCCTCTCATTAATTAAAATAATCTTTTTTGATATAATAATACGCAATATGTTTTATTATTTTAGTTATGCTCAAAATATTTATCATAATTTTTAGTTGTAGACGACAATGATTGGGGTCGAAATCCACGCGACCTCCCTAAACAGACCGAATGATCTTTTAGGTTGATCGAGCTTGCTACCTCTCCCAAACAGGTACAAGGGCCCTGAGAAAAAGAGAAGCAGATTGTTAGCTTGTTGGGTGGTCCCTACCTAAGACCATTCGATACTTATATCGAGATTGTTAATAAGTAAGTCGCTAGAGCTCAAGCGATCTGAAGTAGAGTTTTGAGCGTAATTCATGTCTTACTATAAATGCACTAACCATGTAGTATTTATAATGTATGAGGGGGTTCAATTATCCAATAGTTGTGTGCCACATGTGTTGGGGTATTGGGCCGAGTCGCGGATCCCAACCCGAACCCATAAAAAAGACACAGATTCTTTTAGTAGAATTGCAATTTTAAACTCTTTCAAAAACAAAATAGTCTTTTACAAATAAAATTATGATTATACCCATCAGACGACTACCAAACATTTGGAACCCATGCATAGTTAATAATTATTCATCCTAGATAACTAAAAGAGTCTTCATTGTTCATCTTGTCCGGATTTTCATTAACGGGCTACATCTAATAGCTTTTTGGAGGGCGTTTGAGTAATTATGACATAGAGATATATAAATATATATTTTTTATTCGGTAAAATATTTTTTTTAATTTCATAGAATAAGAGTAAAATTTGATTTAGTACCACAACTATGATATATGTCGCTTTTGGTCTCAAAAAACTCATAATCAGATATTTTTTACCCCAAAAAGTCACGTGCATTGTGGTTACTGCACCATACATACAAAATGCTATTTATTATTGATTATTTAATTTCAATATTTCAACAAATGATGTAATCAATAATTAAAAATATTTTAAAACATTATCATCTAAAAAAATCAATTTGATGGTGCACTTAGAAATTGACATGTACCTCAAATATTTTTATGTGTACGATGTGGGTTTTTTCAACATCATCCGTATTATGATCATAATTATCAAAAACATATTTAAATTAAAAAATATGATAAGAATTGGTGTAATTAATTTTAATCTGACAGAGTCAATCAAAATCTATTCTTACACCTCATTTTTAGTCAATCGATATAAAACAAGTATTACATTCTTTTTTCTTACTATTTTACGATAATCTTTTCTTCTTAAGACGACCACTGACTTTGCTCATTCGAGGATTTCAGTTCAATGACATCGGACACTACATTATGGGTACATAACTTACTAAACTATGATTCACTTTTGATATTGTACTCTAAAGTTTATGTGGAGGATGACCTAACATGTACATATATATAAATAATTCTTACATTGTTTGATGCAATACATCAATATATATAATAAACAATAATATATTTACATAAAATAAAATAATTATCCAAACGTCTAGTGTTGTGACACCCTTTACGTAATTACGGTTCATCTCATAAGCAATAACCGTTTAATCTGTTAAGATAACTTCTATTTTCACTAATACATTATATAATTCTCATGGAATGACGTGTATCATCAAAATTTTATATTCAATCATCAACCTTAGTGTTTATGAACACAAAGGAAGGAGAGAAGTTCTAGTTGCTATAAAATTTAATGCAAAATCATTGAAAATTTGATATATAAGTAATTATGTCGCTAGAGCTCCCAATTCAAAAATTCTACTGCTGACCCACCTATTAATACTGATGATCCTCTAGTCACTATGGCCTATCCCTTGAGAAAAATAGTGGCAATGGATGAGTTGCCAACTCAGTAAGTAGAGTTAATTAGTCTATATATACGTGCACAACAAGTAAAGTATTATATAATTATACCAACCAATAAATATTCACCATATAATAACAACGTATATAAGAAGTAACACATACCCACTATCATATATCAGTCCACGACATCACATATGACTTTGTTTATTTTCTTAGGGCCGTGCTTACCCAAATTGGAATATATCATTCAACGATTTTATCGGCCATCAACATCTCAATCAGTATCATATAATATACAGTAAAAGATACCCGGCAAATGTGGTATTCACACACCATCCCAATGTGTAGCAATATCAGCACATGATATCACAATGAACATGGCATTCTCACACCACCCCTTGTGTAGCTATCAGCACAGGATATCCCCGTTGTTCGAAATATCCAGGTACCTAGCACATAATGGCAACTCCACATAACAACAAGACAATCCAAATGAATAAACAACAATTAACTATTAGATATACAGCACAAATATATAATCATATATATACTCATATATAAATTCAATTAACTATACTTACCTCAAATTCCAAACTGATTACGTTAATAGAAGAATCATTTCAACCTTCTTCTTTATCCTCGAGTCCTATAGTAAATTATAATTAATACTTTGTAAATATCGTAAATCCTAAATACAATATTATATAACATTTGTATATTTTTCATAAATCTTTTAATATTCTATTTATATCAAAATTCAACCCTTCGTTCCATCTTCGTTTAAATAACTACACTTTTTAATTTTTCTTATTTTTTATTTTATTTAACCTTTTTAATAATTACCATTACGTCCTACCTAATTTCTTAATTAATATAATTTACTTTTAAATATTATAATGAGCTCCAATTTACCCCGATCAAGTTTTAATATATTCGAATTTCAATCTATAATTTATTTGTAATTAAATTTAAATTTCTTAATAATTATCAATTAATTTTACAATTATGCATAAAATCCTATGAACGTCATATAATAAGACTCGAACTTATGAAATCCAACACCTCAAAGTCCCATTACCTAACATACTATAATGAGAATGTTATCCAAAAGTTGGTGTTGTATTTTTTTTTTTTTTTTTTATAGAGAAATGTAGTGTATTACTTCTTTATATTGGGGCAGAATTGGAGGTGTCCATTGCTGACTGCAATTTATAATAACCGAAACGGCGTTATCCACTTCCGTCACATTTTCATTTTTAAATTCGCGAAACGGCAAATCCAATCCTATATATTTAAAGCAATTCAGTTACGAAATCGGGTTATCAAATTTATCTTTATATTCCAATGACGTCTTTTAAAATTTCAAAACCAGCAAAAGAAAACGATCAAAACCAACGGTAAAATCAAAATTAATAGCAATCCAACTCTAATCATATCCTGAAATTACAAAAACTAATATGCACTCCCTCATTCTCTTTTTTACCATTGGCCTAAAATTACTGTTTTAAAATTAGGGATAATTCAGCTGCCATTCTATCATGTTTCGTGTAATTACACTATGGTCTCATGTGGTTTGAAAAATTACATCTAATATTTCTAATACATATTTATTGTCGATTGATTTATTGTAGGTTAAAAAAAATATTTTTCTTATCAAACTACTCTTATTTATCACCATATAATAATGTATGTGAGGATGTATATATTCACCCTGATACGGGTTGTTTGGTTAGAAAAAAGATTGTATAACCTGCAATAAGTCAATCATGATAAATATAAATTTTCATTCAACTTTTTTATTTATTTATATACAACAAATTCAGTAAAATTTGGACTAATGAATGAATTTAGTTATTAGATAAGGAACACATGTTAAAAGTATTAATTATAATTTATCAAATTATAATTAATTTACGTATAATTATATTAAATTTTAAGAGAGAACGAAATTTTATTACCGTTTAAAATTGACGCATACATTAAGCATTAAGGGATAAATTTGGACATACAATATTACAATAGGAGTAGTTAGAAGTGTCAATCAGTGTAAATTGAAATGTCGGAGTTTGAGTCCATAGACAACGCAATGAAGCTCTGATGTAAACGGCGGCTTCACCCCACCCCACCCCACCCCACGGGGTCAAATGTCAAATGTCAAATCCTCTGCCCACTTTCCTCCCCCTTTCCCAGCCCGACATTTATATAACGATCTCCATTTCACTTCTCCTCTTTGCACCAACTTTTACACACTCTGAAAATGCAGATGGAAGTCTTGATTCCATCTCCTGCTGCCGCCGACTTCCACTTCGACAGTGCTTCCACTTCCCCGTACATAAGCGCCCCTTCCAGCCCTCAACGCTTCGGCAGCTCTTTCTACAGCGCCCCCACCAGCCCCACCCGCATCTCCGCCTTCTTGCACGCCGGTGATGCCCATGCCCTGTCGGCGGTTCCTTTCGACTGGGAAGAAAAGCCTGGAATCCCTAAAGCAAAAGAAGCCCACATCAGTACTGCTACTTCTTCCATTTACGGGGATGCTGAAGAAGAATTACAGGACATAGATTTCGCGTTTGATTTCAGTGGGCAGTTGGAGAGGAGTTCCCTGTCGGCTGATGAACTCTTTGACGGAGGCAAAATTAAGCCACTGAAGCCACCCCCGAGATTTCAGTACGATCAAAACAGGCCCCTGGATTCGCCAAAATCGCCTCGTTCCCCCAAGAAGATCATTAGGGAAGCATTCTCCCCCCGCCACAGGAGGAAAGATTTTGACCCTTTCGCAGCAGCCCTGGAGCAAACCCGGAAAGAGAACGATCAACAAAATATGCACGACAAGAGAGGAAGAGAGAGAACCAGCAACTCATCCAGCACTGCTCCAGGCTCCAGAAATAAAAACTCAAGATCCTTGTCTCCTTTCAGAGTTTCAGACCTGCTATTCGACCCTGAAGAACCCGCAAAGAATCCTTCCACTACTTCAAACAACTCCTTGTTTTCCTCTTCCTCCTTCTCATCTTTCTGGTACAAGAAATGGAAGATCAAGGACCTGTTACTCTTCAGAAGCGCATCAGAAAGTCGGGCAACAGACCAAGAACAGCTCAAGAAATTCGCATTACTGAAAAAAACCCGTCAGGATGACGTGAAGAATTCCAGTTTCCGGTCGACAGACAGCGCTGGATCAGTGTCGAGCAGGAGGCGGCCTGGAGGGGCTCCAATTTCAGCCCACGAACTGCATTACACAGTAAACAGGGCAGTTTCAGAGGAAATGAAAAAGAGAACATTCTTGCCATACAAACAGGGATTACTGGGCTGCTTAGGCTTCCATCCAACTGTTCCTGAAATCTCCAAAGGCCTCAGCCCGACGGGTTCTCTGCCTCGAGGGTGAAAAATCGGATCAATTCCTCGCAATCCCTGGTTTTTGCTTCATCTTGTATTGTTTTCAGCTTTTTTCCTTTATTTTCTTTTATTTTTCCAACTTTTTACCTGTCCTGGTAAGTTTAGAAATTTCTACTATTAAAGCATAATACTCTTTTATGTATATGAAAAGAATTCAATTTGTTCACGTAATATTAATTTAATTCCTCCCATACTTTTGAAAGCCATCTTTTAGGACTATACCATTGTGGCAATTTAATATTGTATTTTCAGATAAATTACATCAATACCCATTTTTATAAAATTATAAATACATATCATCAAATTATAGCAGTTTCTTATTCAATAACAAAATTTTACATACTCATTTAAAAGATATAGAGTATCTGTATAGTAAAATTGGCATAATCTAAAAAACTGTCAATATGATTTACCCTATATTTTATATTCAAAAGGCAGAATAAGAAATATTGAACAATTCATATAATGTCCTAATATCATCTATCAAACCAAATGCAACACGATACATATCCAAACTTTTTTGAATTAAAGTTTCATATATTCTTCACCTTTTTTTTTCCAATACAATCAAGAAATGGTATTATTGATCACAAAATCATTTAAAAAATGTTGAGAGCATTGGAGAGTTTTTATTCCAAAGGGTCCACATATATTTTCGTATAGAAAGCACTTCCAGTTGAGGCATTTCACATACCTAATGTGACCCTTTTAAGTTTAATAACCTTTCAAGTATGATACAGTATCATTTGATCGTCATGTATAATGATTAGTTGAGAGAAACAAATAAACGTGCCATCACAACAAACGACTTTAGAACAAATCTCATAAGTGTATGCGTATTTATGTCCCGACCACATATACATCAAGATGAAAAAAATTGTCCCACCGTCCAATTATTTCAATTGCTTGTACATATGTATTTCTTACATAAGTATGTGGTGCATATTATTCTCATACATCAACACCATCATCAAAGAAATTAATTAAGGACACTATACTTTTCGAAAATATTTACCAAACACTTAAAGATTATGAATAATTTCCCCTCAGCTCAAGTGTCAGAAACATTACAAAAAATTTGAACAACATGAAAATGAGCCCAAATAAACATCATTACAAGGGGTCATGTGTTGATGAGACAATAGTAATTCTTGCAAGGAAAAAGTGTAGCCAACAACCCTTAAATTAGCTTTTTAATGAGAAAAGGTCAAAATTAGGTTCCATAATGCAGGAAAAGGAATTGAAATAAAACACTGTACACCTTTTTCTTTCCCTTTTGCTCACTTTGTTGGACATGAGGGCATATTGGGGTTGTTCCCAATAGATGAGGGCGGGATACATGAATGTCATTAGGGTAATGGTGGGTGTAATCATTTAGTCACAGGTGTAGCCCCCCTTTTATTTTCTATAGTAGAAAAAGATTGATTCATTATTCTTTTAATGATGACAGCTGATTGATCAATAAAGTCAATTTGATACCACAGAGTTTATTAAGGGTTTTCTTTTTTAGAATTTATTTTTGGGATGAGAATATGTATATATATAAATAATAGTAAAAGTTCAATAATGAGTTGATAAACACTTATGTTAAATAGTTACATACACTATTAATTTTATGGTACTATAAATTAATAATAAATTTGTACTTACCTTCTAGTAATATTTATACTAATAATACTAGCAGAAAGTCAGTTTCACTGATTGATCCAATGTGTAGCATACAATACACAATAATATTGTTAAAATTGAATGAAGAAAGCATAAAGAAATGTACCGTGGTCTTAAAATATCGATCATGGGCCATAATGGTTTTTCATCAGTGAATAGGCCATTAAGTGAAGAAAATCTCCCCAATCATAGGGCAGGACAACGAACACTCCTGATTATATTTGATTTTGATTCTCAACCCAAAGGAATTTCATCCCATTTGCACAAGTTTTGATCCAAAGCAACTCTTACAACCTTACCTTATTAGCCCCTGTTTATTAGAAATTAGGATCGGATATACTAACATATATATATATAGTTAAATGTGGAGGAGAATTAATGTAATGAGCGGTAATAGTTAATGGTTAGAGGGAAAGGACAGGGGGCCCCGGGCCGGGAGAGTGGTGGACTAGAGTCTGGTCTACCTGAGGCTGAGGGGATGGAAGATGCAGCAGCAGAAACAGAAGCAGGCTTACTAATCTTAGTTTGACTAATTGACTGCAAATTAAATGCAGTGTGAACATTGCGAGCAAGAAAATCAAACACGCGCGCGGTGGAATTCAGAATACAGCCCACCAGACCACACCACCACGTGCAATCACCGCCGATTTCCTTGACATACCACTCAACCTAAGTCAATTCTGACACTCTTCTTTCGAAACAACACCCAAATTTCCTCAATTAGTTATTGCCTCAATCTCATTGTCCCCCACCCCAAAAATGTGTTTATTTTGTCCCTATATATATATAGATATATATATATCATAGATGTTTAGTTAGGTATTTATACTTACGACTCTTACCTCAAAAATTAAAAGATTGCTAGTTCATAAGATATTCAGAAGAGTTTGGACATTGTATTTCAGAAACCACCAAGTAATGATCTTTGTAATAAGTGAAAGTGGAGATACTAAAGGGGTCCTCATCTCCACACCTACAAACAAATTTCAGGATGTTAGTACATGGTACAAATCAGAGCACAGATATTGCTGTGAACCTGTTTCCTGCAAGTATTTCTGTACAGAAAGTAGGAGCAGCCAGCTAATTTGATAGTGCTTGTTGCTCGTTCTGTCCCTTGAAGCTTCAGATTTCCTGCATTCATCATGTGGAGAAAATAAAAAATAAACTTGTTGAGGAGAGATCAACTCATATTCAGCTTAATTCAAATCACGGCATCATAATTTCCGAATGAGAAATTCTAGCAAAGGGGGTTGAACTACATAAATCAAGACAGCTTTCTTGTACAAGTGAACTCTCTGATGAGGATGAAGCTTAAGGGATGAACAGAAAAGTCATCTGGAGGAGACGGATTTTACACACCAAGCACTGTTTTCATGTCTTTTATGTCTGCAACGCAATAGTAGTATAATGAATTGTGATCCTGAAACTTACCCCTTACAACAAACATGGAGGAGCATCTGGAAGTAACTATGTATCAGCGCTTGTAAAGACCGAGAAGTGGTTTTTCTCTCTCTTCAACTCTCTTTCTAGCAGCTTCCCTAGCCTTAAGGGCAGCTTCTTCCTCTTTAGACATAGCTTTTGGCTTCTCATCTGGCCTTTTTCTCTTAACAGCAACTGAGGATGTAGCCCCTTTGACAGGTCTCAATGGATTGAGTGGTGTGGAAACCACACGTCCAGGTGGAGGTCCACTTTCAGAGGTTGAGGCAGACTTGGTTTCACCACTAGGTCTATTCTCTGATGCTGATGGTGGCTTCCCTAGACTAGGTTTCTTCTGAGTAGGGCCTGAAGCTGAAGAAACTTGAAATGCAGCAAGGGCCTCTTCTTGTGTCACCCATTTGCCTATTGCATTGGTATAGTATCACTAAAGCATCTGAAAGAAGAATCTTGATGCCAGAAATTATCAAGGGAAATTCATATACCTAGACTATCCATATAGTAGAAGCCGGAGTTGGGATCATAGTAATAATTATTCTTTTGATTATAGTAGTAGCCTGATGAACTGTCATACTCCCAATCTGTCCATCATAAAAACCATGAATAAAATAATAAAACACAAGGAATATTCAGTCAAGAAACAGTTATTGAATCATCATGGTATAAAACAGGTATGTGACAGTATAATCGAATCATCACGATATCAAGAAATTAGTAATGGAAAAAAAATTCATTTAAAAAATAGTATAATCAAGCAAAGAAATCAACTATCCATGATATGTGACGTAAAAACAGCGAGCTTGAGGGTCTAGTTTAACACATCATTTGACAGTCCTAATAAAATACTGCGGGTAGAAGAAAGTACTAGTTCATCTTTCACTGATATTGAACAGGTCGTTCACATGCCACTCTCACCATAGCTATGGAAGACACAATTGCCAGTAATACTAAACCTTACAAGCAATGTTCATTACAGTTAATACCATCTCAAACAGACAGGCAACATTCATTACATTGCGATCAGTTGACAATTTTCATCACATTCCCACATAAAATTCAGAGGGTTATCAAACGCATCTCCAAAGGAGATTATTATATAGGGTAGTGTGCAATGTGTATGCAAACTCATCTTACATGCTGAAACTCATACAAAGTTAAACAACCAATGTTTATCACCTCCAGACATGGTGGAACCATCAGCAATTCCTTGATTACTATCTTCAGCAATGAGTGCCTGTGCATTTGTGTCTCTTGCCTCCCGAAAAGTTGCTAAATCCTTCTCATAGCTGCGCTTTGCTTTCTGAGAAACATTGAGTAATTGTAAAAAAACTAGAGTGACATATCACCATATAAAAGAAATTATATATTAGCAATACATCACTGTCGAGATATAAATAATTCAGGCCGTTCAATTTTGGGATAGAAATTGAATATCAGAAGACACACTTCTAAAATTTATTCTGGGGATAACTACTCAGATAGCAAGGAACTTGTACAATTATTCCGAACTTCCTTACATATATATCAAAAAAGAATTCTCACACTGCACTGCATGACATCTAACATTCTCGACAATGGTAATATTAATACCTAGTTAATTATAGCTCAATTTGATATTTCTAAGCATGGATTCTTTTGCTACTCATTGATAACACATATGACAAAGATTTCAAATAAGTCGAAATGCATTATCATGTAATCAGAGATTAGAAGCTGTGGGCTGCCTTGTGAGAGATAGCATCTGGGTTCTAAATCCATAAGCAAAAGCGAAAAAAGAACATTGAGAAAATTCATAGAAAGGAGAAACCAAGTACAAGAGAAATCACTTCTGTGCAAGTGGAAAATCACCTCTATAACAGGCTGCAAATAGCTGTCTCACTAAACTAATAGCATTCATAAACACAAATGTGACATCTTGTGACCGACATGCCTTCGCTCGTATAGGCAACAAATAATCTATAAACATCAGACTTCCAGTCTGTGAAGACACAGGTCCACATGGCATAAAAGATAGTTACCCAGACTAGATAGTCAAAATCAGCAACCAGACAAATGAGGTATCAAAATACCAAAATTGAATTTCCCCTCTGTATTTTCATTGCAGTGATAAACATCAGACTTCCAGTTTGTGAAGACACAGGTCCACGTGGCATAAAAGATAGTTACCCAGACTAGATAGTCAAAATCATCAACCGGACAAATGAGGTATCAAAATTGCCTTTCCCCTCTATATTTTGATTGAGGTGGTCCCTTCTTTGAGAATAGAATTCTCTCTAAATAATGCAATTACTTACAGCTTCTATCTGTTCCAGGAGACGAGATGCTTGCTTTTGTTCTTTCTCTTTTGCAGCTTTCTCTTCCCGCATGGTATTAAGCCTCTTGGCAACATTATCCTTGTGTCGCTGGCCAAGCTCATGATTTCTAATGCTGGCAGGATTATTGGATATGTAAATTTTGCAGGTGTCACACCATTTGTTGCCCTGACTAACCCAGTACTGGATCATGGAAAAGAAGGGAAGTTTAGATCACAGAAACGACGTAGTCTACAATAAACGAAAAGGAGACATAGAAGAAGAACAGAATGACAAGGACTCCTGTCCTTGCAAATATCGGAAACAGGCATGCAAGCACACACTACTTCAGTCTAAGCTTATCCTTCAATAAGTTACAAAATTTGAGATTAGCCAAGAAGGGGAGCATCATATCCAGCTATGTTATCTTGTTGTGCTCAGAGAGCCATGAAAGTGGAATCCCATTCACATTAATGGATCTGATCACAGCATTTCGAATTTACAGTCTCTGTGGCAATTTTGCATTGGAAAATTTGAAGAATCCGGTTAAACCTTTTTGGTATCTCAACTCTATTTATTCTGCATCCTACAAGAAGGCCACGATTCCACGGTTGCAAATGCAGACGTATGGTAATTCGGATGTTCAAGCTGTTCCCTTAGATGGATACACGCATATAATTGTGATTATAACTAAAAAAGGAATTTTAAGCAAATATATTATCCTTATATCTAAATTTTTCCATCTTCAAATTGAAATTATTTGCAAGAAACGCGAAAAAAACTCATACCTCGGTCATGGCTGCAAATCACTGAAAAACAATTCTGGTTTGGAAGAGGCAGCAGAATCACCACTTGAATTTCGAGAATTTAGTCTTTCTCCAAATTCGAACTCCTTCACGCGGCTCAAATATTAAACCCTAATAAATCTGCAGTTCCCTCTTTTGTTTTCGAACTAGCAAGTGGGCAACGTGCAAAGGCGCGGTGTATTGGTGCCCGTACGAATTGGTAATAAAAAGTTTGTGATAAATTACCATCATCTCCCATGTTTAACATAATTATAAATATTTTTTATTCTTAAAAATTTAAAAATATTTTTTTATATTTTATCATTCGTCTAATAATGAGTGCCTTATCTTAATCTTTATAGTAAATTAATTAAAATATTATTTTAATTATAAATTATAATTTTATATAATTTAAATTTGTTATATAGTTTTATATAAATTATATTTTTATAATTTTCTTTATAATTAAATAATTAACCTTGTAGCTGAGTCTGTCATAACCATGTATGGTGCCACATCAGTTGGTGATTAAGGATAGTTTGATGAGTCATCAGGTGGGGTGGTCTGCAAGTGGTGTAACACGGTTGATAAACTTGCTGAGTCATTTGAAGAGCTGTCTGATGACTCGGCAGCACGAAAACTGCCAACTACGTAGATCTTTTTGTATAATGTGTGTGCGGTGCACTGCACCAAGCTTACTTTTGAGCTTATATGATGAGAGATCGGTGGTTTTCACCTACACTGCTCCTTGATAAACGCAGCAGATGAAGTCGGTATCTTGCACCTGGCTGGTCGAAGAATTTCACTAGGCGTTCGTCGCCTCCTCCTTTCTCTGCCGTCCTCTCACCTCTGCAACCCCCAATACTTACTTTCTCTCTCTAGGGTTTTTTTTGTTTTTCCGTAGAAAGCAAATCGATTTCTGAAAAGATGGATCAATCGTTCCTCCTAATGCTATCAAACCTCCTCCACCTCCACAACTACCTGGATCCGACCACCTCCCCCCTCCTTTCCTCCACCACCCTCTCCTCCGCCGCCGCCGATGCCACATCCACTTCCGCGGCCCCCCTCCTCTTCTTTACCCTTGCCTCCGTCCTCTCCTACCTCGCCTCACATCCCCCAAACAAAAAAAACCCCAAATCCACCTCCCCCTCCCCGTCCTCCTCCGCCGCAAAACCCCCTTCAGAATTCTCCGTTGCCGCCTTCCGTGCTCTCTCCACGGAGCACATTTGGGCAATGGAAGCCCCCCTGCGCGACGCTCAATGGCGATCTCTCTACGGCTTGTCCTACCCCGTTTTCACAACTGTTGTTGAAAAACTTAAACCCTATATAACCCAATCTCAGCTCTCTCTCCCCTCGGATTACGCCGTTGCCATGGTCCTCTCTCGCCTCTCCCACGGCCTAAGTCTCAAAACCTTAGCTTCCCGTTATGCCCTTGAGCCCTACTTAATTTCCAAGATAACGAACATGGTAACCCGCCTTTTAGCAACCAAGCTGTACCCTGAGTTCATTAAGATTCCTGTTTCCCGTCGCCGATTAGTAGAAACGACGCAGGGGTTTCAGGAGCTAACTTCCCTGCCCAACGTGTGTGGTGCCATTGATACTACACCGGTTAAGCTTCATAAGATTAGTCCTGACATGATTAATGGTTCCATGTATGTTTGTAAATATGGGTTTCCATCAGTTCTGCTGCAGGTTGTCGCTGACCATAAGAAGATATTCTGGGATGTCTGTGTGAAGGCGCCTGGAGGATATGATGATGCTACTCATTTCAGGGATAGTTTGTTGTATAATAGGTTGATTTCGGGGGATATTGTTTGGGATAAGGCTGTTAGTGTTAGGGGACAGCCCGTGAGGCCGTATATAGTTGGGGACTGGTGTTTTCCACTGCTGTCATTTTTGCTTACGCCGTATAGTTATAATAGGACTGGAAATCCCTCACAGAATGCATTTGATGAGGCGTTGATGAAGGGGAGGAAGGCGGTGGAGGAGGCAATCGGATTGCTAAAAGGGAGGTGGAAGATTCTGCAGGACTTGAACGTGGGATTGAATCACGCCCCCCAAACAATAGTTGCCTGTTGTGTATTGCACAATTTATGTCAGATTGCAAGGGAGCCTGAGCCAGAGCTGTGGAAGGAGCCAGAAGAGAATGGGCAACCTCCAAGGGTGCTGGAGAATGAAAAGTCCTGTTATTATTATGGGGAGACCTTAAGGCAGGTATTGGCTGATGATCTATATCAACGACTATCATCAAGATGAGCAAAACTCAAGAGCATTGCTTGCCTTATTTTGGGTGAAATGTAAGATTAACCATGCATTCTAGTACTAACATAAGTTAGCTTATCCCTTTTTCCTTTTATTGGTAATCATATCATATAGTTGATGAGAATGTTAACCTGATTTTGGAGTCTGAAACTTACATTGGAACATGTGAAATTGGAAAAGGTGTTATATCCTATACTGTTGCTGATCGAATTTGTTGCAAGAGGCCAAATGCTAATACTTTTTGCTTCTATGTATAATTGATGTAATTTTGGTGATAAATAATCTTTGCAGTTTGGCTAATTTCTTCTTTGCTTTCTTGTTTTAAAAAAGGAAGGAAATCTAATCGATCGCTCTCCTGATTCCTTGATAAACTAGTGCTCTTGACCTTCCTTGCTTTTAGGTTTGCTGCCAGTGGTAGTTCTTTATATAACGACAAAGAAAATGAGTTGTCCGGTACTCCCTTTGGATATGCATATCCTCTCTATTCATAAAACATTGATATCCTATAGTATGTTTCCCGACTAACAAAGAGCTCTGACAAACATTCTCTACTGGGGAGGGCCATATATCCTATAGTATGTTTCCCGACTCTTTCTCAGGCTATGATATCCTTGATGAATGATAGTCTAATTCCTCGAATGGACTATGATAGAATTCTCAGTCCTATATTTTATTTATTAAAGTATATTCTTTACTGAAAACATTTAATTAATTGAGCCCGTTCATCAGCCCGTGGTTGGAGCATAGGTCATTTTTCTTTCCAATATTCACTTGACTGGTTCTCCTGTTGTTGATTGTCCAGCACAACTCGATCGGCTCTTTTTGGCGTAAATTGGAACTCTTGAATCCTGCCATTGGCATGTCTTCTGCTTCTTCACCAAGAATACAGAAGAAAAATTATAATGGGGTTGTATTACTCAACTCCTGTGGCTGTTTATCCAATCTATGTCATCTCAAACACAGTCACGGTATCTTTGACGCTGCTCGGGTGGATTTCCCGCGCAACAGTTTCACAAAACCTGGCAATGTCAGCTTCCCATCACTCTGCCTTATCCACTCTTGAAGAACAGTATGGAATGGCAGCGAAGGACTAAGTGCAAGTTCCTTCAAATCACACGCAGAGAAATTAAAAATACTTAATACAAAAACACAGATTTTTCAAGATCACAGGAAAACAAGCTCAGGCTTACTGATACTAATTCTTCAATGAAGATAACCCTGTTTCCGTCTTTCTCAAATATCTCATATGCACAGCGAGCACGTTTTTCCCAACAGTCGAGTGCCTCTAGTTGACCGACACTCAGCGCAGCTGCACAGAACTCTTCAAAATACATCCTTCTAAATTGGAGTGCATTTAGCTGCATTCAAGTATAAACAGACAGCACAGTTCGAATGAAGTTCAGTATATGCGTATAGAAAAATAGCATTCTGTTATTACGGGGTTGAGGAGATCCAGAAAGTGAGACTCCTCAGCAGTATAGAAAAGTAGCATTCTGTTATTACAGGGTTGAGGAGATCCAGAAAGTGAGACTCCTCAGCAGCACCTGTCGCATTTTTCTTCAGCGCCTGCTTATGAGGCCAAAGACAACGTGAAAACTTTATTCAGACAAATTGAGGAGAGAGACAGCTAGAGGGCCTATTGCATTAGTTCACTAACCATTTTTATGGTCTCTAAAGATATGCCTCCGTTTTCATCTGGAAGCATCAATGCGAATTGCTGCTTTATATAAAAGAGTTCATCTACTGTCAATGTCTTGGACAAAGCCTGCAAGAACTTGCAAAGAATATTACACACTGCACTCAAAAGCAACAAGTTAAGATTGCAGAAGTGTAGAACAATCTTAAGTAACAGTTAAAATCAGTATTCCTCAACTCTCCACATCATAGAGTATTCCTCTATAAGTGCAAAGATAAGTTTCTGCTGACAAACGAACCTTGAGAAACACCATTTTGATCTTAAAAACCACATTAGAAAACTAAATTTCGTTGTAGTATCTATGGCAGAGTCCAGAGAAACTTGGTCCCATTTCAAGTTTAAGTAATGTACACACCCCTAAGGCAGCCTTACGCAAAGATGATGACCGCATGTAGGCTTTCATGAGTCTGAATACAAGAATATCAAGTGTGAGTTTTACTTTGTTGTGATTCTGAACCCATGGATGACCTGCAAACAGAAGAGTGTAGGGTATCTGTAACAAGAAAATGAACAATCTGACATCTGAAGTAAGAAAAATGACTCACACAGAGCCTGAGCAGCTGATATTCTCCGGCTAGGATCTTCATCTAATAGGCGGCTGACAAAGTTCTTCGACTCAGGAGATAATGATGGCCAAGGATTTTCATCAAAGCTTGGATTAGCTTTCAAAACAGCCCTAAAAAGGCCAGACTCCGTTCTAGCCCAAAATGGGCGGCCACCACATAAAAGAATATATGCGATAACACCGATACTCCATACATCAGCCTCTGCACCATATAACCTGCGCAAAACTTCAGGTGCGACATAATATGCACTTCCAACAACATCGGTAAACTTTTGATCTGCAATCGACAGCCACAATTGGGTTCCAGCCAAATCTCTGAAATAACATATACACAAGATATCAAGGAATCCAGGTAGGGAAACTAACCTGGCCTGACAAAATCTGATAATCCGAAATCAATAGCTTTCAACTGGGAACTTTCATCTTTGCAGGTAAATAGAAAATTCTGCAAGATGAAGGCGGCTACAACCTTAGATAACTGAACAAAAGGAAGCACAGAAAATTCCACTGCTAAAATGTGTACTAAATCAGTATATAGTTACCTCTGGTTTAATATCCCGGTGCACCACGCCCTGGAGATGGCAAAAAGCTACAGCATTCAGAATCTGTATGATGACAGCCTTTGCATAATCTTCAGAAAATTTCCCACCTCTAATACAGCAAATGATGCATTAAAAAGCACTCATGTTTAGGAACATCTACGAAAGGAAAGCTTTGATGCTTTTAGATTTATATCCTCAAAAAATGTTAAGAAAAACACCTTGCCAGTATCCTATCTAGGAGCTCTCCCCCTTCACACAACCTGAAATTAAAATACATTGGATAACATAGTTCACTTCCGAATGGTTGATAAGCCTATAATCAAAAACTCTTCCGGCAAAAAATTCAATTATTATAAATGTTCATGGTAGCCCATATCATTCTCAACTGACAGGTTAATCTCCTTAGTGAGGTTAATGTTCGAAAGTGTTGTGTCGTCTCAAGAAACAGAGTTGGATGCTTACTCCATTACTATATAGACATTGTCAGCATCTTCAAATGCATCATAAAGCTGTACGATATTGGGATGTCCTGTCAAGGCACGCAGTATCTTAACCTCTCTTCTAACGTCTTCAATAGCGATAGCTGTTGTCATCTACCAACAAAAATGAAGAAAATAGACAGAAAATTGAGAAACTTCAGCTACAAGAGAGAAGCAAAGATGGAGGGATAATTTACTCCAACTTTTACTCAATAATCATCACATAGCATCTTACACACAAACGCACACTTGAACATGCATCGGTTTGTTAGTAATATGCATAATAAACTGTTGTTAGTGTACGGACCTTGGACTTGGGAATGATCTTTACTGCGACTTTCCGGCCTTGAAGTTCACCCTTCCTGGCAATGGCGGAGCAGGTATACCCAAAATGCCCCCGTCCCACCTCCTCCCCAACTTGAAACCTGCTCCCGAACTTGTTCGAGAACCCAAAACTCTTATCGAGCTCCGGTTCTTCCTCCTCCCCCTCCTTTATCGCTCCAGCGCTAGGCTTCACCGCGGCGTGCGTCCTCAAAAGCACTGCCTTCAAATGCTTCGCAGGCGACGGCGGAGGAAACGGGCGCCGCCGCGGAGTCGTGAGCGGCGTTTGAGGAGGTGGGTTGTTTTCTGGCGGCTCCGGGGCATCTCTACGGGCGTAAGGGTTGGGTTTTGGAGGCGGCTTGGATGCGCAGAGTCCCATGGCGGGGGGGGGGGGGGTCCGCTTCAACGATCCCGGAGAGTGAGGAGACTTATGCAGGGGCATATACTGAGCCCTGTGGAAATGGATGGCTAGCTTTGTAGTAAGAACTTGCAATCATTTTGGACTCTTCTACAAAATCATAGATATTCATTTACTTATATTTATTTTTATAAAAAAAACTTATAATATAAAATTTAAGAGAGACACCGGATAAAAATACACATACATATATATATTCGTCTTTGAATTTTTATATGGATATTGCTGGTAATTTAAATTCAAATGGAAATAATAGATTACACTTTATAATTACTTGATGATTGATATATATCATTTCATTCATAATAATGGCTTCATATTTGTATGGATTGATTTACATTTGGGTGTCATTGTATATAACTCATGTCATGTCGCATTGTTTCAATGTCGTCCCCTCCCTGGAATGGAATGGAACACCTGCTCCTGCACCTCTTGCTGGCATTACATCATTTTCCAAACTTGAAATCTGCACGGATTAGGGGGCCTCCATTTTAGGTACGTTCAATTAATAGCAGCCATTTTAGATCTTTAGCTTTTGTATTTCTTTTTCCCGCAGGGGGATTTTTGTATCCAAGTATTGAGTTGTTCTCCTTGGAATTATAGTTGGTCTATGGTTTTATGGGACTGATTATTGTACCGTGCCTCGTATTTCGCCTTAATATATGCAAGAAAATTTGAAATCGTCACACTATTATCATTTTGGAGGGAGAAGAAAATCAAGAGAGAGAATTACAAGTGTCCACACAAAACTTCGTGTTTGTAAAATGAACAAATAATTTTATTGATTTAAAAAAAATAGATACAATCTCTAATTTGAATATAATCCCCTGATTATTCATTTCGAATGTGGATCTAAGGGCTTAAAATTTATTCTTGAATGTGAGTGCGTAACTCTTCCAAATTTGTAGAGCAAATTACGTGTCACCTTAAAATTTAGTATCAAGGTTTGAAAATTTGATATCGAGGAAGACGTAGAACTTTTGCAGTTGCAATGCTTCATTGTTGCAGAGAATTTTTGAACTTGAATCCCTTTGAATTTGTAGTGTTGTATGAAATGACTTGTGTAGAATGTGTATGTCCTCTTATTGATTTGGGTGGTGGAAGCCCTTATTTATAAGAATGAACACACTTTGACTTGCAACTTGGACTTATTTTTATTGGATTTGAACACCGTAGACTTTGATTTAGATTCGTCAGTTATCAGATTGTACTTGAACATTTTTTGACCCAACTAGTTAATTCAAAATAAAATGTATTTATCTTGGTAATCCACCAAAGTACGTAAGACCCAAATTTAGCATAGACTCTATGTGAATTTTGATTTAAATACATTTAAAACCCAAACTAATTGTGGATTTTGTTTTGGAACTCAATTATTAATCAATTTATTTTTATGTTTTTAATTGATAATTTATTCCAAAATTTGATGTAAACAACAAGAAATGCTAATTTTTTAAAATGACTAATGTGATACAGCACCGAATCCTCGATCAGTTCGTGGACATAAAGCGAACAACACAAAGTCACCTAATAAATTATACACAAACAAATCGCAGTCAGAGACACAGACACAGACGCTTCCATGGATAGATACCATGTTAAGTGAGATGTCGAAGCTGAATTCTTAAGATTAGTTCATTTCAAGGTTGAGTTGATGGTGATGTCAAGTTAATGCGTTCACAACTCCAACTTCCAACCATACTTTGGACTGTTGTAGTCGTATCTTCTATCCTTGACTTCCACAAGAGGACCTCAGATATTTACATCCTAGGCCCAAATGCATAATTGCCCAGAAAAAAAGAGGAGAAAGAAGAAAAGTGTGGAAAGCAAATGAATTATTCCTCTACATCATCATTGATTTCATGTTTAATCCACCAAGATTGGTCTCCCTAGTAGATATTACAATCAGATTAAGAATTGAAATAGCAACCCCACTTTCTTGATACCGTCAAGTTGGCCTTTGTTGACACGTCTCAACTACTCGCAAAGGCCAATTTCATTGTTTTACATGGAGATTTCTTTACGTGCCTGTGAAAACCCAAGAAGTAGGTATCACCACTGATTGGTTCATCTCTGGTCATAGTATGACATGCATTTGTGGCCATACAAGTCGACCTTAGAAGTCCACAAGCCACAATCAGCCTCCAGGACAGATGAGCAGAGTTGAGATTAAGATGTATGGCTATTGTTTACCATTTGGCTATGCTCATCTGAAACAAGAAGCCATGTTAGATATATGTCATGAAGAGCACCCGCAAGAAATCAATTTATGACAACAGAAGGCATAAGGTATATTGAGATAAATAGGAAGTGGGAACAAAGTGAAAGAGTTCTCAGGTATTTTTGCTTCAACTACACTGGTGAAAATGGAGCAAACCAAGGTGAGCCCTTGGTCAATCTTTACTCTTTAGTGGCATACACTGTTGAGAAGTCAACAATGTGATTGATTCTCACACCATAAAGCAATAGACATATATCAATGTAGAATCAGATTATTGAAGACTCTCGGGAGGATCTCAGTGGAAGTCATGCAATCACATCACTTACTTGTGTAGGAAAAATCTAACATACTAAAAAATGGAAAGTAAATGTTGACAATGCATTATGCATTTGAAGGATATTTTAGTGATCTCAGTGATATAGTAGATAGTCCCAGAAATGTAGGTTTATCATGGTTACCTTAACAAACAAAGTTGCGTCATTCTGGAACCCCCAAAACAACTTTGAGATAAAGCTCCACAGAATTTGTAACCAAAAGGCCAAGAACCAAGCTATATAAACCTAGAACCACAGTTCAAATTGAGTTTTTCAACATATTGGCATAAGAAAGAGTAGAGTACAGCATACTTTGATGCTGCACAAGAACATAAATGTAGCTATGATCTCCACCGCGGACACATACGACACCAACTTTGCAGTATTTCAGATTAACAAACAGAATCAGTCATGCATCCCATCCAGTGAACCAGAACACCATCCTCAGACAAGTACTCTCCAACATAATATTCCTCAAGTCAAGATGTGTTGTTTAAGACAATGTTTGGATCTTCTTCATCAGAATCAAACTCGACCTGCAAGAAAATGAGCAATCAAACAGTCAGCTGATAAGCAATTTTACTTCATAAAAGCTTTATTGCCCACAATTACATAATCAAAAATGGCAAGAAGAACGACCAAAACCAGCCTCTGGCTAAAAATTCAGCATTTTCCAACAGAATTGACAACTAAAAAGTGCAAAACTAAACTCACATTTTCATCCTTAAACCACCTGCCATGGCAATCACGCTTCCATCCAGCAGCCGTGAACTTCAGTTCCCTCTCTTGACGCTCTCGGTAATCTAATGGCTGCATCTCTCTGATGAGTCCCTTGTGCGATCCTTCAATTTCAATAGAACTACCGTTACTACCAGAATCTCCACCACATGACGTCACCAGATTACCTATTGCAGATTTCATCTCTGGTTGTTCAACTCCACCAGGAAACACCTCAGAAGCAGCTTGCCGTGCTCGCTCAATTAAGGGTCTGCTAGTTGATTTCCGTTGTTTAACTGAGGCGTTGGCCACAGCGTTGGTGCTGACACAATCTGATAATGCCAATCGCTTATTAACCTCTTCTTCCATAGCCAATTCTCTATCTTTATGCCTCAACTCGGCAGCTCGATGCCGTGAACCATTCACATGTGCCTGGATACAAATTCCAAAGATTTTAGGCGTTTCCATTGAAGGTTTCTTATATGAATTTGAATACATGGAGTCTACGTCCATATATTCAACGTAATACAAACCTCACCAATAAAGTCAAAGTTACAAATTTTCAAATCATTAGTGTTTCTTTTCTCAGACAAATGAAATTAAAACTAATAGAACAAAAATCAATAACTGATATCACGCCACCTCAAGTTTTAAATCCTTAAACCCAAAGGCAACCTATTACTTCTCCCAAAACATTGAATTGATCAGAAAACTTTGCATTATAAAGGAAAACACAGAACGTAATCTTAAAGGTTTTACAGTAATTCTTACTGAGAGCATAATCGGAGTGTCGAGTACGGGATTGTTAGGGCAGATAATGCAAGCGAATTTGCCATTGGGAAGTTTCTTGTAGGCAGAAGCTTCTAAGCCTTCGATAATCAAATCGTCGACTCTTCTCTTCCGGTACTGCGCCTCACGAGCCCAGCTATCGCCGCCGAACACGCTCATCTCCACATAAGTCTGTAACTCGGCAACGGAAAATTTCCGAGCAGATGAACTATCCGGCGAGCTGGCGTCCGCTGGATATTAAAGCTGATCTTTTCCCCGTAAAATTGGAGATAACTCCCTCGCATTTGAACTGGTTGCAATTTGACCCTCTAAAATGTCCAAAATTGTATTTTAATCCCAAATATTTAGCTTATATTGGGCCTATTTTGTGATCCATTTTTAATTGGGCCAACTTCTTGGTTACTTTGTTGTTCAAAATCTTATTTCTGATCTTTTAATCTTCAACTTCTCTTTTTCTTTTCATAATATAATATATTTTCAACTATGATTGCATATTTAAATAGTATAGAACAACAGAGTGATCACAAGAAAACAACCATATTATTATTTCAAAATTAAAAACCACATCATAATTTGGAATTAATCATATGATAATTTATATCAAAAATTAAGACAACATTACATTAACCCTCTGATTATTCGTTGAAAATCGTTTAAATTACAAATAGAAACGAACATAAAAGAAACATCTCATCTCTTTCCAACATGATCAATTAATACCAACGGATCAAGGGCCAGACGGCGAACTTCATGAGGCCAGCCTTGCAATGGAGGCCGTTGTGCTCCCCGCACGCGAAGTAGTACGGCTGCCATCTCTTGAGCACGAACTCAAATCCCTCGCCCGCCCCCTCATTCACCTCTCCTATTTTCTTTGCTCTTCTCAGGTCGCAGCTCCGGAAGCTCCAGAAATCCGACAGTAAATACACACTGTGGGGGAATGTGGTGTCGTTTGGTGGATCATATTTGAACACTGCATCCATGCATGCACCCAACATGTATAAATAATTAACTCACCAATATATAACTGCATGCACGTTATAAGATGGAAACTTAGATCAATTAATACGTACCCAAAGTATCGTTCAAGTAAAAGGGACCATTCTTGATAGCCCAGTCCGTGTAGTTATAACCAAACCGCCAGTTTTCTGATCCACCAACAACGAATCTGCTGGAAGGCTGCTTGTGCCTATGTCCCCAGAACCAGTAGTCATTAGCAGTATGGTTCCAATTTGGTACTGCAACAGTGTGATTCCAGTTTGCTGCGGCAGTGTAGTTCCAGTTTGCCATCCCAATCCCAAACATGAAAGCAGCTGCCACCACAACAAGTAACAGTTCTGCACTTTTCACACCCATATATATATATGGCACGTTACTATTTGTATGTATAGTGTAATAGTGATGCGATATGAATATATTGATAGTGTAATGATTTTTGGAAGGTAGATCAGATGGGTATTTATAGTTATACTTATGGGAATGAGTAGTCAAGAATGATATGTAATATATAATTAATTATGATGTTAAGTTGGTTGGTGAGATGAATGGTGATGGAGGGAAATAAGAAAAGACTAATATACCCTTAGTATGAAAAGGTAGGGACAAAGGCGTAAAAAGAGATATTAAACCTATCACTCACGTGGATAACCTCAGATACGGTTAAGGGCAATCTGATACCCGAAAAAGTTGGGCCACGATCGCAAGATGACTTATCGTGGAAGCGGGTCTTAGGATCGTGCAGAGGACACGAAAAGGGATCAGTATAAAAAGAAGAAGGAAGAAAGGAAAAGGGGTTGGTCTAGCTTTCATATTTCACTTTTTATATTCTTTAGTATTCCTCTTACCCGATAAAATTCTCTATACTGACTTGAGCGTCGGAGTATCTACGCCGGAACCTATCCCGGCTAGGTAACGCGTATTCTGTTTTCAGGGTATAAAGGGTTCGATAGAGGGACAGGGGCGATAACAAGCGCGACCCGCGATCTCGGTCGGATCATTTGGCGCCGTCTGTGGGAACGTCAGGTGACGGATTGGAACGCGTTGGAGACATGGAGACGCCTGCAGAAGATCAAGCACCCGTTATACACTTACCACGGCAAGAAATGGATACTCCCATGACTGATCGGGAGGGAACCGTGCAACTGACACGACGGGAATTACAACAAATGATGGAAGAAGCAGGGAGGAAGGCGCTGGTAGCCTATGAGAGGAGAACGGCAACTCCATTGGAAAAGGAAATAGCGGGAAAAAGGTTGTTTCAGGAAAGAGTCGAGGTGCAAGACAATGAAGGAATGAGTAGACCGGGGGCGAATAGGAGGGGTCCGCAACCCTCTGATGTGGGATCCAGTAGCAGGGCCTTAAGTCGTCCCAGGGGACCAGCCATATCTCGTGCTGAGGTGGATAATGTTAGTAAGCAAATAGCCCAGTTAGGAAAGCAAATAGACGAACTCAAGAAGAGAGGCGAAATAGTAGCTCACAATCGTAATTCGCCATTTGCTAACCGTATACTTACTGAACTGGTCAACCCGAGCTTTAGGATGCCCGACCTCCCGAAGTATGATGGAACTCGGGATCCACAAGAGCATCTGGCTGCTTTCGATATGGTAATGAATTTATATGGACAGTCGAGCTCTATAATCGCCAAGTTGTTTGTCACCACGCTAACGGGAAAGGCCCAAGAATGGTTTACGAACTTGCCCCCGGGCAGCATAGATACGTATGAGCAACTAGCACAAAAGTTTGCATTCCACTTTGCGAGCAAGAGAAAACAGAAAAGATCAGCTACACATTTATTTACTATTCGACAAGGGGAAAAGGAAAGTCTGAAAAACTTTATGGGACGTTTTAATAATGAAACGTTGGAGGTGCAGGATCTTAGGATAGACATGATGACCAGTATCCTAATCCATGGTTTGAAGAAAGGAGTTTTTGCATCGGCTTTAGCACGGGACCCGCCAATAGATGCAGAGCAGTTGATGGCAGTGGCGCAAAAATACATCGATGAAGAGGAGATGAATGCGATGAAGGATGAGGAGTGGAGGGTTACATCAGAACGAGCAAGAGATGGGAGATTCACCAGAGATCGGGATGCGCGACCAAAAAAGGAAAAAGAAAGGGAACCTCCTTATCAGCCGAAATATAGCAGGTATACCCCTTTAAATATGACTAGGGCTAAAGCCCTTATGCTGGTGGAAAAAGATAATGTTTTGATGTGGCCGAGACATACGAGGATTACTCCAGCTAAAAGACATTCGAACAAGTATTGCCGTTTTCATCGAGAAAGAGGGCATGATACGGAGGAATGCTATCAATTGAAAGACGAGATAGAGCGACTGGTGCGACAAGGGTATTTCAGGAGGCAGAACCCTCATACTTTTGAAGAGAGACGAGATGGGAGAGGCAGATCGAGTAGTAGGGACCGCAGGTCAAATTGGGCAGGGGAGCGAAGGACTCAAACAGTGGCGGAGAACGCGCCTGTGAAAGGCATTATCCACACTATTGCAGGAGGATCAGAGGGATGGTCGAGAAGAGCTAGAAGGAGATTCGAGAGAGAGACTAGGTGGGAGCGACGTAAGCAAGGGGTGCATATAGCGAGCACCCACGAGATCGTATTTGGAGATCAAGATGCAGGAACCAGGGTCGTGACAGATAACGATCCCATGGTGATACGAATGGACATAGCAAACTTCACAGTCCATAAGGTTTTGATAGACAACGGGAGTTCAGCAGATATAATATTTAAGGAGGTATTGAATAAGATGGGGCTTGATAATATAAGGTTGGAGCCAGTCACGATTCCCCTGGTGGGGTTCGGAGGAAGCGAGGTCGCATCACTGGGGACAGTGAACTTACCGGTCTCCTTGGGAGAAGAGCCGAAACGTAAAACATTGATGGTAAAATTTCTAGTCGTTGATATGCCTTTTGCTTACAATGTTATCCTGGGGAGACCTGGGCTTAATTCTTTCAGGGCAGTTGTATCAACATATCACCTTAAGATGAAGTTCCCTACTCTAGCTGGAATAGGGGAGGTTGCGTGCGATCAGATAGAAGCCAAAAGGTGTTATAATTTATCTCTGGGAAAGAGTGAAAAAAATGAAAAGAGAAAATTTCAAGGAGAGAAGAAAGAAGATTGGCAGGCACTGAAAGCGGGGAGAATCGAACCCGTTGACCATAAAGAGGTAGAGTTGATACAAGGAGACCCGACCAAGGTCACCAAAATAGGCTCCAACTTGGGACAGTTCGAGGGAATCCTGATTACCTTTTTAAGAAGTAACGTGGATATGTTTGCATGGGATCCGTCAGATTTCCGGGGTATAAACCCCGAGGTGATAGTACACAGGCTAAACGTAGACCCATCCATGCGACCTGTCCAACAGAAGAAACGAACTTTCGGAGGTGAAAAAAATGCGATCATCGAGGGAGAGGTGAATAAACTACTTAAAGCAGGTTATGTATCCGAGGTTCAATATACGGATTGGTTGGCCAATGTGGTCGTGGTGCCGAAGCCAGGGGGTAAGTGGAGAATGTGCACAGACTTTACGGATCTCAATAAGGCATGTCCGAAAGACCCTTACCCGCTTCCCAGGATTGATGTCCTAGTTGATTCGACGGCTGGATACAAGACATTTTCCATGATGGATGCGTATCAGGGATACCATCAGATTTTTATGGCACCAGAAGATCGAATAAAAACATCCTTTGTAACTGACCGTGGGATTTATTGTTATAATGTTATGCCTTTTGGATTGAAAAATGCAGGGGCAACATATCAAAGGTTGGTGAACAAGATGTTTGCTCGACAGATAGGGAAAACCATGGAGGTGTATGTGGATGACATGTTGGTTAAAAGTCAACAACCAGACGGTCATTTGGAGCATTTGAAGGTAGCTTTTGCTATCATGAAAGAACATGGGATGAAGCTTAATCCTAGCAAGTGTACATTCGGAGTAGGCGGGGGCAAATTTCTTGGATACATGGTCAGCGAACGTGGGATTGAAGCTAATCCCGAGAAGATAGAGGCCATACTGAACCTGAAGTCGCCTACATCCATTAAGGAAGTTCAGAAGTTAACAGGTAGAATTGCTTCTCTTAATCGCTTTATTTCCAGATCTGCAGATCGCAATTTACATTTCTTTAAAATATTGAGGAAAGTAAAAGGATTCAATTGGACCGAGGAATGCGAGCAAGCTTTTCAGGAGTTAAAGACTTATCTGAGATCGCCGCCTCTTTTGGCGAACCCTAAAGAGGGGGATGTATTATATCTTTATTTGGCTGTTTCTGATAATGCGGTTAGTTCAGTATTGATAAAAGAAGAGGGAAAGATGCAGAACCCGGTGTACTATGTAAGTAAGATGTTGCAAGGAGCGGAAACTAGATATGCGGAGATCGAAAAGTTAGCGTTGGCGGTGGTGGTGACAGCCAGGAAGCTAAGGCCATACTTTCAATCACATCGGATAGTGATACGAACTAATCATCCACTCCGAAACATTCTTACCCGACCAGAGGCTTCGGGTAGAATGATAAAGTGGGCAGTTGAGTTGGGGGAGTTCGACATCACCTATCAGGCTCGTACAGCAGAAAAAGCTCAGATTTTGGTTGACTTCATGGTGGAGATATCCGGTACTCAGAAAGATGTAGAGACATGGATGTTACATGTGGATGGATCCTCCAATGCTAACAATGGTGGAGCAGGGATATTGATCGAGGGACCAGCAGGCATGGAGATTGAGGTCGCTGCTCGATTGTCTTTTCCTGTTACAAATAATGAAGCCGAGTACGAAGCTTTACTCTTGGGTTTGGAGCTAGCATTAGAAGCTGGAGCGCAGATTCTTGAAATATACACGGACTCGCAACTAGTTGCCATGCAGGTTGAAGGAATATATGAAACTAAAGAAAGATCTATGACAGATTATCTGAAGAAAGCAAAAGAATGGATGCAGAAATTCTCCAAGTGCACCGTGCGGCAAATTCCCAGGAATGAGAATGAAAGAGCAGATGCGTTATCAAAGTTAGGAGCCACGCTGGCAGGAATAAAGAATAGGAAAATCACAGTGATCGTAAAAGAGCGATCAGCGATCTCCGAAGGAATAGAAACTAATATGGTAACTTCAAGATGTCTGTGGATAGAGGATATAGCAGCATACCTGAGGGAGGGGATTTTGCCTACTGATGCCGGACATGCTAGGCGCATTAAATTTAAGGCTCCAAGGTTCGCCTTAGTTGGAACACAATTATATAAAAGAACAGTTGAGGGACCCCTCCTCAAATGCTTAGAAGACGCACAAGCCAGGTATGTTCTACGAGAGATTCATGAAGGTAATTGTGGAAATCATTCGGGGGCTAGATCCTTAGCTCAGAAGGTGACCCGGCAGGGATATTTCTGGCCCACACTAATGAAGGATTGCAAGGAGTTCGTACGAAGATGTGAGAAGTGCCAGAAATTCGCCTCACAAATCCACACTCATGCGGTCCCGATGATCCCTGTCCCCATCACATGTCCATTCGACCAGTGGGGTATAGACATTATAGGACCGTTTCCTCCAGCACGAGCTCAGAAAAAGTTTGTCATAGTTGCAGTAGAATACTTTTCGAAATGGGTGGAGGCAGAAGCTGTCTCAAAAATCACGGAAGGAGAAGCAATAAACTTTATATGGAAAAATATCATCTGCAGGTTTGGAATACCTCGGATATTGATATCCGATAATGGGACCCAATTCCAAGGGAGGAAAATAATTGCGTGGTTGCACGAGCTGAAGATACAGCAAAATTTCACGGCGGTAGGACATCCCCAATCGAATGGTCAGACAGAGGTCACAAACAGAACCATATTGCAACATCTGAAAGCCAGGTTGAGTTCGAAGGCAGAATGGAGTGATGAGCTCCCAGGAGTACTATGGGCCTATAGAACAACTCCTCGAACCTCAACAGGTGAGACTCCATTTTCTTTAGTTTATGGTTCTGAAGCTGTAATTCCTGCAGAGATAGGAGAAGAGTCGCAAAGGATTACAGACTTTGATCCAGGAAGAAATGGAGAACAACGTGCATTCGACCTAGACATATTGGAGGAGAAAAGAGAAGCAGCGCGGATAAGGATGTTACACCATAAAAGCCTAATGCTGAGAGGTCATGATAAGAACTTGAAGCCCAGGTCGTTACAGGTCGGGGACCTGGTATTGAGAAAAGTGGAGGTCTCGAGGCATGTAGGGAAACTCGATCCCAACTGGGAGGGACCTTTCAAAGTGGTTGAGATCGTCGGGAAAGGCACGTACAAGTTGCAGGATGCTCAAGGCAAAGAGTTACCCCGACCATGGAATATTCAAAACCTCAAGAGATTTTATGTTTAAAAATCTCTATCTATTGATATAGTACTGGAAGATAGGGAAAAGATCGTTACGTTCGTAAAGAACGATCTTAGGAAAGTTAATCTGTAAAAGATTATGTGGTCTGAAAAAGACTAATGTAAGCAATGACCTGTGAAAGGTTAAAGCCAATGACCTGCGAAAGGTTAGAGCCTGACCTGAAAAAGGTCACTAAAGTTAGCTTCCCTTTATCTGTGAAAGATCGTTTCAATTTTAAAGCTCCATCTATTTCAAGTTTGCTACAAGTAGTAAGTTGATCACATTAAATTGTATCTGAGGAAGATCAAATTGTCAACACCTTTAAATAGCAAAAATACAGTGTCAGAAGAAGGATGGAAGTTACATATTTTCTATCTCATCCATAAGAATAGAAAATTCATCATTTTCAGGGGGGGTGTCATCCTCCTCGGGTAAGGGCTGAAGGTTAGCATCCAGACTGGGGTTAAGGCGAGATATATCAAAGTTTGGAGCAAATCCTTGAAGACGAGAAGTTTGAGATTTGCAGCGATCAAAACCTTGTAATAGGTAGTCGGCGGCTTTTATTTCTACAGCAGAGTCAAAGGTGGGGGTCTTTAAAAAGTCCCGAACGCCTTGGAGACGGATCCCTCGCACTTGCTGATTAAACTCCTCCGACTTTAAGAAGATCTCGCGACCTTCAGCAACGCCCACGATCTTCCCCGCTGCATGACCTGCATCAAAACCTCGTTTCTCTCCTTCAGCTGCTGCTTTGGAAGCCTCAGAAACCACGTGGGCTTCAAGCTCTTTGATGCGAGCCTCCTGGGTCGATATCGACCTCGACCATTCTTCTTCCTTGGAGGAAAAACGGGCAAGCTGGGCCCTCAAATCATGGATTATACGTTCCGCTGCTATTTGGTTATGGCGAAAGCCAGCACACTTCAGACTAAGACCACGCACGAAGTTGGATGCCTAAACAGAAAACAGTTAGGGAAATTCAGGGACAAGCCAAAATAATAAGCCGGAAAGAATACCTGAACAAGGGAGTGGGCGCAGTGTTCTTCCATTCGGGTAAATGAAGTTTGCAGGAGAGCTGCCTGATCGAGGGGAAGGCAATTAGCATCATACAGCTCCCACGAATCTTGGCCTGAGCGAGTTCGAAATACTGAACTGTTAGGAGAGATTTGCCAATCAGGGACCCATTTTTCTCCTTCCATTTGGGCCACAGGGTGATCGGGGCCCCGAAGTTCTGAGCGAGCAGTTCTCCAGTAGTCAGTAAGACCTCGCAGTACATCCATATTTCGCCTAATCTCAGACCCGGTTTCGGTTCCCTCCGAAGGTAATCCTCCACCAGACTGAGATTGAGTAGGTCCTAGGAGGTTAGGACGGAAGGGTGATTTTCCCCGGGATTTCCTCTTTCGGGAGGACTCAGCAACATCTCCATCGTTTAAAGCGTGATCCTGCAATCTCCAGCTAGAAGACGGAGCGGCAGGATGGTTAAGAGGAGGAAGATTGTGAGCACGAGTCTCTTCACTACCCACTTCGATGGGAATCGGACAGGGAGGAGTAGTAGTATCTGGGGTGGAAGAAACAGCTGCCACAGGTTGGGAAGAGGCAATTTGCATAGTAGCTTGAGCTTGCGACCGAGCCAGAATCTGAGCTCGCAGACGCTTATTAATGCGAGCTTGACTCACCATGGAAACTGTAAACAGGAGAATCCAGTTAAATGTGGTAGGATGAAATAAGAAAAAAAGGTAGAAAATCAGATCACCTAAGGTACCCTCCACCTGGAGAGGGGCAGGAGTTAGATGGGCGAGCCAAAGTATCTCTTCGACTAGAAGCTTCTTGGGATTATACCGGTAGGAAGTAATGCTGCTTATCTGATCCCCATCTAAGCCCTCACCTTCCGTAAGAGGGGTAGGTTTATCGACCTTCCAATCTAAGGAGAAAGGCCATTCGCGGCCAGAAGGGGGTCTAATAAAGATAAAATGAGATTTCCAGGGACCGACATTGGAGGTAAGGGGGTCGAGGAACCTACACTCCTTCCGGGAGGTTAAGTAGAAGAAACCATAGTCTCCAGATCGTGTGGAGGTCGTAAAGGAATATAACGACCAAAAATTTTCGAAACTTGGTTCAAACCTATGTACACGCATAACTATGATGAACAGAATAATGTGGCGTATGGAGTTAGGGGATAACTGCATAGGACATAGATTCAAGCGGCGAAGGATTAGAGCTACGCTAGGGGGCAAGGGAAAACGTAATCCTGCCTCAAAATGTTGCAGAGAAAAAGAACAAAACCCGGGAGGAGGGCGATGCATACGATCGGATGGTAAAGGAATTATTATCTCATAGCTAGAAGGAATGAAGAATTTCTCTTTTATCTTCTGTGGTTGTAACTTCACAGTGCTAACTATCTCGGCCCAGGGGGTAGGATGTACGACAGGTTGGGGATTCTCAGGAGCAGGAGCTATACTTAAATTTGGGTTTCTAGTACGATTAGAACGAGGTCTGCGTCTAGGAGGAACCAGATCCCTCAGAAGCATGTTGGAAGGAGCAGACGAGGAGATATCAGCAGAATTAGAGCCTATGTTAGAGGTATTAGAGGAAGACATGGTACCTGGAGGACTCGGAGAAGAAGAAGAGTTGAAGAAGAAACAGCCCGCTAGAGGAAGAAATACACACGAAGATGGAACGCCTCGCAGCAACAATACTCGAGAAAAAAGCGGAAGGGAGAGAACAATTTGAAATACGTCCGTATATATATATTTGGGAAGGCGGTGAAGAGATGACCGTTACCCAATCAGCACGTAACAGCTGTCCTTGTAAAAAACGTAAATCGATGCGCAGCTTGATAAAAGACACGTGGACAATCGTAAGGATATCAGGAGCTGCAAACGAGCCGTCGAACAGAGCTGTTCAACTTCTTGAAGTGATGACACTTCAAAAAGTGGGGGAGTAATGATGGAGGGAAATAAGAAAAGACTAATATACCCTTAGTATGAAAAGGTAGGGACAAAGGCGTAAAAAGAGAGATTAAACCTATCACTCACGTGGATAACCTCAGATACGGTTAAGGGCAATCTGATACCCGAAAAAGTTGGGCCACGATCGCAAGATGACTTATCGTGGAAGCGGGTCTTAGGATCGTGCAGAGGACACGAAAAGGGATCAGTATAAAAAGAAGAAGGAAGAAAGGAAAAGGGGTTGGTCTAGCTTTCATATTTCACTTTTTATATTCTTTAGTATTCCTCTTACCCGATAAAATTCTCTATACTGACTTGAGCGTCGGAGTATCTACGCCGGAACCTATCCCGGCTAGGTAACGCGTATTCTGTTTTCAGGGTATAAAGGGTTCGATAGAGGGACAGGGGCGATAACAAGCGCGACCCGCGATCTCGGTCGGATCAAATGGATTTGTGGAAATTACTGCCGCCCCCCCCCCCCCATTTTAATTAAGGGCAACTTTTCCTAGTCTCCCACTTAGGTCTTCTTCATTGCTAAACCTAACTAAAAATTAAATTAAATTAAATTAGCAGCTATATATGTATTGTGGCTTATATTGATGCTAGTTAATTAATCTAATTGATCCTATCTAAATAAATTACAAATCATTGAACGTATATACAATAATATCATATATAAATATATATTGATATAAATATTTAATTCTTTTGTTATATATAATTTTATATATAATTCCATTTTTAACATCATTTAAATGAGTACTAGCTAAGTATTTAACACAGTGAAAACAATAACAAGAAATTAAAGGATTTAATTATCAAAAACCACATTTGACCTGCTGCAAGTCTCTTAATTACTCGACTCCGTACGATTTGGATTAGATTTTGTTTTCCTAATCCATTTATAAAAGGTCAACCCCACTCTGTAATTTCCAACTAGAAATTAATTTAATTAATCAAATAAAGGCAGCACGTAATTAATATCTGATCTGGGTCGTAGGCTGTCAGTCATCTTGTATTTTCGGAAGGATGAGAACCTAAAGAAAAAGAGTAGATTGTTAGACTTGTTGGTTGGTTTCCAACTAAAACCCTTCGATACTTAAGTCAACGAGATATTCGAGATAAAAAAGGTAATAGAAATATGAGATGAAGCGATCTAAAATGGGTTACTAAAGTAATTAATATCTTACCATAAATAAATTGAATGTATGGTATTTATAGTGTCTGAGTAAATCTATTTCATTAATATTTGGTTTTGTTTTTAACTTGTTTTTGGGTATTTTGTGGAGATAGAGAGAGAAAAATAAAGATAAATAAAAATAAGTTAGAGATAGTGTGTATGTTTGGATTTATTTTTGGAGATAATATAAAATAAGTATGGTATATTTGATGTTGGGTAGTAAGGAGACAAAAAGTACTGTTTATTGTCAAATCATGTCTCTTCTATATATATTTATATATATATATATAAATGTATATAATTTATTTGTAAATGAATAGAGAGAAATTTCAATTTTGTCCCCCACTCACTGTTACAAAATACCTAGAAAACGAGCCAAAAATTAGCAAAATATTGAATGTCAAACATTGCTTCGGTTTTGGATCATCTCTGAGATGGCCCAAAACCGAAACCAAACATAATGTTTGTATCTTGCCACTTGTCGTCTTAACTCAATAATGTATAAATAGAAAATCTACATATATAGGTTTTCAACGTGGGTTTTCACCTAATTATATACAAGCAGGTGGGCACGACATGAGTAGGCAATAACACACTTTGCAACTTGCCTAATATATATATATATATATACTTACATCACTCTCAACATTAATTCGCATCATCATTCTAAGGTTTTCATATTTCACCAAGAAGATCAATCTCAGTGTAATATGGAATAATATTTGATAAAAAGAAACTGAAATTTGACCGCATAAAATCAAATATTATATTATAAATTTTATTAAGTAATTGATCGTTCTTCTTAAATTACACATTAATTATACAACAAATAAATGTAATTTACTTGCCCTACAACGTCGCTAGATTGAATCTCGAGCTAAGAAAAAATCATATTAAAAAAGTACTAAGGAAATTTAAATGGTGAGATTAAAACAAAATAATTATTGTTTTTGAGTTTTGAAGTTTTTTTTTTGAATAAATTGATTATAATTATAAATATTGAATGTACCAATTAGCAATATCAAGTATTTATGAATAATTAATAATTATTTTTAATATATATTAATAATTATTATTAAGATAAATCAATATTCACACGTTAGTTAGTAGGATTTGAATTCATTGGCATCGGCGGATCTTGAGGATTTTATTGATGGACCACTTGGGCCATCTAATCCGAAATTGGGCTGTTGGCTTTGGAATTTTAGGGACTACGACAGCTATTAATGGGCCAACTATCCAGCCCATATTATCAGCTCTATTCCCAGTCCGGTAAACATTTTCAAATTTTCTAAATCGTAAATATACCCCCCCACAGCTCTCCATCAGTCTCTCGCTCTCAAGCGTGCTCTCTCTCTCTCTTAATCATAAACACCGAGTAGGCGAGTACCGATCTGCGGCGAGATATGGGGCCAGCGAAGGCGGCGTCCCGTACAATATCGCAGCAAGCGTTCGACGAAATGGTGCAAGAAAACATAGATGACCTCGGCATGGACCCCACCGAAGCTCTCGAGGACGCCATACAGACCCTCACTCTTCAAGGCGTCGATCTCTCTGGTTTGTATCTTCGGTCGATTTTTTATACTTCTACCTCCGCACTAACTAAAAGCCGATCCTCCTCCACTTTTTTCCTTAATTTTGTTTTCAGGTATTGTGACTTGCGTTCCGGGAGAAAGCAATCCGGTGATGGAGTGTTTGGGAAAATTGAGAGAGGAGAAGACATTGCCGGAAATTGTGGAGTTGTTAGATGAATTGAGTGTCTTGTGCTGTGATAAAGCATCGGGGAACGCGGCCATTGCGACAAAAAATGGAGCTGTAGAATTGGTGATTTCTATTTGTTCAAAGCTGCGCGGTGGGGGTTTAGCTTCTGCATTAAATGCCATGGCTGCAGTAGTTCATGGTATGAAACTAAGTAATTTCATATAGGGAGCCGATGCTTAAGAGGTGCAATTCAAATTGGAGTAGATTTTTTCGTTGATCCAATTTTGTGGATCCAAAGACACTATTAGCATGACTATTTTGATTTTCTGATATTGACGCCTTGAAGTTTACTTAAGACACTTCACTTCCGTGAAGTGAATTTAGCATGCCTGAAGTGATTTTAGAGTTAAATGTACACCTCTATGTTTTAGCGTTGCTCTTTAGACTATGCTGCTTAAACTTGAAACTGTTTAAAAGCATTATTATGCAGCAGATGTGATTGAAATTTGAACCTGCCTAAGTTTATGCAAGTCAATTACTCGAAGAATATAATTTAAAACTTTTTAAAGCATTATCAGCGTATTGTGGATCACATACACAAAAATTAGGATTAGTTTACTTGTTAGAAAGCATTTTCATCTGTCTTGTGTCTGTGCAGATCTTCAAAGTTCTGAAACATTTAAGGAGAATGGTGGACCAAAGATTGTTGTCGGTATCCTGACCAATGAAAGTGAAGATGGGAAGATCTTGGATGCATGTTTTTCAGTTGTTGCTGCAGCTGCAACTGGGAATGAAGTTCTGAAGGAGTCATTCATGGACTTGAAAATTGATGAGCTAATAGTCAAGAGTCTGAAAGAACACAATGGAGAGAGCATTCCTAGCATATATGATGCTATACGAGTTATCTTATCATCTGATGACAATCGTGTTGTAGCCTCACAAGTAAGTCAACCTAATTGAGATTTGCTTGCCAGAATAGTTGATCAGCAATATGGTGTGGTGTTGGCCACTGAGGCATGAAAATTGTTTACTGATTGGTTTGCATTTCACTTTTAAGTATGATGGAGGACCCTAAAGTCAAAACAGAACTTAAGATATTTGTTTCCAGAAGCCAATTTCTTTGATATTAATACATGATGGTTTTAAGACCCATTGATGAAATCATGCTTTTTTTTTTCTCACTACCCTTTTATTATGTAAAGTAAGTGAACCATATGATTGCAGGTTTTTGGTTATGCTCGGAAATTCGCTAAGCTAGGAATAACAGAGATTCTTGTAGACTCACTTCGTGCAGGACTCAGTTCTCCTTGTCTAATATCAGCTAGCATTGCTTTGAAGGCGGTGGCTGTCAATGTAAGTTCTTCAAATATTACTACAATAAGATGCAGCTGCGTCATACGTTAGATCACTCATATTCATGCTGTGAAGGTTTTCTGAATAAAAAAAATTACCCTTCTTGTTCTGGTCATCCTTGCTGCAATAGAGGCACTGTTAGAGTGATCTTAGAATAAATTACTCAATTTTTTAACATCAGATGATGTGCCTCTGTGCCTCATGATGCTGGATAATTTTGTCCTCTCAACTCTAATGCATGGAAGAGGAGAAGTGGTAATACTTTGGACAAGTTGGAGGCCGGTCATTGATTCTGAACTACAGATTTTCTTTTATAGGTGGCTTCTAATGATGAAATTGCAGTTCATTGATCTTGACACGAACAACTTGTTCTTTGATTGATTTCTGAGATTCCTTTATCAAAAAGTGTGATCTTGAGGGCCAAAATTTGAGAGAAAATATTGTTTTTGTTTAAAGAAAAGAAGTCAAATGCTAGCATTCATTTGTCTTAGGTTGTTGGGAACATAACATCTTGTTTTAAGCAAAATCAGAGTAAGATGGCTTATATTGGACTTCAATATCTACTTTTATTTACTTCACTATCTATAATGGCAGGACGAGATTTGCAGGTCAATTGCTCATAATGGGGGTATAGATGTGATCCTCCGCTGCGTTGATGATAGTGGCGTACAGGGCAACAGTGCTGTGGCAAGAACTTGCTGCTCTTTGTTGTCTAAGGTGCAAAATTGAACTTCACTGTACCTGACATGCTCAGTCTCTTGTACAATTCATGTTGAAAACATAATCCCACTTGCTAGTAGCATTTATTCAAGACCACCCGCATCACACAATTATCCTCGGGCTACACTGGGTATAAACTCTCTCTCTGCTGAGGGGGAATTAATTGAAAAGTATGCTATATTAAAAATATAAAAAGACAGCTTCAAACAAGTTTTTTTATCCAACTAAAGGTGACTCCTGCATGCTTGACCGCATTATAAACTATTAGCTTATAAATCTTTATGCCCCGGACGCTTTGAAGCATGTCTAATGTAATGTGTTTGATTAGCTTGCAGGAAGTGATGTGAATAAGACTACTATTGTTGAAATGAAAGGCATGGATAGGCTTGTAAATCTTTCAGCAAGATTTGCTGACGATCCTTTGGTGCTGCAAGAGGTAAAGATATAGTTTGGTGGGACAATATAATTCCTGCTTATTATTTCATGGATTTTGTTATAGAGATTCTGTATCAGTAGGACAGATGTCTCATATTTATCTGCATACAGGGATTAGTTCTCATGCATTCAGAACACTAGATTAAGATTCTAAATGAAAGTTTGAGTATTAGTTTAGTGTCATATGGTTTCTTGTGCAGGCTTAGTGATTAGTTACTTACGGTTAGATCCTATGACATATAACCCATGCTCTAGGCTAACATTTGAAATTAAATGTGGATAGTAACGGGATACATTCTTATTCATAAGTTTTTCGTACTCATCTGTAAATCAAGTTTATTTTAATCACTAGGGAATATATTGCTAGCCTTTATCAAATTATAAGGGGGAATTGTTGCTAAAGGGGTGAAAACATGTGAACATAGATCTGAGAATACTTTCATGTCTTTGTGTGTCTTTAAGTTTACTCATTTAAAATATTTTTTGCTATCACTGTTTTTTCCCCTTTTGCCTATACTGGAAGTTGATGGGCAACCTGAGTACATCATATATTCTCATGTGCATTTGCTCATTATTGCTTTGAGTGGGACAGGTGATGTCGATTATATGCACGCTTTGTTTGAGGTCCCCTGAGAACGCAGCCCGTGCAATTGAATCTGGAGCTGGGGACCTTGCCATTCAAGCTATGCAAAAGTTTCCACAGTTGGATCAACTGCAAAGAAGCTCTTGTTTCATGATCAGGAATCTTGTGGTTAGAAATCCAGAAAATAGGTAAAGAGTGGTGACTTTGGATTTCTGCTGGTGTGCTATTCAAGTCTTTTGGTAAACATTTGCATTAAGCCACTTTATATGTACAGAAAACTTCTGCTGAGTAATGGCATCGAGGAACTAATCAGAAGGGCAAAGCAAAGCCACAAGAACTGCAAAGATGCAGCCACTGATGCATTAAGGGATTTAGGAGTGGATAATTATAACTCATGAGCACACCAACCACCACATTTCATTTTGAAGCCGGGTTAGGTTGTGTGCCCTCAGAAGGGGAAAAAGAAAAAAAAGGAAGAAGAAGAAAGAAACAGGATTTCAGCGTCAGGGACGGAATCATGTTGTTGTATTGATTGATGTCTTGCATTGGATGGTGAGTAATGTATTGAATGGGTGTTAGTGTATGTTGTCGTCAATCATCACTTTGTAACACATCAATGTACGTTAATGGAGGGTACTAATCTGTAATCCCATAATGCATTGTCCATATGTTCCACGACAATTCTTCTTGCAGTCTACATTACGAGGAAGAATTTGAGCAAAAAAACCCCTACTCTTGCGCTCTATATATGCTAACCCTACTCTTGCACCTCTCCTTCATATTTTTAGGCGCTAAGCCTGAGACAAACAACAGGCTAACGGCAATCCAGCTGTCCATCCCATCAACTGATTGTTCGAATTTTACACGACACCCAACTTAACTACAAATGGTTTTACAATAATACACAACAAAATATTTATATGTTCCCAAAGACTCTGTTATAAGACAGAATTGACACACTCTGTGTATATTCTATTCAACTCCTACTAACAGCAGAAGGCGGTGACACATCGGCGGAAGACGACGGGGATGTGCGGGCGGTGGCTGTCGTGTTGCCGCTGCCGCTTCATATTCCTCGACAAAAGCTGCAAACTCACGCGGTCAAAGTCCAAAACAATCAGAGGAATCTCTATGCCAACTCTCGTGCGCATCACGTGACATGATTGCCTGCACCAAATGCCACGTACTTCTACTAGCACTAGGACACAATCTAGAGCTAGACGGTGGTTACATATATATATATATATATACATATATGTGTAATATATATCTACATTATTCCTCAAGATTTTTCCTGCTAAAACTTTTATAAAATTAAAAAATGAAAAATACTTTAATTTTAGTTTATGCAGGCAAAATAAATTAAGGGAAAAAAGAAATTTGTTGGAGTTGAGTGGGATAAAGGTGAAAGAAAAAATAAGATGAAAGTGCGCCACCCACTTCCATTTCCACTTCCACTTTCTAAGAAGAGACGCATTATTGATTGCTATACTCAAAATTTACTTCACACTTGCCTTTATACCTATTACCCATCATCTTCACTTCTCATTTCTCACACATACAAAAAAAGAAAAAACATAACCATTTAAGAAAAGAGGAAGGTTTGTGAAGCAAGCATTACCAATGAGGGATCAATGGTATTGCATAATATAGTACTATCTTATATTAATTATGTTCGATGAGAGATAGTAGCAATGTAATTAATAAACGCCAAACAGAGTGATGATCCAGCAGGAAATTGTTAGACACTGCACTACTACTGCTTTCCAGCTACTACATACTGCACTTTGTACTGTACTACTAATGAAATTAATTAATGCGCGCGCGCACACACACAACTACGCTGCATTCAACTCCCATTATTATTAGTACTCTACCTCAAACCTCAAACCTCAAACCTCTTAATTAATTACAACCCACCCACCCATTATTAATATCATGCCCAATTAATGGACTCATTAATCACTTCACTACCTTTAATCTGTGTATTAACATAAGGTTATATAGCTTAGTGTGATGCAGTCTCTCATGAATGATCCATCATGATGATGATGTACACGCAATGCTTCACGTTCCAATGTCACCAATATAACATCATAATTTCAATTTATAACTCAAAAATGATTTATCTTTTAATTCCCCCCCAATACAGAAATTTTACACTACTGAAACCTCGGATTCATCTCTGCTGCTCCTGTTGTTGCTGGTGATTCCCCGTAGCTACCTCTTCCGGCGCCGCCGCCTCAGTCCTCTCTGAGACAGTAGTATGCTCCACCACCACTCGGCGAGGAGGGTGGTGCTCCACCCGCCCATCAATGCAAGAAGCGCATTTAGTCTCAACCCAGCTTTCAAAATCGTACTGGGCGTGGCCCCGTATTCCCCGACCCGAACACAGCCGCCCAATCATCACAGCTATAGCTCCCAGTATGGTTATGACCGCAAGAACTCCGATGACGGGCCCCACCGACCCGTGACCCGAATGCCCGGTGTAGGCTTGCTGTGCCATCTCCGTGGGCGGCGGCTGTTGTTGCTGTAAAGGATCCAACAGCGGAGCTGATGAGGTTGACATTTTGAGACTATATATGTAGTATTAATTAGGAAGAAAAAGACAAGATTAATTAAGGTTGGGGGATGTTGGGTTGAGGATATTCTGGAGTGGACGTTTTAACAAGGTGAGATTTGTGACATAAAGTTGTTCCACACTGCTCATAGCTAAAGACTGTAATAAAACAAACAGTGGAAGGAGTGGGAGAGTTGTGAAGCGAGACTTGTTTCTCCCTCCCCGCCCAACTACTTTCTATTCATTAGACCTTTTTGGTAGTGGGAGAGTAGCTGGAAAAGTAGTTAATTCTGCTGCCCTCCACATCTAATCCACAAAATTATTATATTATAACAAAAATTTAAATAATGTCTCAGACCATCCATTAAATTTGTTATTCAGCATATTCTTTGTTAGGACCTGTTTTCTTGATTTGGTGCTGATAGTGACTCAGAAATTAGCTTCTTTGTTGGTTTAAATTCTTAATATAGTTCATTTGAATAAGATTTTATTCATTACTACACCATCTACTATATTCAATAAATATATTTAAATTAAATAAAAAAAATAAAATAATATTATAAAATTATATATTTAGAGTCTTCTAATGACTATCAATATATATATTATTAAGTGGAAATGCAAAAATATATAAATATTAATTCAACACACAAATTATGGATCATATATAGTACGTAGTAGCTAGTAATTAATTGGTCATATTAAGTGGAATCAATTCTGCAATATTAAAATATAATAAGTCTGTTAAAATTAGAGAACAAAATGACGCAATGGGTGAAACTTGGGAGATTGATGATGATTGAATATTTGTAGAGAGAAATCTGGAAAAAAAAAATATCTGCATGATGAATTGAAGCTCAGTTAAATAGATACAAAGGTTAAGGAAGAAGACGACTCACAGTTTGGAACTAAACGACTGACTCCTAACTATTTTGTACACGTCAACAATCACCTGACACAATTAATACACATCAAAACAATAAACACGTCTAACTAAAAAAAAACGTAACACACGTCTTCTTCAGTCATTTGGGTATGGTTCTGCTCTGCTGAAGTCGAAAGTTTTCTTTTGGTGGGTCGCCCTCTATTCATAAGTAATTGCGAATAATATTCTATTCAATAATTACCACACGAAATTCGTTAATGTTATTATTAATTATGGGCCAACAACAATGAATTGTACCTCATGAGATAGGTAATTTGTTCTTGAATTTACTCTATTTTTTTTTTAAGCAGACAATACATCACCTAACAGACTATTAATTGAGTCGTAAGTGGCATCATTGTGTGCCATTTGTGGGAATGTGGCCATGTACTCGTCTCAAACTCCTTGTCTGGAGACTGATGATGTAGATAAGAGTCCTACATTGATTGCGGACGGAAAATTTGAGTGACTTATAAACTCAAGGTTTCCTCTCTCGATGAGGCGCATTTTTAAAAGAAACATGTGAGGTCTCCACAAAGTCAGAGCAGACAATACCTCATGCAATAAGACATCGATCAAATTGAAACAAAAAATATATTAAGTACTTGTTTGTTTGTAATTAATTACAAAGTAAATTTATATTAATTTTTAAATGGAGAATTGAGATGATTAATGTACCTATACATGTTATTAATTTTTTATACGATGTTATTACATGACAAATTGTCTTGTTCTTGTAGCCGATAAGTTGTGCTTTATGGAAAGGTCAAAAAGGTTCAAATTTTAGTGGACTTTGGGCCTTTTCTGCTTTAATTATTTAGTTTTATATATTTTCTGATGCGATTACTGTTTGTACTCTTATTGGTAATCGTCATTCCCTCATTTTGAGTCAAAGCTATCATTTGTCCAAATTCATCGCTGCCTCAAAAACATCAACAACTTTTGAATTTTTCTCTTTGTACGTATTACCAAAAAACAGTTGTAACCTTAGTTTGGTCATAAGCAGTTATTTGCGTTTCTTGAATGTTTGTTTTAGTGTAAATTACATTAATATTCTTAAAATTAGATTTAAATACATAAATATCATTATTTTTTGCAAAATTATAAGTCGAATAAGTCTAAAACAAATGGAACCAAATTAAGAAAGCCGATGTGGAATGCCCATAATCCAATGAACTCCCAAAAAGAAAAAACACCAACACATTCTTCATCTCAAGTCTAAATACTTGAATTCAAAATTGCTACATCCATGCGAGAGATGTAAGAGAGAGAGAGAGAGAGAGATGTGTAAGAAGAACAAGGGAAGATCCAAGAAATGAAAGAAAGAAATTAAGCTTGTCAGACTCAGAGAATCTGAGTGTTAGAAAAGAAAGAGAATAATAATGTGTATCCGGGGACAGCGTGGTCGCATCATCATCGCATTATTTCTTCATTACACACACACATAGTAGAAAAAAATCAAAATATATAATGATTGTTGTTGATAGGGCAAACCAAAAGACATATATATATATATATATATATATTGCAGTGCATGGTACAAAGGTTTAGTCAATGTCAGTACTTAGACATCATCCCAACCTAAACACCTTTCTTCTGATTCCAAGCTTGTCCCTATTCTCTTGAACTCTTCTGCTCTCACGCGTATTCTTTTCTCTTACCTCCCTTCATTTTAAATTAACCAAAACTTTATGGAATGTTTTCAACACAAATATACTACAATTTTTATTATTATCATTATTATTTTTTGTTTTTACAAAACTAAAGCATGTCCTGTCACAATTAATTTTTGTAACACGGTACCAAGACATAGTCGTCTAAGACATTGAAATCGTTCGATCATACATAACAATCATGGCAATATATAGTTCCTAGACGGGACGGTATAATTACTAGTTCACGACACTACATTTCTTTCTGATTTGTCCATCTTGTCCCGTGATCAAACCCAGTTTGCCAAGCTTCACCATTGAGGCAGCAAAGTCTTTTGCAAAGAGAAAGGGATCAGCACTGTAATCCTTAACCATTGCAGCAGTCTTGGGGTCTCCGATTAAGGCTTGATCAGATTCGAGAAGGCCGGTGTTGTTAACTATGTTCTTGTAGTACATGTTGTCGAATCTATTTATGGTCTGAGAGTCTAGTGCAGTGAGTTTGGTGTTTGATTTGTCTACGTTGGGACAAAGGGTTTGCAAATTTGAGAGGAATGAGGAGTCGAGAGAAGGGTCTGGCTTGCCGGTGCCTTTGTAGTTGAAGAGCCTCCTCTTGAAAGTAAAGCATTGAGCAAAACCTATAGTATGTGCACCTGGAATACAAAGCCACACATATAATTACATTTACACCTCTCAACTATAGTTTAATTAGATAAGTCATTTAGACAGTGTTTGTTACTAGGACCGACAACAGAACAGATTTTGCCAGAATACTCGAGTCCCAACCCATTAAATTTTTTCAAGATTTGGTCCACCCCACTCAGTCTCTAATCATCCCCTAGTCCAATTCGTCATTTGCCCAAGGGCCTTAAAATAAAAAGAAAAATAAAAACTCATCCCCAATCCAGATCAGGATGTGGTCCTGTTGTACCTATTTCATTTGTCATCCTAACTTATTATGCACTGCAGAAAAAGATGTTAGTATACTCAGCACAGATATATAGTATAAAGTGTAAATATTTAAATAATAGGACAAATAGTTGGATACTGAAATTACCTGATAGAACCACTACGTCCTTGACATCAAGGCCCTTTGACACAAATTTGGCAGTGATATTGTCCAGAGGCTCAAATGGAGATGGCAACTGCTCATTTGCTGATTTCTCACTTGCACTTAGCCCATCCAACCTCCCTAGTAAAACAGGCCAAAATGGGCCTCCTGACTGCTCCAAATTAACATCCATGTTAAGTATTTTGATAACAATAGAGACTTGCTATATGACTAGTTAGGCTGCAGGCTTTACCATAACCACAGCTTCTCTTGCAGCAAGAGCTAATATGTCGACACATGACACAGT